>NC_136691.1:41808859-41873208 GCF_947650265.1 Symphodus melops | reverse complement strand
TAAATATATTTTTAATTTGGCTCTTTGGGTAAATGGTTTAATTATGACATTCAAACAAGAGCAAACTTAACGAGTAGTCACAAATGTGGATGCTTTGATTTACTGGAATAAAACTATATCCTCTACTCTCGTCCAAAGGTCCTCACTGCCTTTCAAAGGTGTCTCTTTTATCAGCACTGAGCAGTTGATTGGCTGTAACCTGGCCTTCATGAGTCAGAAGTACAAAGTTTTAAGAAAAGGGCAGAGAAGACATCCACGTCCAGGCACTCTCACCCTCCAAGTTCAGACACAGGAAAAAGGCTACATGTGACCTCAAAAGAGTGAATCTGTCATCCAATGCAATGAACCTCCCTAAGAACTGTTTACATCTAATCTCTGGCTTCTTACCTATGAACACTGTTCACAGTATTTCTAGGATTGAATCGATCTCATTCTATGTGCCTTCTCGCACTGGTTAGAAAAAATGTAAACATAAAACTGAAAGTGCGTACATCAGAGCAGATAAATGCAGCCTGTTAAATTTCTCTTTCATGCTCTGTTGTAGTTCTTACTTGATCAAACACAGGCAATTTATCAACATGTCAACTTGTTTTCTGAAAACTACTCAAAAAACGATAAGAAAATGAAACTCCTCTTAGATCATAACTAAGCTATGGCAGAGCCCTTCATACAGTCACAATACATGATCTTTGCTCAGCTCTCCAGTACAAAGCAAATTGTAAAAGATTTGAAAAAATACATCGAGACTAACCTTCAGGTTGTTGCTCCACATTTCCAGAATATTCTCCATCTTGCTTATGTTCTCCTCTGAGATAAAAAGCTCCGTCACAGTTTCCTCGAGCGGGTCTGGGCTGTTTGACCTCGACCCATCAGTTGGAGTCTGCCGCCTGTCTGACGGAGCGTTTGAGAGCGCTGACGCCCTGCTAGATGGCCGACCCTCCATGTCCTCAGCTAAGTTAAAAAAAAAATGACTGTTACATACTGTTACACTTAACATAGACCTAACCATTTAGTTTCTTTGTGTTCAGTTTGTTTACCCTGAGAGGCTCTTGAGTGTGAGGGGGGCTCAACAATCAAGGGGGAGGCAGCTGATAATCTCACAGTCTTGCTAGAAGGCCTCCCATCCTTAGTATCAGTGGCAGTTTCTTAGAGAGGATAGAAGACACAAGGGCAGAGGTCACGGAGGAACAAAGAAACAGAGGGAGTGTTGCAAGATTTTATTTTATTTTTTATTACAGAGAATAGGTGCGAAAAATCTCAATGGTAAAACAGCAAAGGTTAGATTCAGAAAACCAAAGACAGCCAAGAACAGAGAAGGTGACGGCAAGAATGCTGAATAAGAGAAGCACGACTCCTCGTCCAGGAATGCATTTGTGTCAATATCTTAATTAAATTCTGCAGGGGGAAGAAAAAGCCTGCACTCTAAAGAGCAGTACGGGCGGAGCGCCAAGAGATCATTACCAATTGTCTGTCTGCTCTCTACATCCCTGTGCAGTACTTCATGACAGTTAAAGCACTAAACCTCAGATGAGAGCCGCTGCTGGAGGGGCTGACAGACAGTTTAAGAAGAAGGTATCATGGGGATAGAGATGGGTATATTTTTATCATGACTAGAACACAAGATGAAAAGATGTGGTCAATAAAACACTACATTTTTCCCATGTTGTGACGGCAAATCCTTTTTGTCAGCTGATCATTTGATGAGGGCAGTGGCTGGAAGGGCTTCAGATATGTTTTCTGTCCGAAAGGCTGAGTGAAATGTGTGTGTCTGAGTGTGTCCTGCAAACAGGAACTAAAGATACCTGCTGGGCGCTGTGACTTGGTGTCATCTTTTCTCTGGGAAGTCCAAGCCTCTCCAGTGAGATGTGAGGTGCTCAGCCGCTGAATGTGAGCAGCTGTAAGCGTCTCAAGCTTAGGGGTGACCACAGCGTAGCGGAGAAGCTCCTCATACTCATCCTGTTGACCAAGACAAGTTTAAAAAAAAAAAAAAGAATCAGAATGCTCAAGTGTTGCTGCTTTTGTTGTTTGTGATTACATTTGGGTCATCATCTTCAAATTAGAGACACAGGGAAGCAAGGGCAACAACATGTTTTACACAGCTTTAAAGTGTATTAATTAGAGAAATAAAAAAAAATAACATTAACATTGAAGTGATTATTCTAACTACCTGCTTTTCAGAGTTATTTGTTGCTTTTCCTACAATTGACTTAACTCCCTAAAAGTAGGTACACATGTTTGCTTATAAATTCTAGTGATGCTTTCAGAGTGTTTTGATGGTCTGATTGCATTATTGGGTTCAAACTGAAGATGCGATACAGTTTGAGGAGTCCATTGGCTTTGAATTGAAAGAAGTGGCAAGTGCATGAAGATGCATTATTGTAACTGTGTTTTGTTTGAATCACCTGAAGGTCAGAGGAGACAGAGCTGCCCGGATCAGAGTCCCTGGGAAGAACAGGACTGGTTGGTTCCTCTTCATCCGACGACATCTAGATTAAGGTATACATGTTGAAAGTGTCTTATTTAATTGAATTACTAAATGCAGCACCAAATTAAGGCCCGACCCTCACATATAGGTCAGGTACTGTAGTTCATGGTTTATGATTGCATTATTTAACATAAAGCAATTGTCGCTCAATAACTATGAGGACAAAGAACAAGTTCTATAAATAAATCTCACAACAGTTTTAGGCTTTATTTACCTCAGGTTTTACTTCAGATACATCAGCACATTTTGTAAATCTCAAAATATGTAACATTGATTAACTTAGCTGTTATGTACTGAACATTAGAAAGCAAGACGGAGATAGTCTACAAATAGTAGAAGCTGTTTTTAAAGTAAATATAATAAAGTAGAAAGCCCCACACTAAACGAAACACAAGTTCTCATACTCATAAATCGACAAAGTTGTAGCTAAGCTAGCTAAATCGCATTTAACTTATGTTCCTTTTAGTAGAGATTCCAATACGTACTTGTAGTTTTAGGTGAAAGCACTGATGTAAATAGAAAACTACAAAGCTAATATCAGGTTTTATATCAGCTACAAGAGAGATACTGTAAATGCTTACTTGTTCAATGCTCAGCTGAAGAAAACGTAACTCTTAAAAGCTATGAGCGATGTTTCACTGTGTCAGTAAGCACAACAACACAAGGATAATATTGCTTTCAGATTTCTACCTGTTTTATTTTGATGCTTGTAGAAAAGTTTCGACACGAAGTTATTCCGTCAGTTGGAAAATGTTTCTTAGCCGTTTCAAATGCACTACATTGAACAAATCCCTCTATGATTCGCTACCGTTTCCATAGCACCATTCAACACGGTCTCTGATTGGGTACGATGTTTCCGTGGTAACGGTAAGCGGAACAACGCGAGGTTCACCCATAGACACACAAGCTCTCAACAACGGTAGTGCCGACTGCCGACCACTTTAAATCACAAACACAAAGCTAAACTTGTGTTGTTTTTTTCTCATACATATATCAACCTAGCATGTTTAGTTATTTTACTGATTTTTTTTCGCCACCCAGTAGCAGCACGGTGTATGTATTATTGTTGAGTAAACTACTTTAGAGGACCACTGACTAAAAATCACCTGGCAGAGATAATCTCTCTCTGAAAATAATGTTAAAAAATAAATAAATACACGTGTATGATGTTGCTGACTACAATCCAAAGATATCAGTCAGTGCAGCCTACAATGCAGTAAAGAGATAAGCTGATTAAAACTACTATAAGGAAAGAAAACCTACCTGTTTCCTAAGGAAGGTGTAAGTCTTTGGGGAATACCACCATCCTGTGAACCTCCCTGTGGCCATTTCTCTTTTGTTCATTAGGCAAAAACAAACTGAAGTAGAACAATTGCTGAACCCCCTGTTGACCTGCAGTGCTTAACCGCATTAGACACATGTGGGAGAGGCCTAAGGGCTTGGCAGCTCTGGGATGGGACAGGCTCTAGAGAGAGGAGACATATGGTCCCTCTCAGCAATGGCAGAGCTGCAGGCAACCTACTGTTGGACTGGAGCCTCCTCGCCACCTGGCTGAGTGCTGAGAGTACTTCACTGTCAGAGTGTGTCCGGTCAGCGTTGTTATAAGAGCAGAAGGCTGACTTAGAAAAGGGGTAACACAGGGTTGTAACATGGCTGACAATGCAGAATGTCCAAGGTGACAAAAAACAAAACAAAACACCTGACTCCAATTCAGTCAGTCAGTCAGTCTAATAGGTTGCAAATGAAATACATATTTTCAATAAAAGAATGATCACCCAGTGCCAGCAAGGCTACTACCTTCTGCCCCCGCCCCGCCCCCCCCCCCCCCCCTCACCAACACCACACACACCACACACATGTTTTATAACTTGTCTTGACAGTTGTTGCAGGCTTATGAGTTTGAAACACAACTACGAGGCACAGAGGATAATCCTTGCTGCTCTGTGGGGAATGGAGGTTTCCTGTTAAATGACAGAAAGCCATAGCTCCCTCAGATTACTTATTCCATTTCAGAGCAGATGATTCAGATGGTTTGAAAGGTTTTGGTGACGTATTCATCACAATTTCTGTGTTGGGCTGATTTTTTGTCACACCAGCTTGGCTTGTGAGTTTCTCATATATTTCATAGTGCTGTGGATGTAAGACTTAAAATCTTCTTTTGTTGAACTATTATACTATTATAAGAGAGACAGAGAGAGAGACAGAGAGAGTGCGTTTGTAAATATAAATCACTACATTTACATCAAGAAATAGGTTCAAGAAACCTATTTTTATACCCACTCTGTATAATGTTTTCCTTTTGTTGCAGACAAAGGTCATCTATACTGTTGATAGTGTTTGGATTAAAGCATGCATTACTGCCTCAACCCTTGTTTGGATTCCATTTGTAGATTTCATTTTCTTCTCAAAAAGAAATGCACCAGGTCTGTGTGTTGAAATCGGATTCAGGTCACATTCTTCTCTAATAGCCTGTTCAATCTGTTCCAGGACAATAATCACAATCCATTTGACTTTCTCCCCTCCGGTATTTCAGCTCAGGTACGTTAGACTATTCAGGACCTTGCAATGGTACACAGAGCAGAAATTAGGAAATAATGTTCTGCGCTTATACAGGCTGACATTGTTAAGGCACTTTTTTTACAGTGTGTTTTTTACTTTCTTCTCTCAAAGACAGATTCTCTAAAACATCTGCATGTCTCATGAAATATTTTGTGTATATGTACTTCATTTTCTTGTATACTACTGAGAAAGCAGACTACAACGTTGGTGTAAATTGTTTCTGCCCTTGTTCGATTTTTAGTCAGACGTATTTACAGACAGCCATAACTCCTACAGACAACAGCTAATGTGCTATCATCAATCGTAATGTTATCAACCCATTTTTCTCTCCCAGCAGACTATGATGACCTCTCAGTGAACATAATGTTTCCACAGCTCGTCTTAGAGTTATACCCAGCTACCTGCTGTTTTCAAATTAGTTTTCATTACATTTTGATGGAGCTGGACTTCCCCCTTGGCACACTCTAATCCATCACATCTCTATATCTATGACACCGGTGTTTTTTTTTAATTTTTTTATCATGCTTTCAGAATTTTTAGGAACCAAATTCCCCAGCATTTGTACACATCATGAATGCCTTGTTCGAGATTATAAAGTATGAAGGACTATGTGACAGATATCAATCTTGTCATTATTTTACAACACATTCGTACAATGAGATAAATGCTGACTCCAGTAGATGCAATGGTCAGCCGTGTGAGTGCAGATAAACAGAGGAGGCTGTGGGAGAAGATGGAGACTAAATCAGTTAGTCTGAGCTTTTATCTCCACGAAGCAAAAACAATTACCATCAGTGTCCACATCCTTTCCGTATACTCTGGATGACGATAAGCAGCAGACAGTTGTTCCAGTTCACCTCAGACTCTCGAGTCATTTCTCAAGGAAAGCTGCCACGGCGTGTACAACATCCATTTTTAGATGTCAAGTCAAGATAAGCAACATATTTCAAAAGGAAATAAAAAGAATGGTTTTTAAAATTCCTACATGTTCACTGCTATTCACTCGTTGCAGTTAAGATATGCAGCATAAGTTGAATATTTGGCATCTGATATTTAGGACCAAAACATGCATTATATTTTTTTTTATATATTTTTTTTTTGTATTCTAAAAGAGGAATATGTCTTCTGCGGCATGAAAAATAAAATGCCCTGTACAATACTTGAATATAATATTACACACATTAGATAGAGATTATTTTAAAATCTGTCTCAAAAGAGAAAAAAAGCAGCGAGAATCAAACGAGCCCTGGTATTGAAGGGTCTGAATTGCTTTGGCACCAAGACTGTGTACAATTACAACACTGTCACTTTCTTTTAACCTACAGTCAGTATCAGGCTACATTTACTGAATGTGTCGTGTAAATTAATCAATTTGACAGCTATTCTTTTTACACGTCAGTGCTTAACCTCAAAGCCTTTGGACATAAGAATAAGATACTACTTGTATTTCCCCTGTGATGACTCAAATTCATGAGCATCGTTCGTGCTTGTGCATATCTGTTTGAGTGACAATATTAAGATTCTGGCAAGAAATGCTTTGGCATGCACAGTGGACATTGTTTGTGTGTGTGTGTGTGTGTGTGTGTGTGTGGGAGAGAGGGTCATTCTACTGTCCCGTACATTAAGCTAAGTGCTCCTCAGCTCTCCAGCAGTAGTAAATGGAGTCTTATGGCTTGAGGGGGGGTTGTCTTCCAACTCTGAATCAAAAGCAGAGAGTGTCCCAAGCCTTAGGTCACTGCTCCTGTGAATCATTAAATTCAGGGGATTCAATAGATGCCTTTCCTTTTTTGTCTGTGTGTGTATGTTTGTGTCCTTGCATGTTTTTGTGTTGCATTTGCATGCTTGTGCATCGTTAACTTATTCAGTATCCTTCGTAGTGAATATGGAATATGATGTACAGTCAATGTCAGTGTTAATGTCAAAATTGTATTATTTAAAAACAACAAAATGGAAAAAGCTGTATCATTTACTATATTTCTTACATGTTAAGTGTTTTACTGTGTAGCTATTGAGATTTATTTTCTTTAAATGAGAATAATGATTCAGATGTGGAGAGGGTAATACATCAATGAGCTTGCTAAGAGCCATTTCTGTGGAGCAAGTATGTCTGAAAGAGCTGGTACAGTTTGCAGGCTTTAATGATGTGAATACTGAAAGGCTGAATGTCCCCGTACTTGCATCAGTCTGTCATCCCCTTTTTCCCCTACCCTCACTTTCTCTAGGAACTACTCACAGGTTTCAGAAGCGGTAGGATCTGACATAGCAGGCGCACAGGCAGTCACTGTCTCACACTTCATCTAAAGAGCCTACTTATCTCTGAGAGCCTGTGTTAGGTTATGCAATTATTCTAACAGCATTGTATAATCTTTGTGTAGTGCTCGTCAATAGTATTACTCCCCCTGTGGCCATCAGTTGTGGGCATAGAAAGAATGAAAGTGGTCCACCATGCTGAGACTGCATCTGAAAACCAAGAGCGTTACTTACTGCAAAGCCTTCTTTATATAGTCAAATCAAAGTTAGTGATGTGTCTGAAAATTAAACAAGTAAATACAGTTTATGCAATGAGTGTCTAGCTATGTTAGACTTTAAGATGGATTTATTTAAAAAAAATACCATTCAATATAATTTCAAACAATACTATGGGATTAAATATTATACAATAGGATATGGTACTATAGAATATGAGAACATATAATAAGATGCAATATTTTTTTATACAAATTATAGTTGAGCATACCATATACTGTTACTGAATACCTTGGATTTCCCTTACGATCAATAAAGTATCTATCTATCTATCTATCTATCTATCTATCTATCTATCTATCTATCTATCTATCTATCTATCTATCTGTCTGTCTGTCTGTCTGTCTGTCTGTCTGTCTGTCTGTCTTTATTGGACAGGGAAGATCCGGAAATATAGGGCCAGAGTGGGGGGCGACATGCAACCAATGGTCGAAGCTGAATTCGAACCTGTCACCAATGAGACGAGTACTAGCCTCAATCGGCTCAAACAATTCAAGTAAACTTAGTAAACCACTTTCACTGACATTTGCTCAACCAATTGCCTTGTCAGGTATTTTCTTCTATTGATTTTCTGCAGAAAACGTGAAGCAACGCTGAAAAATAAGGATAGGGAAGAACGTTGATTACAACTCATAAGCCTACAGATGTGTGTTCAACCCTGATAACATCATCACTCAAACCTGAGGCCCTGAGACACTGACACGCTCAGGTCCACACTAGCACCATGGACAGAGACAGTCGTTGAACTACGACGTGCCGCTCCAGGATGAACTCTGTGTCAAGGTGAGGTCCAAACTTTAGTTAAAGTAGTCATAGGATAATTAATTGCAAACAGAACAAAAAAATCACAGTATCTACAGAAACGAGTTTTAAAGCAACTTTGCTGAACACACGTGAAGATTTTTTCAAACGATCAGTAGCTTTTGTCTTCATGCAACACCTTTTCACCTCAAAAAGAAAACCAGGTCTGTTAGTCACATGGAACCATTCTCCTCTCCTAAAACTTAGTATTCCCATTCACACTCACTGCGCGACGTCGTCCGCGTTCAAATCTAACCTGTCTTATCAGTTCAGCGTGCATGTGGAGCTGTTGCGTCTTTCGGCCACCTAACGAGATATTTCCATCGGTCGGAATTACCCGCATGACTCAATGAAGAACAATTATTGATTACACTGCACCCCCCTCCCTCTCCTTACCCCCAGCTCTCTCTCTCTCTCTTTCTCTCCCTCTCTTTTCCTGAAGTGCTGCAGCGAGGGAGGACTGACTGCATCGAAAAGAAGCCCCACTGACGTGCGCTGGCAATTGCCTCTGATCTTATTCTTACAGTAAATGCCCACGAGATTTGTTTTTTTTCTTCTTCCATAAAGCCGAAGCGAAGTCGGATGCAATGGGTAACAGCTCAATCTACTTCTCTCGCCAGAAATGACGGTAAGTACTTAGGCTTCAACTACTTCAACTGAAAACATGCTGAGTGTGTACTTCTTTGTTGGAAAAAAAGATCCGATATTTCCAACAAACATTTAATGATGAGCTTTATTAAGGCTAAGAGATCATGTTGTTCGTTTATTCAATCTTAATCATCTCCAGTTAACATCTCATTATTTATTCATGCGTTAAAACATCATTTGTAAAAGTTAGGATGTTTTCCGGGCATGTTTTTTTTCCTTTCAATTATGCCCTCCTGTCCATATGGCTCATGCAAAAGTAGAGAAAAATAGACACAAACGCATGATTTCATTTGAAAAAAGATTTGAACTGGAGTTTCTGTACCATGTTGAGAGTTTTTAAAAAGAATCACTCATTATTTCAGGGTAATTAAATGCTTTTTGCATTTGTAAGTGGGCCTAAATATTGATATGAGATATTAGATTGAATAGACAAGATTAAGGTCTGTCCGCAGAGACCTTATTTGGGAGATGATGATCACTGATGGGAGCTCAGTTGCATTTAGTTTTATCCACAGCATGGTTATTCTTAATATGAGCAGAGTTTGGGGTTGTGGGCTGCGGACTGCACTCTGTAGTGCAATCCAGCCACCTGCCCCGGGGCAGTTAAAGCACTCTGCACTGCCGCCAAAAAGAGGAGAGGATGCTAGAGCAGGCAACTGACTCATCCGTGAACTGCACCTCGAGAGGCAGTGAGCGATTGACAGGCACACAGCCGGTGAACTGGAAATGTGTGGCAAAGTGCTTTGTTTGCAGTCTGAAGGCTGCTTTAGTGGTGCTGCTGGTTTATACTGTAAGTGTTCAGCAATAAAAAAATTCATTAGTAAAAGTGATACAAGGTTGCAGATTTCGTATGGATTTTTTTCTAGATGCAGGTTTTTTTTTAACATGTTATCTGAATGTCCCTAATCTAGATTCAATGCCATTCTCCTCTGAAGCAACAACGGACTTGTCATTTTGTTATAGTTTTACATATTAAGACAAAGACATGTTCTCATCCTGTTTTCCTGTAATCAAAGTACAATTAAGTGAACACAAATCTGAACCTTACAAACATCCACCTACACATTTGGCTTTTTGAACATTGTCGTGGATAGTGCATAACCTTGAGGAATCTCTACACCATCATCTCTACCTGAAATGGATAGAAATATTTCTCTCTAAAAGGGACTCAATAGTTTGTGGTCTTGTCTGTAAATTCAGTTTGACAAGATGAGAAGTTCATTGCAAAAAAATCACATTTTCTCATGAGTCACGTCTTCCATCCTTTGCTTCGTTGTTGCAACATGGAATGTGGATTGCACTAGGCAGTGGTAGTGTGACATTGTGTTTTGTATCTGCTATGTAACACTATCTAGGTGTGTAGAAGCCCTGTAAGGTGTGGAGACCATATGTTTACTCAGAACATCAAACTTGATGCAAAAAAAAGCATAATTGCCTAACTGTAATCTTCATAGTTGGACAGAATTTTTAATGGATTTCATTGATTTAATATGTTTTCTTCCTGTTTGCATACATGTAACATTTGTTTTGTTTTTTTAATAGTTCTGAACAAACAGAATATGTAGGCTTTATACTTTTTCATCAAAGTATAAAAATATAAATATATAGGGGAATTCTTTTTTCCAGAACTGTGATGTGCATAGAGGTAGTTAAAGTCAATTCTTCTTATTAGTGGGCAGTAAAGGCAGGCGTCAACCGGCTGCTTCATGAATCTGTATGATGTAATAAAAGCATGGTTTGCAATCTGCTATGCTTTTGAAGTTTTATCTTTGATGCAGAGGCTCCGCTAATAAAAGGCAACAGATGAGGTTGGTTGCTTTCAAATATGTTTATAACATTTCCCCTTCCTTACGTAGAACCATTTGCAGAAACAAAAATGTTCTTCCTCTCTCATGACATTTATTTTTTCCCAGCTCACATTTATTCTGATATAAATACTCCTCCTGTCCCTGTCCCTCCTCTCAGTCAGTAATGGCATCAGTGTTTGATGAAATCTCCTAACGGAAGACATCCCGGGCTGGTTTTGCCTCTGCCTCTCAGATGAGGTCATGGGTTCTCCGTTTTGATGGGATTACATGCGGCTCTGCCCACTTAGAGATTGGACCTGCTCATTCTGATGCTAATAGAGCAAACCAGCCATCAAACTGCCGTGCTTGTGCATGTCTTTGAAATGACACTGGCAAGTCTACCCTGACTGATATGGAAAGCATTTGCAATGCCTATAGGGAAAGGAACATAAACTTTAACATTAAAAAACAGAAGCCTAAGAGTAACAGTTCAGAATTCATGTTAGAGATTCTAGCCTTATGCATTTGTTTTACCGATTTAATACACTCAAATAAGACAACCCTGCTGAAGCTCTTACTGTTTTGCGTCATTATTTTTTGTATTTTCTTAGGGTTCAGTCGTCCAGAAGACTACCGAACTGCACTCAGCTAAAAAAAGGTGCTATTGATTTCACTCCAAGTCCTGATAAAAGATATAAAGTATTTTTTCTCCTCGAGCAGTTATGGGTCAATCAACAAGAAATTCCAGGACAAGAATTGATTTTTTACTCTTTTACTGTAACAACCCCCTTTGCCCTCTCCAATATGTAGGTCGTCACCTACATTGACATCAATTCTTCTGACAAAGTGCATGGTTTAAAGGAAACCTGTACCTTTGCTGATAAATGCTTTATTATATCTGAAGTCCTTTAACTAAACTCCTTTTTAAGTCTTATCCCTTTAGTTCTCTTGAGGTTCAGGTACACAGAGCTTGGGGGGCAAGTGATACTTGACAAGGTGTTTTTTTTAGTATTCTAAAGAGGTTAAATGAAATCAGAGCTGCTATCCATCATGCAGACAGGGGGTATTGCCGGAGCAAGGCCTATTTTTTGCATCCTCGCATGGTTCACAAAAAGATCTCTTTGTGTAATTTCTGTGTTGGCCAGGATACTCTTGTGAAAGATTTTTTTAATCTCAATAAATTTCTTTCCTGGTTGATTTAGGGTTTAATTTACACACAAAATATGGAAAAAAGCTTTGTTGTTGGACATTATATTATGATCTTTACATCCAAATACATTTTCCCATCACATTTTGGTTCATTGTAGTCAGTAGAAATATATGATTGAATGCTTTGGTTTGGTTGCCTTGGAAGAAAGAACAAATAGAGTGTTATGAACATAGGTTAAGGTAAAGAAGGAATACATGCTGAAGGCAGATGCATAAAAAAGAAGACAAATCTAAAGCTGCAGGGGAAATTCAGTGGGTTTAAAAAAATGAGCTTGGTGGGTGTGGGGGTGCTGGTGGTTCCCCAGTTTGATTGTGATTGCTCTCTTTGCTCGGGTTGTTTGCGCTGTCAGAGTCTTGTCAGCTGCGATCAGGTGAGGTGGGTCGTCTGTGTGCTCTGCTGTCCTCTGAGCTTCATCACCGCTGACAGAAAGCCTCACCATACAGTCCATTGACTCTCTGACAGGCAGGATACACCCCGTTTGCTGGCTATTTTTTTTGTTAAAATGATGTGTGATAGCTAACATGAGCTGAAAAAAATGTTACCAGTTCATTGACACTACAATGATCTCTGGCATGCTCCTTGTGGTTGCCAGTCTACTGAAGCGTTCAAATTGATTTCACTTTAGGATGCAGTAAATTGAAAAAGTTACAAAATTAAAAGATCCATAAATGAAAAGAATCTAGGATTCCCTAAAATGACTGGAAAGAACTTGTTTTTTTTAAAGAATACAAGTCACCTACAGTGAGTTTTTTACAGAATGAAGAAATAGTGTCCTGCATTCTGCATCTCACAATTAAGACAGACAGTTCTCTTTGGATATAAGAAAGAAACGTCTAAAAATCTGTCATTGATCCTGCATATGGAAAAGGGTCTGAGGCATCACTGGTGTCAGTGGAGCCATTATAAAATTACCGTTCCATGTGTAAAGGAGTGTGCTCATAAGCTCTGAAGTCATACAATGAGCCACAAGAGATTAGCAGAGTCACCTTGAATCAGCAGTGTCTTTTTGCCCAGTAAAAATTGCATTACGAGAGCTGAAGCTGGCTCAGTGATTAGTGTCCTCCTGACAAGGCTTCAGTGTTCATTTGAGGCTGTGGTGAGCAGCTCCTAGACACACTGAACCGACACATGCAGCTCTGAACTAACTCACACACACGCGCACACACACACACACACACACACACACACACGCGCAGTGCACCAGCACATCTCAGACCATGCAGGCCATTCCTAAATGTCTGATCTAGATGAGCCCTTGACATTTTTTTTCTTTGAGTCGTTGAACTAAGCCTGTTTAGTTTATCCAAATGATGATGTTCTTAAAACGAAAGATTAAATAAGCCAGAATGAGTCTGCAGAGGCAATGTGATGATGAATTGTGGATCACAGTTTGAACACTCACATGAAATCATGTTAGAGTTCTTGCAGGCAGGGTGGGGTCTCCCTCCTGTCAGCACAAAGGGGAAAGGGCTTCCCCCTCTGTGCAGTGAACTCGACTTGTGCGTGCATGACATGTTTGCATGTTCAAAGGAGTCTTCTTGTGCGTCTATTTTTATGCATCTTGCATATATGTGTGATCTTTTTTTTTTTATGTTTTAAAGATAGCCGACTGCATACAAATCGGTGTCCTTATAGAACAATATTGTGTGTTTGTTTTTGAACTATGTGAGCCTGTTTCTGAGTATGCATTTATCTATGTATCTACTCATATCAACGTCCCCTTTTCTCCTGTCTTTGCACGAATCAAATGCGACAGTGCCGTTCCGGTTGAATTGTCACTCTCATTACCATAAACCAGGTCTTTATTGGGGGCAAATTGATTTTCGGGCAGAGCCTTGTTTATTAGCTTCTGCTCGTCAGAGATGATCTTGAGTCAGCAGATTCAGCATTTCTGTTTAAAATGTCACTTCAAAAGTCCAACTCATGAAAGATAAAGGAACAAAAATCCCCCATGTACTGTACACTGAATAATCATTTTTAATAAAATGTGAGAGCTATACAAAGAAAACTCTTATTTTCTTACATCACTCTAAATGATTACACGTCCTCGGAAAATGTGAATTAATGATTAGGATGATTTGGGCTGTCACTTATTAGTGTAAGATGCTACAGATGTAGCAGGAGAGACATGATTTACAGGCACTTTCTGATGATTATTTTTCTCTACTCTCTATTTCTTTATTCTTCCCTTTTTTTCTGATCCCTCTCCCTTTATTTCTAGTATTTATTTTATATATGTGTTTTTTCTGTCCACCCCCATCTCTCTTAGTTTGGCCGATGATTGCCACAGCCGTCCTGGTTTATCTCCTGTGGTGACTGGGGACTGAAGAGTTTTCCTCGACCTGCAGTACCTCAAGAATCACTGATCTTACCGCCTGCAATTCCAGTTTCTACCAACCCCTCTTGCCCCTCTTACTTTATTTTTTTTTATCGTGAAGATCAACTGTTGAAGGCAAAATGGAGGACAATTACAATAACAGGACTTCTCTGGCTAAGGGGGCCAAGGACATGGTGAAGGAAGCCAAGCGGCACACAGCAAAGAAAGTCAACAAGGTGGTGGATAGAGCCACAGATGAGTACTCATCCCACCGTAACTATAGTCGATTCCAGGATGAGGAGGATGAAGATGAAGATTTCTACAGGAACCCACCAAGGCATGACAAAGAGCGCTACAATGACAATGAGGAGGGCTCCAGTGATGCCACAGAGGGCCATGATGATGAGGACGAGATCTATGAGGGTGAATACCAGGGGATCCCCTCTGCAGGTGACAAGAGGCACAAGGAAGGTCAGGTTGCAATAGGGCAACCTGTGTCTGATGCCACAAGAGACCGTAAGGGGTTAGAGGAGGAGAGACAGGCCGATGAGGAGGAGCTGGCCCAACAGTACGAGCTGATCATCCAGGAGTGTGGACACGGGAGATTCCAGTGGCAGCTCTTCCTGGTGCTTGGGCTTGCTCTCATGTCGGACGGGGTGGAAGTGTTCGTAGTGGGCTTTGTGCTGCCTAGTGCAGAGACGGACATGTGTGTCCCAAACTCCAGCTCAGGATGGCTAGGTAAGTCACTTTGTGTGAGTTTCAGTACTGATAAGTGTGACTTAGTGTGCATGTGCTAACTTGAAATTATGTGAATGATTCAGTAGTAGGCTAATCAACATGCATTCAATCAGTTAGCTTTTATTGACTGTATATGACAGTTTTCAGAGGGTTTAATCCTATCCTACTTTGCATTGAAGAAAACCTACATATGAGCATACACATTGTTGTAATACAATACGACAATGATAGCAAAATATCTTGTGTGCATAAATCATAAACTAAAATAATGGAGGGACACCTTTCTGTCTAACTGATGTCATCAGTGTCTTTTTCTTTTGAACAGAAAACATCTGCTACAGGATATAATGGAGTTACTTAAAGGGATGTGCTTACCAGGCAGGCAAGATACAGTATAATCAAAAGTCCAGTTGCACTAGTCGTATACAGCTGGAATATAGCATTCAACATTGTCATAAGAAAGGGCCACGACTTATTGTTGAATATTATTTGAAAAATAAGATTAGTTATGCATCTTTACACTTTAAGCGTCACACTTTACCTTGGGGTGTTTCACATGGACGAGATGTTTCGGTCCACTGGTCTCTGTGCCAGGATTAGGAAAGTAGCTTCTATATCCTGTATGCTCTTTGTGTTGAGAAAGAGTCCCAGCAGTCCCAGTGGCTGCAGGTGTATAATCCATCACCTCAGAGCTGTGTGCAGGGACTGACTCACTGTGTCAGTACTGGAGAAGCGAGGACATAAATTCTAGCGCACAGACTTTAGATACTGCCACTGTGAGACATGACAATGCATCAACTGCACTGCAACATCTGATGTAAAAATGATAAAGCATAGCCTCCTTTAGGGACACAAGTTTGAACATTCCGGACACCTTCACTGACACCCTGTGTTATATTATTATCACACTTTTACTTATCGGATGGAGGTTGATCCATCATTCCAGATAATGACACGTGTTGTAGGGATATTATCAAAATGGATTTCCAAGAATGGAAGAATTAAACTCCAACACCTACTGTTTTATGAAAACATAATACAATTGTATTTAATGCAAAGCCATTAAGGGGAAGTTAGTTCACAGGATGTTGCAAGAATCCATTTAAACTCTTTTCTTCCTCTCTAGCCAAGCAAATTCCTACAGGCATTTATGCTCCACGCTCTGCTTCTACTTGTTCGTGACTCCATCCCACACCCCCTGTCCCTCCCTCTCACCCTCCATTCTCTATGTGCCTCTCTTTTCTTCTTCCATCCTCCCCCATTCTCCTCTCCTTTCTCCTGCTGATTGCCCCAAGGCTCCTCCCTGTGGATGGGAACATGATTGGTGTGTACATTTGTATGTGTGTGAGAGTGAGTGAGTGTGTTTGTATGTCTGAGCTTTGCCCACATGATTACTATGACCTTGTTGGTTTCCATTTGGAGTTTTCCAGAGTAATTACACTTAATTAAAGCAAACACAATGGAGTGAATTGATGTTTTACAGGTGGCATGGTAATTCTTTATTGCCTTGAGTGTGCTAAAAACAGCAGCAGCCAGTAAAATATGTAGAGATAATTTATTAGGGTGGTCTCAGATTTCATGTAAGATCACCTTAACCTGACCAAGCATAATAATATATAGTATTCTTATTTTCTTTTGCCAAATTAAAATTAGGGAATTCACTGCTGTAAATGTAGGGTGGGCCAAAATAAAACAAAATTGTTTAGAAATGACATTCAAACATCAAACCAAATATATTTGGTTAGCACAGCTAGGTTAGCACAACCAAATCAATATTAACCCAGGAAGAATCGGAGGCTAAATTCTCCAGATCTGCTTTATTTTATTTATTTATTATTTATTTTAGTACATTTCTCAGTTTGCTGCATGAATAAAGGATTATCTTATCTTAAATAATTAATAACAATGCAGAGTCACTTACAGTATTGAAAAAGCACAACACAACTCTTGCTAGCTAACTGCTAACTGCCAGCTGTACCCTTAGGGGCACATGGCAGAAAACAGAAGTAGCTTACTTTCAGCTCTAACTGCTAAGCTGTATTGACTATTGACTAACAATTCTCCTCTTCATCTGTCTCATTGTCCTCATTATCTTTAAAGTGTGGTATCACATTTAACACATTAGCGTCTTGGTTTATTGAATTAGTAGAGTGTGGGATGTGGCACCTTCCAATTGTTCATGTTTGAAAGGTAACTACAGTAAAATTCATTGTAGTTCCCTGAATTGGTTAAACCTATTCTTGATTCTTGCCAAGAAAATGCTTGGATAAATTTGTATTGTTCTGCACATGTAATCAAACTTACACAAATAATCAATCACAATGCAAAAACAAGCACAAAGTGTTTAAGGGATGTCAGACATTATGTAAATGAAAATATGATTAGAAGTGGTTAATTATGTTCCTGAGGTGAGTCATACTGTCTGGTTGTGGCTGCTTTTAAAAACATTTGATCTTGGCAGCCTTTCCACGTGCCACATCCACCTGGTGACAGTCCTCAGAACCAATTTATTGGCCATGTACAGTATAAAGTAGCCTACATGCAGCCAGTTTTACATGCATTTTGATGTGTGAGCAGTTGAATGATGAAGAGAGATCAAAAGTTATGTTTTAATTATTTCAATGCAATTGTCTATGTTCTCCACAGCAGATATTTTGTACAATTTAGACTCATTACTACTACTCACACTCAAACAGAAACAAGCCATGCTAACTGAGCTGAGTCTAATGGGATAATGGAGTATGAAAAACACAAAGGCCTGAATAAGATTGATGAGTGAAATTGTGATTTGATTTCAGGATTCAGTTTGGCCCGACTAGTACATCTGTAACAAATGAAGGTAGGGAGTCAGGGTAGGAGGGATACAATGTTGTAAATCCTTAAGATAAGATTGTATGCTGTTGAAAGATGGATTTGGGAGGGGGCAAAAGCTTTGATGACAGATGATGACAGGGCACATGAGAGGAGGAGGGACAGCTTTGAAGTTTGAGAGGAGCAATAGGGAAGGAGGTGTGGGAGGATGGGAGCAAAGAGGAGGCGGTTTTGTGGTATTCAAAAAAAGCAACAATGTGAGGGAAAGGCTCAGCTATCATCTCAGACACAACAGACAATAGGGACACGTCACCCTATCATTACTTATTTGTTTGCTTAGGCTGTTTTTTTTCTTCTATCTGAAACGCCCCTCATCTCTCCTTCTGACTTCTAACTACTTCTCATTTAATTTATCACCCACCAGTCCCTTTCAGCAATCAATATTTTCTTATATTATCTTTCTTGTTACTTCTATTCTTTATAGTCTTTTCATCCCTGCTTCTCAGTATACTGATCTTTTGCACCTTTTCTTTTTCCCTTGTGTCCCTCTTAATGTCCATCTTTAAAATACTTCTCCCTCAATTTTCATTTCTCTCCCCATTGTTCCCCCTCTTTCTTTATTCCCTTCTTCTCTGGCAAGCTGAGTCTGGCTGTTTGGTTCAGGGGCACCTGAGCATGGCTAAACTGCAGTAAGATCGTAGCGTCACTGCAGAGATTACACTACTTGCATTTATCATATGGACCAAACCAATTGCCAGCAGTAACATGAGCCACAAGTAAAGCATGTCTAACTGCTTACTCTTATCAAGGGTTCATGGCATCACTGTATTTTATGCAAATGATGTACAGTCTTTAATGTAATGAAGGTTGTATCATTACTGATCCTGAGTGAGTCATTTTAATTCCTCTACTCTAAGCCCTACAAACGGTTACTTTCATATAGATTGCATTGAAATCCTGCCCCCACTGATATGACTTAAAGATGACAAAAAGCTTCAATCCTTTTTTTGCGGAGGTGGCAGAAGACGGAGGCATGAATCCGATCAAACTGACACGATGTAGTACAAATGTGATTACACGCTGCTCAGTGTAAAGGAGCTGATGACAGTGGAGCAAAGAGGAAACTAAAGCAAATAGATGATAGGGGAAAGCACACAGGAGAAGAGAGGAACAGGAGTGAGGAGGGGAGAAAATGGATGAAAATTGAGTGAAAAGGATAGGAAGTAAGAGAAGAAATTGTATGAGAAGGAACAATCTGAGACAAAAAAGATGGAGTAAAGGTTTGGAAGAGTGGCACACATGGAGATGGTATAAGATCAAAGGGATGAAGAGGCTGGGAGAAAGACAGAGAAGGCGTAGAAAAAGTAGTGGGGGAGAAATGATGGTGTCACTGTAGCGATCACTAGGCACACTGTTGAATTATAAGATTGTCATTATGAACAAAACAGGACTTTTTTGTGCGATGCTGAAACAGTTTGCACTACTAAGAGCAAAAACATCAATGCAACAACATCAATACATCAACAAGGTCGTGATGTAGCTCAGCGTTCCAATCACTGTCAGGGGGCTTCTCTGGATGTGACAGGACAGAAAACACTGCACTAGGGTCTTCCCCTTTCTCCCTTTTTCACTTAATCCCCCCCCCCATCTGACAGTAACTGGATTGTTATACTCTTTAACTTTTTCAACCTCATAGCTTTTACTCATACATATGTAAATGAACATTTCCAAATTGATAGTTATATGTAAAATGCTACCTATGCATTTTATAGTGTCTTAATCTGTTCACTTTTAGTATTTGTGTGTAGTTGTTTTACTCCTTATCTTAGGGCACCCTCTGGGAATTTGCCTTGCTTGTGAATTAGCTGAATATTTTTTTTAACATTCCTGGAGATGTGTTTTGACACCTCAGTAGAGTGACACTGGGTGAAACCTGTTGCCTCTGCTTGACAGGACACAGACACACTGTCATCTTTTGATGGTGCACAAAGACTTCATGGGTCAACAGGTCTAAACTGTATTTCATACTCCCCTCTCCCACTGTTGGAACCAATTTAAAAGGTTTTGCTTCAGATCTGTTCAATAGTTTAAAAATGTCACATTCTTTTTTCCATGTTAAGAACCAAGATTTTTCATATCAATGCAGGATTCATATATTGGCCTTTAAACCAAGCGGAATTGGACTATTATATCCTTTTTCCCATTCTGCAGGCCTGCGGTAGGACCTGCATTTATAACCCTTAAATCAATGAAAGAGCATTATTGTGTGATAGAACTCTTTAAAAGGGCTTTCATTAATTATAATACTGCGGTACTGTGTCTCCTCTAATCCAACCTTTCATTTCTAATATTGACAAACTGACTCCGTCTGATTAAAATTTTGAGTAATGTTGTGGTTGATGTAAGATATACTTTGAATCTTTAGGGCTTCACTAAATGAAATAGTGTATGATGACCATTCACTGAAATGCAGAAAATGTATACTTTGTGACATGTATACTCTTTTGATTTGACTGTTTTTTAGAAACCCAAGACTTGCAACAGCTCACTGTATTTTGTCAAAAGCTGATAAGATGAAGAAAGAAAAGAAAAGCCAATTCTTTTTTTAGAGGACCAAAAAAGTCCCTGGAGCCAGATGTGGCCACTGCCACTATGCCACCCACTCACTGGCTGACACAAATAAATCAATGACATCAACAAAAAAGCTATAGCAAGACAGATATGTTGAGCCCATTTTTACCAGACACTAAACATGTTGAATTCTGCTATAAAGTTGTGCATTGTTGTTGTGCAAAATAGGGCTTAAAGGGGATTGACTGACTCTTGGAACTAGTGGCTGGTTAAGGAACTGCCATTTTCATTGCACTTTGCATTAGTTTAATTTGTCAGCTCCAGAGTTTGCTGATTGTACAAGAACTAAAGGTCATCATATTAATTAATAATGTGATGCCTTAATATACAACAGATGTCACAATGTTAATGCACATGAGTAAGTGTTTATTAGTGACTAAATACTGAAGAGATATTAAAATATAGGACAAGATAGTTTGGTAGTTTAACAGTGTAAAATATTAATACTATGGTCCCTAAAAAACGACTTACACATTATGTCATGTTTACATTCAAAAAAGGAAACCACTCTGAAAACACCATTAGTTTGTTTCATTACAGCAAAACTGCCAGCTACAATTAACATCAGGATACAAAGATTTTTGTGTAGAATAAACTTTGACTTGGAGATGCGCTATGATTGTGACAGTGAGTCAGCGTGACTGTTCCTTTGGACTAACTTTTCAACCTCAAATTTTGCTGCAGTGTAATAAGCGCTTGGTTCGAGTCCAAATGGAAAATGAGACTGTAGCCCTCTGACATCACACTAGAAGCATAGCGTGACTCATAGCCAAAAAAAAACAAAAAACTCTTGGCACTTAAAATGTAGTTTCAGTGGAAATATGTTAAATAATTATCTGTTACAACAAGTTGTTGACACACCCACTGTCCTGTTGTCTTTTATTTATCAGACATACTTTGTAATGGTAGGGGATATCTATGTTTTTATAGCTCACTTTTCAGTTGTACACTGCACTACTTCTCTGTGCTGGTACTTCTGACGTCATACTCAGCGATATCATGCAGCAAGTCAGACAGAACATCAATAAATTCATTACGTAATGCACTGTCCTGAGAGCAATGTACTCATTAGTCACAAGTGTTATTGCTCTTTGTTAGAGGACGTTGAAGAAGCAAGAATCAGAGGTTCTCTCTTTGTCATGTAGTTTCTTCAGTTTTCGTAAGTTGGTCACTGAAACAAAATTGAAAGGCCTCTGGATGGTTGAATGCACGACAATTAAATGGAAGGCCAGTGGGTGTTTGCCTGGGCACCATGTATCCAGTGTCTCCTTAATGAAGCAAATGTGAACTGTGCATAGACTGAATACTTCCGTTAAATTTAGTATTGAATTTATAGCACCTTCAGGGCGAGTATCTAGATGGCTGCCAAATGTGACAGATAGCTGAGTTTTGACCCCTGAAGCGAGCGAGTCAAAAAGATATCAGCTCACAGCAGAGGAGAAGAGACCTGACTGCAGACATTACAGAGAGGAAATGCATCTTGCTATTAAGATTATCGTAATGGGATGAACAAAGTGTCCCTGCGGCTGAGTCATACCACACCATATATGACTTCAGCTCGCACTTTGTCTTCTTTATGAGTAAACTTTACATTCACTAATAATTTCTGTTGTTTTTTTCCCTGTCTACATAGGCTTATAGGATTAAGAAAAAAAAAACCTGCAATGCTATCTGTAAATAATCAGTGCTGAAGCACTCCAAAAGAATTTGTGAATGAGAAACATTCAGCTGGAGTTGATATATACAACACAATCTAATTCCATGGAGGCTTTAAACACACAATGTCAAAATAGACTTATTAAGCAGTAATGATGAGCTCCGCTCTCAAGAGCAGACTCATGATCACAGAGAGAAATCAATGTTGTGTTGTTGGAACATTGATCCCATTTGTGACAAGAGAATTTTAAAGAGCAGTGGGCCCTTTTTTTTCTTCTCAATTTACTCTGCGTTACTGTCCATATTTGTCTCCTTATTGATCAAAGCCTGTTTTCAGTCTTTAACTATCTGTATTTACTGTTTAACTGGGTGTCTAATTTACTGTCCGCAGTCAGTGTTCCATCTAACATTGCTTCATTAAGACGCCAAAGTCAAGTAAGCATTATTTATAAAGCATATTTATAAACCAAAGTGCTGTATATTAAGTGTCAGTACCTAGCAGTTCTAAATAAAGGAATATCTTTTCAACATGTTTCTCTAAGTTCATTTTTATCACTTTTAACTAAACATTTGTGCTTAGTGGTGCAAAGGGTATAACAAGCTTAAGATCCTGCCTACCCCCTTTTCTGTCAGTACATGATTTATCTTTAATCTCTAAATGTCATTATGTGTAACTTTCATACAACTCTAATGCATTTGTCTTTTCTGTTAATGCAATTGTTCTTTGAGGATGCATTTATTTATTATTTTATGGTTTGTTGTAGAAACTTGTTTTGGTCTCCAGGATAGTTTCTGTAATTTGAGCTCACGTTAAATGGACCCATATTATACAAAATACGCTTTACCATGTTTGTCAAACAATGATATGTGTCCCCTAGTCTGTCTACCCCCCCCCCCCCCCAACTGTGACAAAAGTCCATCCTCTCCGTCTTTTGCCTGCTCAACTGAGAAAATGAGTGCTCATACAGGCTGTGTGGAGATCTTCCCTTTGTGACATCACAAAGGGCAGTAACCCCTCCCCCAGGTGGGTGACACTCCCATAGTTAGGAGTTTGTTGTGACCTCTAAGTCTGACTTTCCACCATAAACAGAAAGACATGGAGAAAGAAAGCACAAGCAACCCAAACCCTTCCAGAGAGGGGCATGGTCAGACACAGCACATTAATTTTAAGATACAGACACAGATACAGCCTGATCTGAACTGATTGAAAAGGACGAGACTATGTGACCTTGAAAATTATATCTTTTTTGCTGGTGAAAAATTGGTAGTAAAAAAGTATTGACCAAAGATCCAGACATTTGCTTCAGCTGTTAGTGGTGACCATTAACAGAGGGTAAGAGAATGAATATTGTACTAAAATGGTCAAGGGGGGAAGTGGCTGTTTTATGTGTTAACTGTCACCTTTGTTAGCCAAATCATCTTCTCAATAAATGAATGTTGTTTGAAGCCTGTTTCACCCATCCCATCGGTAAGAAAATCAATTTTTCATGTCAAGATAATCTAGCAAACTGATTGCAAAAACAACTGCAGAGGGGGACATCAATCTGACCTCTCTCTCCGCTTCTCTTTCCAGGCAGTGTTGTTTACTTGGGGATGATGTTTGGAGCGTTCTTCTGGGGCGGTATGTCTGACAAAGTGGGACGCAGACAGTGCCTCCTCATTTGCATGTCCACAAACGGCTTCTTCGCCTTCCTGTCATCTTTTGTCCAGGGATATGGCCTTTTCCTCCTCTGCCGTTTCGTGGCAGGCTTTGGGTACGTCTTATAAAGTGGGGATCGCTCTTAGACTGACGAGGGGTGACAAGACACCATTTTAAATAATTTGTGAAATGTCCATTCAAATGGTAGGTTACACTATAGCGCCTCAATTTCTCCTTCTGTCGTGAAAGGATGGCGACATCATCAGCGACAGTACAGAATCAATGTGAATCATGTTAAATCTACAGGGTTTATGCAAAGGCATGTCTCTGTTTTTCCTAATCATTTCTCTCCACGTTGTTTCCGGTAA
Organism: Symphodus melops; assembly: GCF_947650265.1. NCBI lineage: Eukaryota > Metazoa > Chordata > Actinopteri > Labriformes > Labridae > Symphodus > Symphodus melops. Next base: position 41,849,032 of record NC_136691.1, on the reverse strand, counting down.
TCAAATTTAAAGTTACATACTCTAATATTAACTCTTAAAATTAATCTTCCACCAGATCTTTACATCTGCATAAATTTAATTTGCCCTGAGTGCTGCAATACTGTAATAAATGACATCTACATCATGTTTATTTGTAGTAAAGGGAGGACATTATTGTTCCAGACACTTTCTTTAAGAAAGTATTTTTTCATAGTAAGAAAGTCAGTGGCTATAACATCTTTGACATTGCTTTTGTTTATCACTTTCTCTTATTAAGATATATAGCTGTTCCTTTTGGAGCTAATTCAGTAATTGCATCTGCAGTCTCCCCAGAGACATTCAGAGTAATTGGAAATGCTGTCCAAACTGTCAATAAAACCTGTGCCCTTGAACAATGAGAAATATGTATTCTTTCTTAAATGTTATGTTTTGAGAAAAAAAAACCAAATGCTTAGGTAAAAAATGTTTTAGTCTTCTTGTCATTTTAGCAATGAATCTTGAGTTTTCTTCCTTTGTGATTTGATTTGTTTATTTAGCACACACAGAGGGGTGCAAGGAGGGGAACGAAGCCAAATGAGGCTTATACAGAGTTCCACCCCTGTCTGCATTCAACATTAACAAATATAAATAGGCTTTAAAGGCTAACAGAGTAAAACAGAACAATGGAAAACAATCCAAATGAATTTACAAATCGGAATTTAAAGAGAAGTATATTGTTTTGCTTATCCATCTTTAACTTTAGGAATAAAAGCAGGTCATTCTCCAAGAAATGAATACACCACATGTATATGTGATCACAAATTGAACCTTGAGGAACAAGTTAAAGGGATTAAAAAACTAACATTTTGACTCTGTTTGCTGTATTCCCATTAACTTTCCTATTCTCTTTGGTTCTTGCAGGATAGGAGGTGCTGTGCCGATCGTTTTCTCCTTTTTTGCAGAGGTGTTGTCCAGGGAGAAAAGAGGAGAACACCTTAGCTGGTTGTGTATGTTCTGGATGATTGGAGAGATCTACGCATCAGCTATGGCCTGGGCAATCATACCACACTATGGTGAGTTAACACTTATCTGGACTTGGAAGGACTTACATTTTTTAAATCATAGACAAGAAGCTTGGCAATATGACTCTGTCTTAAACTCTAGACTACATGTTAGACCACTGCAAGGCATTCCTGTAGCTGTGAGTTGAGGTGCGAGTCTTTCTCGCCAGGAGAATCAATTACTTAAAAGCTCTGCGCTGCAGGCTGTGAGAGGCAGAGGTTAAGAGATTAAGGTACGCATGGAGACCATACAGAAGATGCATGCTCAAAGGGTGAGGGAGGTCCTGCAGGAAATAGAAAAATGTGATTTATTACAATGCTACATGAGATATCGGCTGCACTCATCATGAAAAGACAAAAAAGAAAGGAAGAGGCTTACTTTCTCTCCTCCTCTGCTTATCACATGCTTCTCTTTCATCCTGCTAACCTTTCCTTTTTACTGCTTCCCTCTGCTCCTGTTTTGTACTCTCCCCTTCTCTGTGTCTAACTCTGTCCTTCCTTTTATTACCTCTCCTCTCTCTCCAGTCTCTGTCTCCGCAGAGTGTTCTTCTTGATCAGGCATAATTAGGTTTTTCTCCTTGCTCTAATAGGACAAAGCTACAGCCAGAGGTGATTTATGGCCAGACAGTGCTTTAGCCTACCTGTGACGTCAGCAAGAGACAGACAGTGTGTGTGTGTGTGTGTGTGTGTGTGTGTGTGTGTTTAAGTGGTAGGGTGATGTTATTGGGCTGTGGCCACATACAGATCTTCTTCCAGGGAAATTGAAGGCAATATCATCTGACATTGTAAGGGATCATTTAGGTTCGCACACACAAACACACACAAACACACACACAAAACACACACACAAAACACACACACCAATGCTGATGATGGAGGTCTTCTCAGTTATTTATTTTTTCATTCAACTCAGGATTATGCACACACAGACAAAACACCACTGTTGATCAGTTCACGTGTACATGCCAACCAGAACAAGTTTACATGAGGAAACTGCTGTTATGGTATTAAAGGGTTGCTAGTAGCCTCACTTTGCTCTTATTCTGTATGACACTGATACAACTCTCACTATTTCTCTTAGTAAGTGGGTCTTGCATATATACTCCAGCACTCTCCTGTGGTTTTATGTTTTTCTAAAGTACAGCAGTGCCTGCATCCAACAGGGATATGACGTTTGGGCAAATATGCCTCTTACAGAGATAACTCTAGATTTTTTAATGCAGAAATGAAGGTGTTAGAAGACGCAATATGATACAAGTGCCCAAACCCTGTTGTTTCACACGCCATTAGAGCTCTCATTTTTCTTCTCCAATGGCTGATTTTTAAAGTCCCCCCCCGCCCACCAGACTCACAGCTGGAGCGCTGAAGGAGGGTTGTGTGGTGCAGAGCCTCTTGGCTTTGACGGGAGAGTTTAAAGAGTGTACTCATTGCCAAGCAAACTCACCAGAAGAATAATCTCATGAGACACTTGTCATATCTACAGATTAAAGATTAAATACCCCCTGTAAATTTTAGATCAGTCAATTAAACTTCTGCTCGTGCTTCTTATATAAAGGTATAAAGGCACTGAAATTTGTAAGTAAACTATCAAATTCAATTTCTACAGATTGGAAAACATGTATCATCCAGCAGTATCAATATTTTTTTATGTTTTTGTATTAAGTTGTGTGCAAAAAAGCCACTACTGAAAGTATCATGAAATATTTTTACTTGCCGTAATTGTTTTTTTAATATTTTTTTTAATTTAGGAATTAATTTTAAGATTTTGGTAAATATGTCTATTCATTTGTTCAAGAGTAAATAAGTCAAAGAGTTTGTTAAAAAAAAAAAAGAAAGATGTATGGGTATATTTAGCAGAAGACAGCATCTAGTTTGCTAAATTTAGGCTGGCAAAATGTCATCAATTCTTAAAGCCCCTGGAAACACAAATATAGACTTCCAACAATGTCATTAATGGATTAAGTTTTTAAAAAGCAACTATCTTCAAAGCAACAGTTCAATGTGAAAACTCTTCCACCTTAAAGTAGTAGTTTCAAAGTCCATCATATAGTAAAAAACAAAAAGAAACAAAAGGTAGACTGGTGTCTCTCAGTTCCACAAGGTGCTCCAGTCGCCTACTTTCAGCATGATTTAACTTTGACAGTGCTCTGAGGTTCTCTCATGAGAAGGCTTTACAGCTTAATGCCATTAGTTCACACATCAGCCTTCAGCTATAAAGAAGCCAGTTAGTCCATCTTCACACTGTTTAATCAAAGGCTAAAGCCAGTTGACAGGAAACAATTTACAGATGAAGCCAAGAAAAAAAAAAGAGAGAGGAGAAGCTGGACTGCAGTACATATTGACAGGCTTTTAGACGTTTGCAAGCACTGAAAGAAAATCTGAAGTTGAGTCAGCTATTCATTACATGTATTTATTCCTGAATCCACAATACCTGAATTTCCCTCGGGATCAATAAAGTATCTATCTATCTATCTATCTATCTATCTATCTATCTATCTATCTATCTATCTATCTATCTATCTATCTATCTATCTATCTATCTATCTATCTATCTATCTATCTATCTATCTATCTATCTATCTATCTATCTATCTATCTATCTATCTATCTATCTATCTATCTATCTATCTATCTATCTATCTATCTATCTATCTATCTATCTATCTATCTATCTATCTATCTATCACAATGATGCAGTTACTGAGAAGGCAGAACTAACTCCTAGCTGCAGGAATGCCACCCACCTGGGGGAGGGGTTACTGCCCTTTGTGATGTCATGAAGGGAAAATCTCCAAACAGCCTGTTAGAGCACATTTTAAAAAGTGGATAAAATAAAAGACAGAGAAAGGACTTTGGGCGGTTGCAGACAGACCAGAGACACACATTTTTGGCATATGTGACCTTTAAGAAGTTACCTCATCCTTACTCCTACTGTATGTCTTGTTGTCTATGCTAACTATGCTATAGATAACAGAAGTATTTGGTAAATTATCTTTCCATCCATCTATCTCGTCTGGGTCTTGGAATAGTGTGTCGCTGACTTAGACATCCGCATATTTAGTGAATTATGTACATAATCCTTTTAATGAGATTTCCAGTGGCCTGGGTGGAACAGTTACCCTGAGGGGCAGGAAGCCACACTACATTTCTGCAGAAAAAGGCAATCGCTGCCGAACAACTTTTCCCTTTTTCTTTGCTACTCTCACTCTCTCTCTTTACTTCTCTGTCTCACTATGAGTCACTCCTGACATACACACACAAATGGAAAACAAATAAAGAAATCACACCACAGGCACGATGTTGTCTCCCAAAGTCTTTATTTTATTACCAACTGAAGACACTAAAGGAGTGAATTCCCTCTTGGACTAATGTGCTGATGTTCTCTCACATAATGGTACTCAGCACAAAAGCTGAATTTTGGTTGGCAGTTGAAAACATTGCATTTCTGTGCATCTTGCACATCATACCTTCTTTTTAAATAGTTAAGAAATAAGAAAATAAAAGGCATCCACTATTCTATAATGTCACTTGTTTCATGTGCAGATTTTTCTACTTCATAAATATTTCGTTTTCTCATTGATTTCTGCATTCTTCTCTGACATTTTCTTTTGTCTTCTCTGGATACATTTATACTTCTAATGACAGACCGCTGCCCCTTTTAAGAAAAATAAGTTTTTAGTAGTTGAGATGCATTGCTTTCAAAGCTGTATTTCAATATGCTCCGAGATAAATCCTAGCAGTGTTTTTTCTGGCATAACCATTAGTGTTAACCCCCTCCCCACTCCCTGACTTTCCTCCTACGCCTGTTGATGGATAATGGTTCTATTCCCTTTGGAGCAGCATCTCCATGAGGCACGATCTGTTGAAAAACGTGGGAGGTCACAGCTGAAACAGCAACCCCTTTCTGTGCTTCCACCCAAAACTCAAAAGAAAAAAGAAAAAGAAAAATGAATTGTCACGGTGTGTAAAAACTAAACAAAGTGGAGGACCCAAGAGCAGACTTCATCACTATAGTCTACATAAAAAGACAAAATAAGACTTTATTCTTCAAATTCCAGACAAAAGTCCAAATCCAAAAACAGGAGAGACCACAACGAGCTACCAGAGAAATATACAATGGTAGGTTAGACGTAATGAACTGACAACCAGAGGGAACAACCTCAACTTGTGTTTAAGAAACACAAGGAGAAGAGAAAATAAAACATACAGCAAAAACAAGCAACGAAACAAGGAAGACAAACTGAACAAGAAAAATAGATGATAGAAATAGGTAGCATGAACCTTGCTTGTCCTGGAATATAGATTTATCTTTAAAAATTACATTTCCTCTTTCAGATAAACATGAACAATACACCTCTGCATATAAAACAAACTGTTCTCTTTGTATCGCAAACAAAAGCTTTCAAAATGAAGTTATGAAATTGTCGTTGAATGCCACCTTCAATGAATCTGAAGATAGTGGATAGAGAATGGGTAAAGTCAAAAGCATCATTTCTGAAAATTAAACCTGAGGAAAAAGTCAATCTGCAAAAGGAAAAGAAACATACTGTATGACGCTTGATTGTGTATGTTGTTTTCTTGTGTATATGTGTGGGTGGAAGTACGGCGTTATGGCATCATGTTTGCTGTGACAGGGATATCTGCATAAATTTGTGTTATTAATTTCTCCACATTCTCCTCGTTAATGCATTTATCATATAAGTGTGTGCTTCTGTACTTTTACAAGAGTCTACAAGTCTGTGTGTGCGTGTGTGTGATTGTATGTGTGTAAACATGTTACAATGATTAATGAGTTTGGGAGAGTGCCTGTGGGCTGAAATCAGGTGCAACAAGATTTAACTTAGCGGAAAACACTCAATTCCTTTCCTACACATTCAATTAACCCGTCCCTGTGCACTCCTCTCAGCTCCCTCTGCAGAGCCATTCATCTTTGAGCATGCACATCACTCTTCTCCAGCTGCAGAGTGCTCTCATTTAAATGTTGTCTTTTATTTGTTGCCCCTTTGTGTTCACATTATAAGATTTACGCATAATATTGTGAACCAGTTTTTCAGATCAAGTGACCCAGTCCCTCCTATGATAAGGGCGTAACATCTTCACTGTATCTAATGCTATTTTTTCACTGTTTCCTCAAAATCACATTTTACAGTGAGTAATGATTTGATTTGCTGGATCTCTGGGAGCTGAAGATTGGCTAAATAGCCACCAATTTGTTACCATCCTTGGAGAATAAATCATTAATTACTCACTTTTGATTGTGGTTTGGCCTGAGACTCAATGATGTAAAGTGATTAAGTGCAGCGTCTTGTCTTGAATAAAAACAACTATTTTAAAGAATACTTGAATGTTAGACATAGTTACAGTAACATTTTATGGTGTATGACATGTACATGTGACTTTATAAGCAAAACAAAGATAATATTTCATGGATAAAATCATGTAAAGAAAACATGAATAGGGGTTTATGTCTCTATGTTTTGGTTATTCATTATATTTTTGTAGGCCTTCCATGCAACTCCCATTTTGTACGAAAGATATACGTTTAATGATACACCTGCTATCTCTGTTTTACAGTTTAGCATGGGAGATGAGCTGGACCAAGGTCTACTACGTTATTGGATATGACTGTAACAACAAGTAATCAACTATATAACTCAGAGAGGCCAAGTTAGCATATTTTATTAGCTAAACTGAGCAAAATGAAATCCCATGCACTTAGTTATGATATGATAAGTATATTTCTCCTGTACGCATAATCCTCTCCTGATGCTAGTGTCTGCATTAGCTAATTGCCATTAGTCCATAACATGGTCACAGCTTAACAAAACAAACCTAACTTTAGAGACCAAAATGGATTCCAAGAATCTCACTTTTCAGAAGAGTACAAAACAAAAAAATATTTAGTGAAAATGGCTTCAATAACCGTAGCAAAAAAACAGATTCAACACAACTTTTTTCACAGTATTTTCTGTAGGCTATCCCCAATGAATCCCATTTTATCAACTAGCTAATGTATTAACTTCAGACTTCTTATGATTGTTTTATGAAGAGTTTTGTTTAATGTTTACAGGTTGGAGTTTCAGTATGGGTTCAGCCTACCAGTTTCACAGCTGGAGGGTGTTTGTGGTCGTCTGTGCGCTGCCATGTGTGTGTGCTGTGGTGGCACTTACCTTCATGCCTGAGAGTCCCAGGTTCTACCTTGAGGTAAAGGTGTTTTGGCTAACAGATCAACAAATATTTATATTGTTTTTATATCACAAGAGTTTGCTGAAACAGTTGAATCTTAAAGAAGACCAATGTGACCCCAACTGTGTTTACATAGACTATTACACAACTCACATCAGTACACAGGCAATCAGTCAGTGAGGCAAACAAATTACAAAAAAGGCATCAAGGGACAACGATCAAAATCCGGCAATGGTCATGCAGGAAACATTTGATGTAAGAAAGCTGGAATGAGGCAAACTACTGGCAACATTAGGAGAAGACACATAGGGTTAAAAAAACGCAGACAGTGGATACAAGACCAAGGTGAGTACGATAAGGGCGGGGGAGCACAGGGTGGGAAAACACAAGAAGCAGAAATTCAGAGACAGAAAGTACAAAATAAAACAGGGAAAGACAATAATAATAAATGGATAAAAAACAAACAAAAGGCCCTATTTAACTTGAACTCCATGTCAGAACATAACCAACAGATGTGCGAGTCATCTAAAACTCTTGAAGAGGCCTCACATTTGTGTGACATAATAACCTGAAGCTTCCATGAAATTACATGTAAAGGCTCCAGATATTTATCACTTAAAGTTAAATGAGTCATTGGATCCACAACTCCGACCATTTAAGCCTATCTTGGATATATCATAGGGTTATATGTAGAGAAATTATCATTACGGATAATAGTCTGACGCTCTCTCTGAGTAAGCAACCCCGATGCAGATCCCATTAACTTAACTGGTCTTGTCTTTCTCTCTTACTTTCCCTTCTGTCAGGTGGGGAAGCATGATGAAGCCTGGATGATCCTCAAACAGATTCATGACACCAACATGAGAGCACGAGGGCAACCAGAGAAAGTCTTTACTGTGAGTGTATTTTTATGCCGTGTGTTGAGATGGGTTTTCCTGATGCTTAAGGAAGCAAAGCGGCTTATTTTCTGCCACTGCTGGGACAGGTTTTAACGTTTTCATAAGATGGGATCATATCTGAATTATGATGGTTAGGAAAGCTGTTTTGCGTCCTTCAGGCTTATTTGCTGAGTGAACTGCACTTTGGTAAGGCCTAGTAGTCAACGTGTGTTTCTTGAGTTATACACTTCTACTTTTCATAATCACATGCTCTCATCATTTTAAAAATTAAAAATATAAAGATTACAACTACAATTAAAACAATAAAAATGGCATTTGGATCCACAGAATTGCAATCTTATAGTGACTACAACAATTGAACACAGTGTGAATATTTGAAAACTACACATACTGCATTGTATTACACTGTAGTAATCTGTTCCTTTCCCCTGGTTCATTTTCCAGGTAAACAGGATTAAGATCCCAAAACAGCTGGATGAACTGGTGGAAATGGAGTCAGAGTCTAGCAATCCAGTGTCAAAGGTTCTCTTTAGGATAAAGGCTGAAATAAATGGGGTAAGTATTTGTTTGTAAATACAGCAACACCCTTTAACCAGTTTTTTATCATATTAAAACCCCTTCTCATAAGTCTCTCTGCTCTCTTTAGATCTATCTGAATCTCATGAAGTGCTTCAACTACCCTATGCGAGAAAACATGATTCGACTTGCCATAGTGTGGTTTACACTCTCATTTGGGTGAGCTCCTTCTGATGTCATGTGTGAAGATCCATCCATCAATCAATCCATCATCCATCCAGATTTGCACTGCTTGTCTTTGTGATCTCACTCTGTTAGTCAACACCAAAGTTTTATGACAATAGGTGAGTGTTGGATCATAGATCGACTGGTAGATTGAGATTAAAAAGGATCAGCTCTCTTTCTACATGGACTGTCCATTACAAAGCCAGAGTTACTGCTGATGCTGCACACACATTTATGTAAATCTCATACCATACTTAAACTCCTTCACTAGGGAAAGTAACAACTTGGAGCCGCTGACTCCCAGCTGCTTCCACTGTGCTGCAAACCCCACCCCTATCGACTGGAGGACACAGCTTGACAAAGCCAACAGAACATCATCATCTGCAAAAAGCAGAAATGCAATTCTGAGCTCCTAAAACCAGACACTCTTACCCATGGCTGCAACTAGGGATACTGATAATAAAACTCACAAACAGCTATCAACCACTGAGAATGTGGCTGATTTTGTGACTTTGATTATTGAGGCGTTGGATCGCTCTTAGCAGCAGTACCCCATTTTTTCCGCATAATTCCCCACAAGGGGCACAGAGTCATAGGCTTTGTCAAAGTTCAAATAGCACATATCCTTGTATAGTGTGACGAGCAACCTCCCATGTCCAGGATGACGTTCACATAGTGCATAGGCACTGTCCAAGAGCTGCAACATTGTAAAGGGGAGTCAACCATGACAGTTCAATGTTGTCCAAAGCCTTCAGCATCTCATAGAGAATCTTGAACAATCTCTGTCAAGGGTTAGATCTTCGTATTTTACCTCCATATCAGAGGATGTGTTGTTTGGATTCAGGAGTTCTTCAAAGTGTTCCTTGCACCGGAGACTGGACAAAATCAGACAAGTGTAATTCCATTGGTCACATAATAGCATTTGACAGTCAGGCCTCCAGCCAAATTGCATTTCTGTCATCTTGTTCTTGGAGTTGCCTGGTCTCGAAATCAATCACAGTCTTTGGATCAATACTGGTCCATTTGTGTCTGTGTGGGAGCAGAGATAGAAGTAAAAGCAGCCGAAGATTAAAAAAAACAACTGAGTTTAATGTTTTAAATCAAAAATAGAACAAAATAGACATTTTTGACATATATCCCTCTGATTGCAGGTATTATGGCCTTTCAGTCTGGTTCCCCGATGTCATCAAACATCTCCAGGCAGACGAGTATGCTTCCAAAGTGAAGATCCACAACAATGAACGCATTGAAGATTTCACCTTTAACTTTACCCTGGAGAACCAAATACACAGAAATGGCCTCTTTCTCAATGACCGGTAAGACATATCAACTTAGAAGCAAGATATGTTGATGCTAACAAAACCTAAAATGGCTAGATGCTAAAATGTAAGAGAATATAAATAAAACCATATAACTGCTTTCTCAGATTCATCAATATGAAGCTGAGGTCCGTCACCTTCATCGACTCAACCTTTCGTAACTGCTACTTTGATGATGTGACATCGGTGGGCTCCTTCTTCCGTAACTGTACTTTCATTGATGCTTTTTTCTTCAACACAGGTAAGATATGGGACTAAAGGTGATAACATTCCTTCTTTTACTTTTGTATATTTGGTTAATCTCACATTCATCAGGCGTAATTGTGTCTTGGTAAACATTTTAAAATGAATGCGAGAAAAGACAACAGCATACTGTGTTGTGATTGCCTCTGAGTTAATCCAGTCCCATCGTAATTTCCTCTTTTTTGTATTTTTTGAGCAGACATTGATGACTCCAAGTTAATAGATGGCACCGAGGTGATCAACAGTACGTTCACACACAACAAGATAGGATGCCAGATGACCTTTGATGATGACTACAGTGCTTATTGGGTTTACTTCATCAACTTCCTGGGGACACTGGCAGTTCTGCCTGGTAACATTGTATCTGCCCTCCTCATGGACAAAATTGGACGTCTGTCCATGTTAGGTAAGAATAGACGAGTTTGTGTTTGTGTGTGCATCTGAGTTATGTTTTCTAACAGCTTGTAGGATGCTAAAATTTTGATTAGACCCTATAATTCAGTTCAGAGCAGAAGTCAAGTCACTCGCATTGACTTTTGCTCCTTTTTTCATGCTATGTGTGTATTATATGTCCATCAGGGGGCTCAATGGTCCTTTCAGGCATTAGCTGTTTCTTCTTGTGGTTCGGCACCAGCGAGTCTATGATGATTTTCATGTTGTGCCTTTACAACGGCCTGAGCATCTCTGCCTGGAATTCCCTGGATGTGGTGACAACTGAGTCATTCCCGACAGTTAGAAGGTGAGAGGAGGAGCCCACCCTGAATGATATTGCTTGTGCATGGCTTTGTGCATTCAATTTTAATACTATTTTTAATATTAATTATCTTCTCTTGTTACCTTCTCCTGTTTTTTTATATTTCCCTCCCCAGAGGAACAGGCTTTGGATTCTGCAATGCTCTTTGTAAGCTGGCAGCAGTCTTGGGGAACCTGATCTTTGGTTCTCTTGTTGGCATCACAAAGGCCATCCCCATCCTCATGGCCTCATCTGTGCTCGTTGGGGGTGGCCTGGTTGGACTTCGGTTACCGGACACTAGGGCAAATGTTCTCATGTAACACGAGCATCAAATGGATCAGCTGGAATAAAGTCTGGGTAAAACCTAGGTATGTTTGAAAGGATGCCCAGGGAATGTGTTGAGCAAGGAGTGCAAAAGGCTTGGTTCACAATTTCTTCAACACCGTTCATTTCATTCAGCTAAATACCTTAAGCCCACTTCAGATATCATTAGCTCATTAAATGGCCCTTTATCAGTTGAAATCAGTACTATTGTGATGATTCGGATTAGGCTAACTGCACCCTCCAGTTGGCCAGAAGATGAAGAATATAAAAATGTCTGCAGTGTCAGGTAATATTGTACAACACCCTTGTTTTGAACGGGAAACTAAACATGATTTAAACTTTGTGTAACTTAGATGTTTGGTTCAGTTCACAACACATCTGCAGGGTTAGGTTTGGAAAATGAGGTTTTGGTTTTCTGTATATAAACGAAAAAAATTGTAGTCACATTTTTTTAAGTGATGTTAATTATATCAGTGGAAATAAAGAATACATTTACATTTTGGTCTCACACCAATAACAAACTGCTATCACCTTGTTGAAAGTCTCAGACCCTCTCTGTTTAAAAGACCATCAGTTCACCCCAATCCCCTCTTTCTCATTCTTTGTACTACTTCTCTCGTCTTTATGTTTTGCTACCATGCAATTACTACAGCCACTAGGCATCACAGCCTTAATGTAAATATGGTCTGTGTTACCTTAGCAGAAGATGATAACAGCTGACTTATTAAAAAGCAGGTACAGAAGACCCCTTCTACCTCATATCCAATTGCAATAACAATTGATAACAGTCATTTAATGTGCTCATAACATCATAATTGGCTGGTTCCCCTGATTAAGCTGGTTAGCCATCCAACTTTCTCAAGTGTTTTTTTTTGCCTACATCATACAAAACATAAAATCATCATATCATATAAAGTAGTTAAATTCTTGTTAGTCATCAGTAGGTGAAGCTACCTATGTTTAGTCTGATGACTTCATATGACAGAGTTTGCACAGGTTGGTTGGGTTCACTGACTGGTTGAACCTTCCAGCTGCAGCTTGTGTGGAGTCATTGCATAGTGGCTGCTTCAGTATTTTAATATTGATATGGTCTTATTAAGATGAGCCAGATGGGGAGAAAAGGGAAAAACAAGCTGTAATGAGCAGTCAACCTGCTGTGTTAGAAGGTTGGGAATAGATGATTAGACAGAGTGGTCTCACCACACAGCTGTATGGCAGCTGGCATGTCCACAGTATCAGCATACATAGGACATGTTTTTAGAGAATCTTACACAAGTATTTAAAACACATAGGTATACTACATGTGCAGATACATGTTTTAGAATAGACTTATAGAAACATATACCTACTTTAGTCATCAGCAATCTAATCAAAATATATTTTTATATAGTAAGCCAAGCCCTTTGCATTACTTACACAACCAGGAATCAATAAGGCCATACTGAAAAACTGTCTTCTACCAATAATTCTACGGTATGTTGTATATGCAGCTGCTACTTCATAATTTTCCTCTGTGTTGGGGTCAGAATGATAAGATATTCTTTAAATCCAAATGTTGTGACTCCATGTCTTCTGCCGTGTGTTGTATTATTTTGCAAAGGCTCTCTAACGAGCTCTATTGAGATTTAGCTTTGCGTTGGATCTCGCTCATGGCAGTGACGCTAAGCAAGACAAGTCATGCTGCTTCCTTTTAAAAATACTGAATGGCCTTTTTTTAAATGTGCCTCTCCTTAACTGGAGCAGTCTGCTCAGAGTCATGTAGTGTCTAAAGGATACAAGGATCAGACGAAATGATTTTGCAGAAAAAATACCTTATAATCATGGCTTTTTGTGAATTATGTGGTCTACATAGAATACTTTATTTGGCTGTTAATTCATTTTTTTTTCCTGAAAATCTTCTGTTAGATATTCACATTTTGATGTTTTATTATGTGTGATAGGTTTGCCGTATAAAGACGTCCACGAAACAGAATGATGTCTAATTACAATCAATTAAACAAATATCCCTTGAAGGGGGCTAATTGGTGCATAATGGAAAATGTTTACCTTGGGTAACTTGTTGCAATTTTGACCTTTGATCTAAAATTATTAGGCAAAATCTTTATCAACTACACAGCTTTAAAATCAAGTTCAGCTCCATCATTTGTATATTTTTGACTAAGATCTAACACTTGAAAACACGACCTTCCTTGTATTGATCTTTTCACATCATGTCTTTCAACATTAAACCCTAAATGCATACTTTTAGATATAATAATAATAAAATAAACAAGATGGAGATGATACGATCATGGATCTAAATGATTGCTGATATTTTCCAGTTTTGTCTATTCAGTTTTTTCTAGCCTTGTTATATTTTCAGTGGCTATAGCCTGTGTCTTCCTGCTTTTCTCTGTGTTTGTGGTGACTGTGATTGCAGCGTAGAGGTAGATTGCCCTTGCTCTGCAGTTTGCTCCGTCAAGGCTACTCAACACACAGAAAAAACCCCTGCAGGCTTCTAAAATGGGCCTGTAGAGACCCAGTTTGTGTTAATAATTGGTTCAGAATACATCATAAAGTGTGTTGGAAATGTGCAACAGATATTTTAATCATATGATTTCATTATTTTTTCAAAGAAAATGCACTGATATAGAAAGTAAAGACTATTTAGCAGAGTCAATCAGACGTAACTGACCTCTGCCTGTGAACAAACGATGAATAACTGAACTGTTGCAAATATATGGCAGATTTCCTTGTTGTGTTATATTTGGGAGAAAGTACAGTCCTGTGATATATCAGGTATGTGTGGTATTGCTTATATGTACTGTATCAAAGTGTGTGCGTGCGTGTGTCTAAGAAAGAGTTCTGTATGTGAGTGTGGACCTGTGTATGGACGCATGGGTGTAAATAATGTACATATCAAAGCTGATATTGGTGGTCGTCTGGGTTCGATGTGTCAAAGCTCCTCAACTCATTCATGTGTCTCTTGCTTTGTCCAAGCTATAAGTCCATCTTCTGTATCTTTGTTGTACACCCCAGTGTGTCCCCTCTTCACCTGCTACTCTGTGTGTGTGTGTGTGTGTGTGCGCGCGCGCGCATGTGTGTCTGTCTGTGTGTGTGTGTGTGTGTAAGCATGCATGTATGTTAGAAAAAGTATGCTCTTTTGTGCTCAACTTTGTGTTCTTATTGTAAAGTCTTACTCTGGCAGAAAAAAAGTTGTCAATATTCTAATTTTTGTTGAGGAAAAATGTGAATGTATCACTCTTGTAAGTTCTGTTCATCCATATTATGGAAATAATCAAATGTATGTGGAGAACAAAGTTGTAGAAGTCATCCTAGCTGGGCCTATCTTGAAGCGACAGTTAGGATGACTCAATCGTACAGAGGTCCATAAGTGTGAAAATATGTGAAGAAATACTTGCCAAATGATGCCCTGCAAATAATGTTTGAAACAGGAAAGGCTAGGATTGCAGATCATGCTGCTTTTGAACTCATATACAATAAAATTTATGTTCTCTAGCAAAACTACTGTTTTTTTGTTTGACTCTCAGCCATTTGACAATTATGTTAAAGCTTCTCACACTGCTAATTGCTGCACTTATCTTTAAACATTTGTACTACAAGTCCTTTAGAAGTACCTACTGCAGTTACTGCACAGTGTTAAAATGAGGTATATAATTAGACAATTTAGTGAAATCTAATTTATAAAAAAAACCCTGCAATACACCCAGTTTTGCAAAATATTTTAACTTTGGAGGGTCAAATGCATCATTTTCACAATATAGGGACTGTTTAACAGTTAACTTACTGTGGCATAAATGAGAAAGAATAACCCAGTACACTAGGTACTGAGTAAGCTACTTGCAATGACACAAAGACCATGAGGCTGTTTCTGAGGTGAGTTGATTCATAAAGTCAAAGAGATGCTGCCATCGAGTGGATGCAGGGTAAAAATGCAAGCTAAAACGATCAGCCTACCATTTGGTGCTACTATTATTGGTTCGTTCATAAATCACGAAAGATTGTTAAACATTTTATGTAAATGTGAATTGCAATTAAAATATGATATATTTACATTTGTATACATTTTAGATAGAAAGGTAGAAAGGATAAATAGTCATGTTATTTGTGCAGTCCTTGTAGTAGTGTTATCGGAGCACAACGCTTCAACCAGCAGGTGGCGCAAGAGACTCATCATTTATCTCCTGTCCCGTCAATCATTTCACCTCGGACCGTCACGTTGCTAAGATAACACCGACACTTTGAACAGGAGTCAAGCCTCGAAGAAGTGCACATCATGGGGGTCTGCCTCAAGTGACAGTTTGCGCTTTTATCACACATTTTTAGATGTTTCAGGCCTCACTTTATCGACATTTCCTCCAAAGTTACCCAGGGCAGTTATTGTAAAGTGTTATTATAAGCAGAGAGGCGCGGCACTCAACGTTAGCTCGTAACCTGAAGTTCTTTCCAGTTCAGACGGGTTCATAAGCGGAGGAAAGGACGCACGATGTACCATGAAGAAACAACACCTTTACAAAAGCCGCGCTATGGAAGTAAGTTACACTTTTATCCGACAGGTTTAAGCTGTCTCATTCCTGTCTGTTTGATTGTGAGAGATATGTGGTGAACACCAGCTAACGGAAGGATTGCTCACAGCTCTGTTTGATGAGCAGCAGGTGGTTAAGCAGCACCTGGATCCCTTCAGCTGCAGGACACCCCCAACACTGTGGAAATAAAGACTAACTTATCTGTAATAAAACTGTCAACTAGACTTGTCTTAACGTAAAGGACTCCCATCATTTTGAATTAAAGCAGCTGTTTTGCATCCAGACTACATGCCCTCAAAGTTGAACTCTGGGAAGTTTAGAGATTTTTCCTTGAATGTACCCAAACTGCACCACTGTGAATATAATCTAGTTATTTAATGTTGGCAGTCAGCATATCAGACTGTCCACACATAAGGCATTTTCTCATAGGTTAACCATTAACTGTAGTAGCTGCTGTTGAGAAATGTCTAACTTGTTGTATAGTTCATGTCAAGATTGTGAGTCAGCTAACAGCTCCTAAACTCTGTTTAAAACACTTCAGCAAGTCTGAGTTGACTGTATTTTTCCTGTCACTGTCCTACATGTGTGGGCAAAGTACAGCTTTAAGAGATAAGACCAATCAATTGTGTCATCAATACAAGCTTTTTTGACTTTTGGGCCTTTTAATGACCAACTCTTCTCTGTTCTGCATTCAGTCAGCCCTAAACTTTGCAGGGTGTGTAGATGCATATTTGCTCATGTGTATAAAGAGATGAGGAGATCCTTGTTGGGCTTATAGTTATGGGACTAGGTGAAGCTATCCCAAGAAAATACTTTATGTGTGCGTGTGCGTGTGTGTGTTTCCTCTCTCCCCCCATTAAAAAAAAAAAAAAAAAATTGCCAAAAAAACTCTGCAGACAAACAAAAATCCTGAGTAATAGGCACGGTGCCCATGACACAGTCCACTGACCCTGTGACAAAAAAAGAACCAACAAACCCGTTCTGTTTTGTTAAAAATATGATGCTTAGTTCTAAAGATTCAGACAGGCTCTTCCAGGAAGTGTGTGAGTGAGTCATTGAAAGAGGCAGTGTGTAATATCTGCATGCAGGCTGATCTGGCCCTGCGATGAGTGTTCATGCACATTTGCATTGAAGTCAACCGTACAGCTGCTACAGCTCATCTTGTATACTGTGTTAGTGAGCTTTTCAAGTATATAACAGCCACGTGGCTGGACATGATAACCCATCGTGTGTGTGTGTGTGTGTGTGTGTGTGTGTGTGTGTGTGTGTGTGTGTGTGTGTGTGTGTGTGTGTGTGTGTGTGTGTGTGTGTGTGTGTGTGTGTGTGTGTGTGTGTGTGTGTGTGTGTGTGTGTGTGTGTGTGTGTGTGTGTGGTGTGTGTAAACATGCAAGTG
This sequence comes from Symphodus melops, assembly GCF_947650265.1. Lineage (NCBI taxonomy): Eukaryota > Metazoa > Chordata > Actinopteri > Labriformes > Labridae > Symphodus > Symphodus melops. The sequence goes on along the minus strand of NC_136691.1, from coordinate 41,831,649 downwards.
TTTGGCATGTGTCTCTCTCCCTGTTGAACGGATGTGTGTGCAGATGGCTGTGAAGCGTCTCAGAATGTGCTTCAAAGCTAATACGGAAAAAATGATCAATGATGATCACATTTGCATTTTTTTTTTGCATGATTGTCAAATTGTTAAGTATTATTTTTCGGTGATTTACTAAACAAAGAGTTGTGTTTGATAGCAGAGCCCAGACTTTAGCGTCTTTGGATGTTATAAAAAAACAGAATTTTTGGAGGATTATTTTGAACTGACCATAGTAGAAAATCAAACCCTAAAAGAGTTTTAGTTTGCATATTCTTTTACCCTCTTCCTTGACAGTATGGTGACACAGTTTAAGCTGATCAATCAACAGGGTCAACCAGTTTATCTAGGCATCACTACAGATAGTAACCTTCATGGATAATAGTGTGACAGTGTGTGTGTTTGCTTTCATCTGTTTAAACAGTGTGTGCATGTTTGACTAACTACAAGTCCCTAATGAAGAGATTATGGATGACATCAATGTTAGTGTTGCTAAAGTCACACTCAGGAGAACAGGATGCGTGGTTGGTCTATAAGGGGATATGTTCAACTTAAACATAGCACTCATGCCTGTAGACTGTACTGCACCTCCAGCCAGCCAGAAATAAAGAGATCTGATTGGATTAGAAGGGTAAGAAGCGTGGGAGGGGAGGGGGAGGGGGAGGGGGGAGAACTCATTAAGCTGCAGGTAAAGCAGAAGTCACTTGTCCATTGCTGCCCCCCCCCCCCCCCCCCCCCCCCCACTGAGGCCACTTTGTCCTAGTTATTCCAGTTCCCTGAAATAAGGCGTGAGATGTCAAAATAAACTCCCATTAACAAGAATGACCCTCAAAGCTCTCAGCCATAAGTCACAAGACGCATTGACAGAACTTATCGTTCATTTCAGCCTGATGGACAAGTACAACTTTTAGATGAGCAGAAAAAACATCAACGCGGATAACATGTTGAACGGACATCCTTTAGTAGTGTCTAATATTTGAAATCATATATAAGTCTAAAATACATTTACCTCGTCTCTACTGAACATGAAACGTATCCAATAAACTGTAAATACTAAGCGAACTTGAACCGTAAAAGACAACAATGTAGGTCATGCTCCTGTTTACAGCTGACCTAACATGGATAAACAGAAATAAAGGATTTATTTCAGGATGACAGATTTACAACATCCTACCAACACTACATTAGTGTGTGAAATAGCCAATGAGAGCACAAGCCTATGATGCTGAATTGGACAAAATCAGTCATGTAATCAGGAGTATACTTCCTTTTTCAGCCATCCAGGATGATGAGCGTCTGTCAGCAGAGGAGATGGACGAGAGGAGACGACAGAACATCGCCTACGAGTACCTGTGTCACCTGGAGGAGGCCAAGCGGTAAGATGAGGGAGGGAGGCCTGAAAAGAAGTGGGGAAGGGAGGAGGAAAGAGAAGGCTAAAGGACACGTACGCTGAATTGAAAAGGACTCCTTTCTCTCGTACAGCTGCTTCGTCACATCAGCTCTGGGGACACGCTGGGGAATGTTTGATGATGTTAAACAGCCGGTGTGTTGAAAGAACATTATTATTGCAGAGATCAATACAGCAGGGTGTGGTTCAGAAATAAGCATGTGGAGAGGTACAGCTGCAAATGATAGGCGTGTGAGGTTTTCATTGTAGAAACATGGAGTTATGACGAGGGATAAAAGCCCAATCTGCATAATAGTGAGATGACGGCATGGAGCTGGAGGCAGTCATCAGTACAGTACAGAGTGTGATTAAGACACCGGAGCTGCTGACTTAGTGGGAAAAAAAAAAGTGGCTCCCTGAACTCCCTGAACCTCTGATCATGGAAACGATCAAATAAGAAAACCTTAAAGGTGTGTAAGAGAATTCAGTTTAGTGAATCTGACTTCCATCATCTTGCAATGATTTCCACAAGAGAAAATGTCAACACAATTTGAACCCAACAAAGACTTTTTTTTATTTTTTATATAAAGTGAGGTGCATGTGCAGAGCTGAAACGTAACCACTTCCTGTCTTCTTCCTCTACGCGTGGGCATCCATCGGAACAAGCAGCAAGAGGCGGTGGTTTAATCTTTACAGATTTCAACAGCCCCACCCAGGCACAGAGAGAGAGATTGATTATTTATCCCTCGAACTGGTGTAAAGCTTTGATGTAAGGTGATGAACAAACAAAGAGTTCCAAAGACAGCCTTTCCTGGATTCACATCAGCGTTTTCTCCCAGATTACTGTTTAACAGCTGGACTTGCACTTTGACTCCGTAAAGAGGACTCAGCTAGTCTACATTCTCTGCTTTAGTCACGGGTTAGTAAGGGTCGACAAAAAGAGAGGAAGGCGAGGCTGAACAAGGAGTCAGTCTGCAGCCATAAGTGGACCACACCTGGATTATGGTATCTGCTTTCTGATTGTCACTGTGCTAAAATAAACCATTGCTGATTTACACTGCGACCGTTTAAGGAAATGACACTTTCGTAACACTCCAGTCAACCTGAAAGTGACTTTTATTTAACTCTGTCACACCGGTTGTACACTACTCGGAGGTTTCCTCTCGCCCTGTTCAAGTTCTGCTGACAGAATGGAAGCACTATTCTGGGAATGTGTCAAATTAGATCAGGATTACGACACACACCTAATGAAGCTGTCAACTACACAGAGAGCGGGATTAGGATTTTTCCTCTGAGGTCAGGAGTCACTGAAACAAGCCGACCATGTAGAAACAGCTGATTTAGTACAACAGGCATCTAATCATTAAATACGTAGCTCGATTGTCTGAGCATGTTGTGTTTGTAGAATGAACCCAAATCTCAGGAGTGTTTAGGAACATCATTGTGTAAAAACCTTCAATGAACCGTACGCTGCATCGATCAGGTGTCCTTTAGCAAAGCCGCTGCACAAAAAGTAACAAGTCAATAATTCATCCTGTGATTTCCCTCATTTTCTTAATTTGTCGGAAAATGCTCAATGAGGCCTTTGCAACGTGATCCTGAACCACAGTATGGCTTTAAGAGAGCAGCATTTCAACTCTTTATAACAGGAAAAGCCGAAGTGTCGCTTATTCTTCACTTTAATCCCAGTTCAATGGATCGGCTCAAACAGAGGAATAGTAACCTGCACTTCCTCGATGACAACTTGTGTCACTGACCTCATATCTTTCACATCAGCTCAACTGCCGGAAAGCAGAAAAGTGCATTACATTTATTAAATTTTTTTTTTTTAAAAGTTAATGGGACCAGGTGAAGCTATCCCGAGAAAATACTTTGCAGCGTGCTTAGATGATCGTACAGTTGTTTTAATCCACAGGGGATAATATTAACTCAGGCAGTGCACTACATGATCTTCGCTAAACACTTTCAGGGACTCTGGGGGTCCCCAGTCTCTGGCACCCTGATTGGAAGTAGGCTTAAAAAATACTTTGGGAAGCCCTTATCTAGATCAAAGTTATTGTCACACCCTAAAAGCCTTGATACACGTCTCCCCTTACACACATGGAGGCAACTCCACAAACACAGCCTCATGACCAGCATGACTAAACTACGTGACGCAAGTAACAAAATACACTGTATGTGTGTGTGTGTGTACACAGAATTACTGTAGCTGCAAGCGGAGAAGTTCAGTTGACTAATTCTAATATTCTGTTGACTGGGACGGTTGTAGGTCTCAGAGTCCAGAAAGCTGCGTTTGGTTCATTCTGCTGGGGAGCAGATTTGGACAATGACAGGAAAGCCTGCTGTGAGCGGCTGTAAACAGCAGTGCGAGCCCGTCCTGCTTCAAGAGACAACTTCTCCCCGACATTGTTTTAAGAACAGGAAGTGAAGTTTCACAGGAGAGCCATGTCACCAATGCAGGAAGTCTCTTTGACTGGTCTCCCGCCAAACGTCTTATTTGTGTTGTTGCCGCGCTTATCTTGATCGTCAGCTGCGTTTGCTCCACTCGGTTGGTGTGTCACTCTGAGGGAGAGACAAAACCCTGGTTGGAGGAGCCATGTCTGTTTGTGTGTGTGTGTGTGTGTGTGTTCATCTTTAGACTTGTATAGTCAACAGATGCAGTGAATAAAACGCAAAGTACGGGTTTAACTGATACTGAGATAACAGCGTGGCTTGATACCAGACCAAAACATAGCGGATCATTTGCTGTGGCTCTGAGAAGTGTCATATCCTCGGTGAGGCTTGGTAAACACTGGGTCTCTGGGTCTTGTGAACTCGTTTTCTTAGTAATGTCCTCTGGGCCGAGCGTCTTCACATTAAGCACAAAGAATGAACTTGTTAGAGTTTGGTTGTCTAAGGTTAATTTCATTATAACGTAATGCTTATTCAAGGCAATTTTATAACATCTGGTGTTTTGTTTTTATTTCTGTACTTTATTTTTATCCATCTGAGGGAAAATATCATCCTGTGATTGGTTATTAAACAATCCCTGTTTGTTCTTCCCCTTATTAAAAAAACCCCAAGCAGCTCATTCAGTGTGATGGTTTAAATCACAACAACATCACACTTGTCCTTCTTAGAAATGTGTAAATACAGTTGTTGTTTACGAGTGATCGTCATCATCAGGTCACATAACTGCTTTCTTGTCAGGTTGCTTTATTCCTCGAGGCACCTTAGCTCACACATCACTGGCTCTGTGTTGACGGTTCACGGCTGGTTGTGTTTGACTTATTGTGCTGACGCATATTTTGGCAGATGGGACCGTTTGATCGCCCACACACTCTTAATTAACCTAAACAAGGTGCCTGTGCACTTCCCTGAGGGAGGCTTTATTGTTTGCAGACTAAGGTAAGGGTTCCTGCCATCAGTGAGTCCTTTGAACAAAACCTAGCTGAGCACCATCTTTGGCAAAGAATGAATACAGTTGTAGGATGATGTGCAAGGAATGCAAAATCAAAGTGAAGCCACGATCGAATATATGGTGTCATGAGCGGGCAGTAGGATAATGTGTAATAGAGTCTCAGACCATAATAATTTAACATTTTCATGAATCATTAACCAGCTCTTAGGAATGGATTTTTCCAGATTCTCTGACTCTTACTTGCTCCTGAACCACACAGACGACGTACTAAATGAACGGCCTCCTCCCGTTGAACAGAATGGGGAATTCTTCCGCTGTCGAAAACACTCATTTGACTCGCTGATAGAACAGCAAAGATCCCTCAGGTCGGTACAGTCCACAGCAGAACAGATTTTAAAAGCAGACGCTCACGGTTGTGGAAGTTCACTGACTCTTGTTTCGATGTTTCTCATGAGTTCTCTCGCTGTTCCTGCGTTACTCTGCTAATCTAGTGCGCACAGTGTCGTGGTTCAGAATGAGCTTATCAGAATAATGGGTGGCTTGAACACCAAAGGGTGCAATAATAATAACTATCATGAAGAAAAGCAGATTTGAGAAAAATGTAACTCGTGTGCATTTTGTTTTTCAAATCTGACCCTGTGGCCTGTCTAGAAACAAAGAGGAGGCAGCTTTATAACCTATACTGCAGCCAGTCAACAGGGGGAGCTCCTCATCCTTTGGCTTTACTTGGTGGAAGGTCCATTCACTACACGTCCTCAATCTGTTCAAAGGAAAGTAACATGAGTCTAAAAAAAGGTCAAACGACTTGGACATTAACTGCGTTTGCTTTGTTCAGTTCACTATTTTAAAGGTCTGTCCGAGAGGGGAAACCACTGTTCGTTTCATGATAACAATGAGTTTGGCTGAAGTCAAACTCATGAGCCTTGAACAGTGATGGTAACCCTCGCACGGTCAAAGGTCAAACTAAAGGCTCCACAGCCCCCTCCCAAAAGCACGCCGGGCTCAGTGTGGGTGCTGCTGAATCACTGCCCAGTTTTCTCCAGCCCACAGAACACTTTGCTGCTCCAAATGTGAGCTGGTAGAAAGTTTGAACAGGTGGAGCCTTCACTGAGTTGGTTAACAAACTGATAGATTTAACCAGTGTGTTATCACTGCTCATACACAGAGCTTCTTTCTACTATAGCACACTTTATAACAACCTTTTAGTTCAGCATTGACAGAAACAAAGTTCAGAAAGGATTTTTTATTAAACAAAGGCAAACAACATGATTACTCACCAGCTGTCAGAGATTCAGATTAAATAGCAGAGATTTAACAAGTGTCGGCTGTAAAATATTAAAATACTTTTATAATTTAATATATATATAATTTAAATGGCAGCACGATTTGTATTTATTATGCAAGTATATTTTAAGTCCTTGGCTCACTGTACGTTTTTGTACAAATCAAGTAGAGTAGACTTTTGAAATAAATAAACAGAGTGGAGTGATGCTTGTATATAAACTTACTGTAACCACAGTATGCCATGGTGTATGTTCAGCTAGGCTAGTTGAAGTACAGTTTGATAAGATGTTGTTAACCACTTTAAAGCTTTACACTTCTAACACGTTCAGTTTGATTGAAATTCTTTTAGGAATTGTTAAGATTGGAGACGTACTCCTCAAAAAATCCCTCTCAAGCTGATCCAGTCTGACATTAACGCTGCTTATGAAACAAACTTGATTTGTGTGTCTTTCAGATGGATGGAGGCCTGCCTAGATGAGGACCTGCCGCCTACAACAGAACTGGAGGAGGGCTTGAGGAATGGCGTCTACCTGGGCAAACTCTCCAACTTTTTTGCCCCCAAGATGGTGTCAGAGAAAAAGATCTACGACAGAGACCAGTCACGCTATAAGGTACAAACCGCTCCTGAGGTTCTGAGTTCGACTGTGTGCAGCGTTTCACCAGCCTACGTCATCGCGGAGAGGAAGCTCCTCACCAGATCTGTCAGGCACTTCCTGGCGGTTTTTCGTAGTTTCACATTAGAAAAGGAGGAAACGTGGCACGTGTGTGTTTTAGCTTCACTGTAAAAGAAAAAAAAAAGAATCTCGTTACGATGTAATAGTTCCAACAAAAGCTTGACTTTGTGCTCCTCTTAGCATCTAATCACAGTTTTAGAAGGACTCTGAATGTGTTTAGTGCTGCCTTAGATGCACAAACCCTCCTTGTTTGAAGTCTGGCACATCATAACATCATGTGTTTCTTTGCTTGTGTTGTTCTCTTTAGAGCAGAGGGCTGCACTTCCGACACACAGACAACACAGTGCAGTGGCTCAGAGCCATGGAGTCAGTGGGTCTCCCCAAGGTAAGAGGCTCTCACTGCAGCCCCTCGAGCAGACACAGGAATCCCCGACAACAAACTTTTATTCAACTATAAACATTATGTATGCTTTCAAAGTTGTCTTATTGTAAGAGAAGACATGTTATAATAATATAATCTATATAATAACATGTTGGTGATACTGGTGATGCTGATGACTGAGGAGTCTATAACTCTTGGTAATGAGTTTTGAACAGTCTCTATGAAGTCATAATTATCCCTTCAGCACCTCTGGGTGACTTTGTTATTGAATATATTCAGCACATAAGATCTAGAGAACAGAGAGAAATGCTGTTATTCAAATGAATGTAAAAATGTGCTGGACGAGCGTACAAAGCAATCGGGTGTTATTTTGTGCATCAGGTTTCTATCCTCATTAATCATGGTGACAGTTAACAGCTCTGTAAAAACAATTTGTGTGTTTGTGTTTGTGAATAAGTGGTGAGGAAGTCTCGTACAAGTCAACAAAAAGCCACTGAGCACCTGGGAGGCCTCGTCTTTGTCAAACATTAATTGGCCTGTTTTTGCATAAACATACTTCAGCTACAGAAGGTACCGCAGCGGGTGATCGAGTTTGACTACCAGTTGTTAATTTGTTATTAAAGTTTCAGTGATTCATGTGCGCACACAGATTGCACACATCTGGGAACGCTGGTAATTCCAAGCGTATTGTGGCTGTATTTACAGAAGAGCCTCAACATCATGACGTATTTCATGAGATAAACTCAAGAGAAACTGATTCACTTTAAGGCGATGCCTATTTCATCATTTCATGTTTTTTAAGAAAATGGTGATTTTTTTTTTGAGGGCATCAGGAAATATGTTGCGCTAACATCCCACCCAAAGGCCGTGTCAGAGTGGAGTCCGTTGTTTTAGAAACTGAGCTCTTTGAAACAGATAAATGTGTGATTCATGACCAAAACCTTGCAGTTACTGGCATGCTGCTCAGAATCTCACATGCTAGTGGTGGTGGACCAGGATCTCACGATCACTGGCAAAGTATTCTTCTTCACAGTGTTCCTTATATTCTGATAGAAAGACAGCCCACAAATACTTGACTCTGTATAAGGCATGAAGAACTCATCTCCTTCAGCCAAATGTCAAACATCTATGTTAAGCTAAATCTCTCAGACAACAACAGACACTTGTCTCCAAACCAAATATAACTGCTGCTACTGTAATAATATCTCTTACACATGTATGTAGTACATCTTCACAAACCTAAAAGAATGACACAATTAAAAGAAATATCCACAAAAGATATAGCCACAAATTCATCAAGATGAATGAATCCATGAAAACACGTACTATCAGTGGCCAAATTTTTGCATGAGAGATAAATAAAAAAAGTAAGGCAACAAGATTTGGTGCCATGAGCTACGGCAGCCTGCAGGAACTCTGAAACGTAATGCACTGCAGAGGGATGAATTCTACCTCTGTGATGAATGGGTTGGATGAATGGATGAGGGTTTTCGATTGTGGTGTTGATTCAGCTCTGTGGCCCTGAAAATGATGTGCTTCACAGGGTTGTATTTATTGTAGTGGACTAGTGTTCCTGTTATTGTGTCCACTCCCTTCAACTCCTCATGCAGCTTTAGTGTGAAATCACAAGCGACGACTTGATGGATTGTGTTCTAATGTTCACCAGTGAGGGCTACAAACCTGTCTGATGCAGATAAATGAAGAGCAATAAATGTCTGTTGTTTTCTCCTTTCAGATATTTTATCCTGAAACGACTGACGTGTATGATCGGAAAAACATGCCCAAAGTGGTGTACTGCATACACGCACTGAGGTAACGAGCGGTGATTGTTCACTTGAGCCTCTTGCTCAAAATGTCAGTGATTTGTTTTTGTCTCTGTAATTTAAACGGCTTTAGATGAACACATCCACAGGATTAAAACAGCCTGTGGAAACTCTCCACAGCACGTGAGCCGGGGCTTTCTGTCACACTGTTTACTTGACTGTCTCACCACTGAGATCTATTTATTCATCTCGATCTCAGCTCGGTTATATATACAGTATGTGATAACACTTCAAAAGAAAAGTTTATTGGTCTCACTGTAAAAGGGCGTGTGTTCCTGCTTCACACAGTTGAGATTACTTTGAATGAAAGTGAAGAGGCAATTTTATCTATCTGACCCGTCCAGTCAGCCAAACACAGATCAGGGAGTGTTAGTGTGAGCTGCTGGGATTGTTTTCTCTCTCGCAGTCTTTCACTCAGGTCCTGAGAGAATTGGTTTCCTTCCCTGCTTCTGCACACACGTGCTCTTCCTTCCTGCTTATCCAGCTTGATTCAAACAAGGACCCCAAACACTCTGCTTCCCCCGGGTACAAACACATGAAGGCACAACAGGAAGCTGCTTTTCACTCAGTGTGGTGGAAAATGAAAATAAAAGACAAAGTCATATATATATATATAGAACATAGTACATTTGCTATATAAATGTAAAAGTCAATGTGGTGGAGATTGTGGTGGCAGTTTAGAGATTGCAAGTTTCTCCCAGCGAGGCAGCTGTATCTCTGGCTTGTAATTGGCCACCTGTGTTATTTCCAGCCAGCTGCTTCTGTGTTTGTATTTCAGCTGCATGCAAGTTAAAAACATTCGATAGTTGTCTGAATTCCAAGGGCAGAGTGCATTTGAATGTGTACACACTCTGGGACCAGAGGACAGAACAAATAGCTCCAGTGGCTTCCTTCACTGCTGTGTTCATGCTACACCTGCCTTAAACGTATCTATAATTCATTACCTTTGATCAAGCACCGGTGGGAAGATGAAAGTTTGATGATGTTTCCAGCCACCTGCTTGTTGAATTCAGTGTGGACTGAGCCTGCTGGTTCATTCAGACTGCTTGTTGTAATGTGAGCCAACACTTCCCCCCTCTGGTGCAAATGGGACATTGAGGGAAATGATCGGCCATAAGAGCAGTTATATAGAAAACTCCTAAACAAACATCTTCATAACACGCCTTTTATCATCAGAATTTTTAAAGTGCTTCTGTGTTGTCGTTTTTTTGGGGGGGAGGCGTGAGTTCACATTTTGTCTCATTTTGTGTTTTACAGCTTGTACTTGTACAAACTCGGCATTGCACCACAGATCCAGGATCTGCTGGGGAAAGTGGCCTTTACAGGTAAGAGCAGAGAAAACCCACTTCTCTTAAAACCAAAGCACTGGACAAAATGATGCCAACATTCTGAGCTCCGTTTCCCTTTAAAGTAAGAGGAGAAACAAGGGGCTTGTCATTGATTGCTTCCTTAAAATGAAGAATGAACGCCCTCGGGCTTTGAAACACAAAACTAATGAGCATGTCATGTTTTAATGACGATTCTCTTCGTTGAATGTTTACTTGTCTTGATGGTATTAAATTGAAAATAATGAAAGTGTTGTTTTCTGCTGTCAAGCATCAACATACCTCGAAGCCAATGAAATGAATCTGAACAGGACAGTTAAAGCTCTGCACTTCAGCGTTTTTGACTTTGAGTTGTTCAGAGTGCTTTCACGTGTGAGTCACTTCAGTGTTGACTTCAGTGTTCACCTCTATTTGAACTAACTTCTATCTATCGTTCACGTTTCCTTAGGAACAATCAAGGTTGTCTCCAAGTCTTTAAAGGTTTCCTGTGTAGTTTTAGACCTTAAGTATTTCAATGGAGGACATTTCCCAAACCTCTTCTACTTTATTTGATAAGATTTACACTTTAATTGGAAGGAAAAAACATTTAAATGTTTCACATGACTCCTTTAGATTAAAAAAAAAAATAATAAAGTTGATTAAAACCTTTCGAGTTGAAATGATTGTAGAGTTTTGATGTTCTGCGCGCAGTTCACACACTGAACATGTTGATGGATGTGTCCCAACCTTAAAATGGGATTTAAATCCATTTTGATCGCAGCATTCAGTATTTGTGTTTTATCATTTGTCCTCTGTCAAATAACAGGCAGTATATCAAGTTCTTGTTTCTGCTGTAAGTTTGAGCACTGGACTATGCAACACCATTTCAATCAATGTATCCGTCTTTCAGAGGAAGAGATCAGCAACATGAGGAGTGAGCTGGAGAAGTATGGCATTCAGATGCCAGCTTTTAGTAAGATTGGAGGAATCTTGGCCAACGAACTGTCAGTGGATGAAGCTGCCTGTAAGTCCTCTGACTGTTCAACTCGCCATCCTGAACGATGGAGAATTAGCACCTCATGTCTTTTTCCTTCACTAATATACTGCACTACACACTTTCTGCTGTCCTTTAGTGCATGCTGCTGTGATTGCCATCAACGAGGCAGTGGACAGAGGTCAGGCATCTGTGACAATGGGAGCCTTAAATAATCCCAACGCCATGCTGAGGAACACGCAGGAAGCTTTGGCCCAAGACTACCAGGACACACTGAGCCAGGCCAGGGCTCGTAAACAGAATCAGTCGTCAGGCGGGGTGAGAAGCCTCCCTAACACTCAAGTGGCATCTTATATTTCTTTTGTGTCATGTTGTTGTTGTTGTTGTTGTTGTTGTTGTGTTCTTTGCTTTGTAAATGACTTGATTAGAGGGTAATAACTTCAGATCATTTATTTTTTGCTTGTCTACTCAAACATCTCTGTCATCGTCGAGCTTCTCAGATATTTAGTTCTTAATGTTTCTTTCAGTGTCTCAGACAGATTAAAACAAAATCTGCAGAGATGTCCTCGCCATGGTCTGAAAGAGAATGATCCGCACAGTCTCATTTTGGTGTAGCCAGCACATTCCAGTGTCTGCAATGTCAGCTGTCCTAAACCAAATACAACCCCCCCCACACACACACACACACACACACACACACACACACACACACACACACACACACACACACACACACACACACACACACACCACCCCTGCCTCACAATCTCTGTACAAATACTGTACATACAGAGACCAGCAATTTCCATCTAATGCTTCAAATGTAACATGTTCAAATGTTATATATGTAACTTGATCATATATCGTATAAGTAATGAAAAAAAACCATGTGACCAGGTATGAATTAATATACAAAATGATAAACATTCAATCACTTTTGTCTGTCTCTTAGCGTTCCTCAATTTCTTCTGAAGAAAGAGATGTTTATGAGGAGCTGCTGACTCAGCAGGAGATCCAGGCCTCTATTGACTTTGTAAACGGTAAGAAAGTTTCCCTTCAGACACGACCTTTAACACACTTTTATTCTGAAATACTGTCACGTACCGTTAAAACTATCCTGTTGTGTCGAAACTGTAGACATGAATGAACTCTGAACATGCAGTATTGCTAAGAAGTGAAGTCAATATAGGAATAAAAAAGGCTGCTTTTAAAAAATGTTTCTGAAAGACTACGTAGAATCTTAACCCTGATGCCTTCTGTTTTTTTTTGTTTTGTTTTTATTTCTCCCCGTCTTCAGTCCAGGAAGCAGTCAGGCAGGTGAATCAAGCTGTGTCAAACCAGGATGAGGCTGCTCTGTTGGCAGCACTCAGGCTTGAAGCTCTGGCCCTGCTCGGTGTCCAGGAGTCAAATAGTCACTATTACCTGGAGCATTTTGCCACCTACTGCCAACATAAATCCAAGGTATACCGGACCTTATGCTCCAGAGCAACTTAAGATTTCTTTGGAAGCTGTTTCATAAATACACTGTTGTTGATTGCATACAAAAGATAAGCCTGTATTTGGAAAGTAGAATAAAGAAGTTTTTTGTTCATACAGTATGAGAGACAGTTAACCCTACAAAGCCACAGAACATATGCATACAATAATGCTTTTTAAAATACAGAAACACTTTTTGAGAGAATAAGTTTTATTGTCTCTTAGCAACTTGCTTTAAATAAAAAACAACTCATCTTTTACTAGTCATCTTTTTTAAGCTTAGCTATGATCACACAGTTTGTGAACTGAACAGATTTTCAGTATATAGACACACATGAAGTTAGCTGGAGTTTTTGTGTGGATTTAACAAAACAGACATTAAAAGACAGCGTGCTGTAATGAAAAAAAACAAAAGGTTGTTCCTGGATTAAGATGTGCTGAATCCACCCTGGATCAGGTTTTATCTCAGTACCATACTCTGATGTTTGTGCTGCAGGATGGAGGGAGGGCAGTGATGGTGGACAAAGAGGAGATTCAGAGAGTGGTCAGCTCTTGTAATGACTTTGCTGAGGCGGAGAAACGAAGTAAGCAGCTCCTGTTACTAAAGGTTATCAACCGTGATTAGTTTAATGTCCCATTTGTTTTTGTAGCATGCTTCTCAAAGCACACATGTACAATCTAAGTGATAGTCCCTATGTAATACAGTTCATCATATTTTTTTTATTTCAGGGTTTCCAGAATCATGTCTGGATTTATTAACAAGATGTGAATATCTGTGATCATTGTTTTTTCCAGAACTTGATGCAGTTGCAGCGATCAACACGGCCATTCGTCTTGGGAATGCCGTGGAGACGGTGGAGGAGCTGACGAACCCTGAGGCACAGCTACCAATCGTCTACCACACTGCGGCCAACCTCTATCAGGTGGAACTCTTCAGTTTGCAGCTTCAAGGAGGACGGGTGAGATATCGTCTCTAAGAATGTGGCTCGTAGACCCACGTACGCTTAAGATAGACTTACTTTTTAACCACTGGCTGCTTGGTGGTGCCTCCAAAGGGCTCAGGCTGTATTCAACTACCACTGGAAGTAGGTAGTAACAAACATAGGGAGACTTAATGAGATTACTATCATGTTGAATCTGAGACATCGGCAGGAGAAGTGACATGTAGTGGGCTGAGAGCACACACACTGCTCCACTCCTTTTTCCATTTTCCATATTGACTTCAAAAATGAAATTCATCTGTCTCAGCTATCTTGTCAGGCACTTTTGTTGCTGTGCAGTATCAAACACACATACCGTTCAAGTGCACACTGCATCTTGAATGTTCCGTACAGTCGCATGGTCCTACTATGGGCAGCACATCATACACATATATACACAAGGTTGGAGCAAGTATATAATTGGAGTCTTTGCTGAAACCTGTGATTAAATGTCACTGTGTTTTTATTTTATCAGTCCGGCTTGAGCCACGAGGAGCTGAGTGTTGCCGTGGAGATGCTGTCAGCGGTAGCAGTGCTGAATGAGGTGCTGGACACCAAAGACCCTCAGGCTGTGATTGAACAACTGACAGACTCTCCTCTGGGCTTCACCAACATGGACCAAGACAACCTCAACAGGTGAGACAGCTGCAGGATGGAGAGCTGTGGCCTCATGAGAAGCACAAAGCAGAACTGACAGTGCATAGAATAAAGACACAATATGTAAGACATCTACTGAATTAAGTCATGAGATGATCACTGTATCATCAGACATTTAGGAAACATACGTGCTGGCTCCACTTACGACAATGGAGAACCCAGTCTTCTAGGTTTTGATTCTGGTCCAGGATGGGTCTGTTTTTGTTTTTAACAGAAAGTAGGCAGTTTTAGGGAACACAGCCGTTTTGGACACCCCTCGGTTTGCAAGGCAAACCCACAGGTGTTACAGCGATGGTTCAGGCAGACGACCGTGTTCAGATATAGCTGATCTAATGGGCCTATAAAGCATTTTTTAAAAAGCTGCTCATCCAGAAACGTGATAAAACTAGGATAAATGTTGAAGATAAATGAATGGTTAGAAAGCAGGAATGTTGGAAGACAAAGGGCTGGATAAACACTGAAGCTTCAGTGTCTGCTACACGGCAACAGGCACAATACATTCACTCTAGGGAGGAGGGGGCAGTCAGCTCTCTTCAGTGTTTTGAATTTGGACTGCAGTTCACATTTTAAGCGCTACGTGTGCTAGCATATTGCTCTTTTAAATGGGAAACAAAACTGTGATGGTAGTTTCAGTCTTTTTGTTTGGCAGTTGCTTAAATATCTTTTTCAACACGATAGACTTAGACAAATGGCCTTGATAGTCCTGTTGCCATTTCTTAACTTTCTTTTTTCTACAACCCCGGAACTCTTGCAAAGTTTTGGTGAGAAAGCATGAATTTCAAACAAAGCACTTCAGCTCATTAGATGAATATGTAAACTGCGTGTCTTTTCACTTCACTGCGGGTCTCTGATACTTTGTGAACACTGAGTAGTCTAATAATGCCTGTTGGTTTCTTTCACACTGTACCATGACACGTTGCAGCAGCTCATCAGTGGTTTTTCTCCCTCAGGTATGCTGACACTCTTATCAAAGAGCGAGAGGAGGCTCTTGCTAATGGCCAAGAGTTTCTCACGTGGAACGACGTTCAAAAGTGCATCGACACAGTCAATGTGCAGGTCCACGAGGAGCATGAGCGTAAGAAAGACTCGCAGATTTGTGGTTGTGTGTTACTGGTTTGATGTATAATTAAGGACTTTACAGCCAGCTGCTTTAGAACCTTTGGGAACGGTTTTGATTAGGTGTAATTCAAATATGAAGACTCTTAAAAACACACAATGAATAAAAACTATGTATTGTCCCTGTCTTGTACTTGCAGGCATTATAGCTATAGCAGAGATCAATGAGGCGCTGAGCTCAGGTGATCATCAGCAGACTCTTGCAGCATTGCTCCTCCCTACAGCCAAGTTGACTGGGGTGAAGCCAGACACAGCCAAACACTACCATGATGTCCTTCAATATACCAAGCAACTCCTTTGCCAGGTAATAGGACTTGTTTTATATACAATGTATACAAGATGACATAAGGTACAACTCTTAATATCTAAATAAGCACACGTCTGAGTTTTACCTTTCTTGTTTAGTTTTTACGTGACTTTAACAGCTGCTTTGCATACCTAGATAGAGATAGGGGGGAATGATGCAGGAAAGGAGCCACAGGTTGGACTCAAACCCGGGCCACCTGCCTATAAGGACCACCGCCTCCATACATGGGGTTTGCACACTAACCACTAGGCTAGCGGCGCCCCCTTTGAAATATTTGTTGTGTAACTGAAATGCAGAGAGAAAATGTATGTGCAAATGGTTTTTAATTCATTCATTCTAACTTGTTACAGGCAAAGAAGAAAGTTGTCTCAAAGCTAATCCGCTATCTGCTTCACTTAATAAGCTGCTTGAAGTGTCTTAGTCTACATGTTCCTTTTTTGATCCTGATATTGCTCAACATTTGAGATCACATTTTAAATTCACAGTCCAGCTTGTACTCTTTGTTAAAAACCTGCAGGAAAGTTCAAACCTGCAAACAATTGTTTTGCATGGATGTATCTCCTGTGAACACTCAACTTGTCTCACATCCTCACAGCCGGTCTCTGAAGGGTCCCGTGGACTGATATGAATTGTAGATCTGAGGCTGCCGTCTTTGAAATGAGCACGCACAGAAAAGGGTCCAGACAACTGTGAAAACAGCAGAGGCACACTGCTACTCTGTAGTATCCATACAGTCTATCATCTCCATTTAGAAACAGGCGGATGTAGTGGGCGATATGCAGGAGGCCACTCGGCAAGAAACACACCACGAAGATGATGAAAACCAGAGTGCTGACCCTGATGAATGGCTTCCAATCACAGCGGGATTGCCCGAGGTGGTATACCACCGACACATGGGCAAAGATACAAATCAGGAAGGGTACGATGAATCCGGTAATTATCAGAATCAGCCTGTATGGCACCAGCAGGGAGTAAGATTTTTCGTCTCGGGGAAGTACATCATGGCAGGTGGTGACCCCGAGCTGGGCAACATGGAAGCTCTGCCTGACCAGGAGTTCAGGCACGAGAGCTGCCACAAACAGGAACCACACAACTAAGCACGTCCAAACTGCCAGAGTGGTCTTAGCCAGTCTTCTGTACAGAAACGGCCTGACCACAGCCAGGTAGCGCCTGAGACTGATGCATGCTATAGTTTGAGCTGAACAGTAAACATTGCTATAAAATAATCCAGTGATAAGCCGGCAGGAGACTTCTCCAAAAATCCAGTTATTCCTGTTGAAGTGATAGTGAACCCGCAGTGCCAGGGAGAGCAGGAGCAGCAGGTCGGAAAGGGCAAGGTTCAGATAGAGAACTTCGGTGGAAAAGGACTTTGCTCTGAGTCTGAGGAGGGCAAGAATGTAAGCGTTTGAGGGGATACCCACAAGCATGGCCAGGATGTAGGATAGAGGGATGACCCAGGTGCTGAGGACCCCTTGGGTAAAATCTGCCACCGGGTCCTCCAGGTTCACATCCAGCCCAGGGTCTGTGCTGGGAAAAAACTGGTTTGTGCGGTTGTGTTTGACTGTCCTCCCCCCAAAGGTTTTTGGCTCAAGAACAGATGAATTGTTGGTTTTGGTTCTGTGTCCTATAAGGAGGCAGAAGAACAAGGTTTATAACTTCAAAGCAGCTGAGGTTTGTGATAAAAGTACATTTTAAACTACATCAGAGCGTGAAACAAAAACATTTAGCCACATGGAGGTTTGGTTCTATTTTTTATTGCAGCATTAACTTTATGTATGGTTGTCAGTTTTGTCGTAGTTGTTTGTAATTTCCTTTTTCTTCATTATGGAGAGAGGACAGCTCGAGCACTCCAGAATTCTGAGTCTAGAAATGGCTTCAAATGAACGCCTTTATCCTTTAGCAGTTCTCTCTTTTAGTATCTGAATGTACTTACCATCAGGCTGGAGGGCCTGGACTGCCATCAGGCAAAGGAGAAGTCCTGGCACAAGTTCCACCATATCCCTCTTTGTTTCTATCCCAGGTTCTGTAAAGCTCTTTTCTCTTCAGCTCTCTCCGTGTTGTTTCTGCTCAGTCCTCCAATGGTGAAATTTGCCGTTTTGCATCTTTGCAGAGTGACAGTGTAGAACTGATAGCGATGTGAACTCCAGCTCAGCTTCCCGCTTCTGTTTGTGGGGCGCTTGTATGTCTGCACGGAGCAGTGAGCACATTTCCTGTCCAGGCTTGAAAGCTGGATTCCCTTCTGCCTGCGTCAGTATCTGCCCACTGACTCACCAGGGAGGGATCCGCTTCTAAGTTTATCAAAAGCTGCAAATCATTTACCAATTACGTTGACATCTGCTATATCACAATGTTTTTAATGTGATTATGGTTTCAACTGGGTTTCTATATTTGTTTTTATTTAATGAAAGGAAGTCTGTTCATTTCTGTTCATTTCAGCCATAAACACTACTCATCCTATGCAACAACAAAAAAGCTTTCTCCATATCCCTTCATGTTTTTTTTGTTGTGCAGCTCAGATAATAATTATTTTAAAACCACTAAGATGATGTCACACATGAACACAGACTCTGCATTATAAACTTAAAGCTGTGGATTTTTTTGGGGATGTTTTCCATCACAGCAGCTGTAAGCAAAGCTAACTAGCCACACTCTCACTACACGATGGCTTTGCTGGGAAGTGATTGGCCTGATGCAGATGTAAACAAAGAGGCCGCTTTTAGTCCGGTCAGTTGTGTTTTAATGGCAGCTTCCTTCCTGTTGGCGCTGTGGTCAGGGATACACCCGCGCCCCATAGGAGTTCTCTAAGATTAGCCTGAGAACCAAAACAAATGCAGCCTGAATAAACATTCTTTGTGGTTGTTGTGAAGTTTGATTCTCACAGTTTGTTGTTTTAAGTACAAAGTGGGCGTAAAGATTCGATATGTTAAAAGTCTCCTATTCACAACGGTTTCTGTCTTTTAGCCTTTCCATAGATCTTACATCTGGACACAGGGGAAATGGCCCCATCTATCATATTCTGTTGCTTTAATATCATCAGCTTGTGTTGAATTTCTTGACTTAATAATTCGACTTCATTTATTCTAAAAGATGGGACATTTTGTACCAAGTCAAAATTGTGAACGATGCATTATGTGTGTCTTCATGCTGAATGACCGACCTCGAGTTTTGGATCTGATTGTAGAGCTCTGGAGATGAGTCTGCAGTACTGTGGCTGGACCAAATCCAAGAGGCCATTCACACAGCCAATCAGGATGAAGAGGAGGCTCTCACATGTATGTCAACTATCACAAGCATAGCTAAACCAAGTCCTGTTTATTCTATTTATTAGGATAAGCATTTACAATAAATGATTGTAAGGTAAAAATCTGATGTAGCAAACTCACAAGTGTTTTCAATGAATCGTAGTTTGGGCTGGTACTAGGTTCCATCTTGTCAACAAACTGGAGTAGAATCTTTATTGCGAAGTTGTTGGCATGTAAACACGTAACTAAAATGTAAAGGGTAACAGGATCATGATTGATACTCAGTGATATAACATTCATTTCTGCCCCTCTAATGATCGTTTGTTAAGTACTGATAATTCGCGCCTCTTTTTTTTCAATCTTTTTGTCTTCGACAGTGGCTGGAGCAGTGGCTGATATTAACAGGACAGTGGCTGAGGGGGCCTCTCAGAATACACTGCAGGCTTTGCAGGTTCCTGGTGCAGGACTAAAAGCGGTGCTCCCTGAATGTGCCGACACGTACCAGGCCGAACTAAGACAGAGACAAACGAGCAGCGCCGCTGAAGGTAACTTCAAAAACCTTCACAGAAGCAGCCTGTTTTTAAAGGCTGTATTCAGTCTGTTTCTAAAAGAGGAATTTTCTGCATTCATCCAGGTAGCACTAAAAGTGTGTGGATAAAACATAGCATCAAGGACAAATATAATTACTACTATAACCTGGAGACTGGAGAGGGCACCTGGGAGGAGCCAGAAGGATTTGAACCCAATGTTGAGCATCTCAGTAAGGAGGAAATCCAGGTATCCCCTTCTGCATTGAACAGTTTAACTATTCCATTGTTTACAGATGTATTGATGTATTTTTCATGTACTTTTTTTTTTTTTGTTTAATCTTAAGAACTTTGTCAACATGTCTTTCCTCTCAGAGCGTTGTCAGTGGTGTGACTGCAGAATATAACAGGGGACAGTTATGGTTGGCCAATGAGTCCTTTGTGACCCAGCTGCAGGCCAGGATCAGAGGTTACCTGGTCAGGAAGAAACATCACCAGAGGATGGAGTATCTGCACCAACAAGAGCCACACGTCGTCAAACTGCAGGTAAGATATTTCTCAACGTTGAGCTCTGAGAAGTTCAATCAGAAAGGTGAGGTGAACCATAGTGACCCTTCAGCTCTCTGTGGCTTTACATTAGATAAATGTATACTGGTGTTTTTCTGTTATAAATATTAAATGAAGTGGTTTAAATATTGTAAGAATAAACATGACAAATGTAAATGAACTTAAATAATTCAGTGGATTTCTTAAACATGATCACTTTTCCTTTTTCTTGCAGGCGTGCTGGAAAGGTCACAAACAAAGGAAAATGTACAAAGACAGGATGAACTTGCTTCAGAACAATGTTACTTCCATTGTTAAGGTACTCATTCTGTTGCACTTTTATAACAAAACAAAAGGACAGGTATTCAACCCTAAACGCTCAAAGTGAGATTTGTATAAATATAAAAACCTTCTTTTACGAAAGAGGCAGCTCTACCTCCAGTCTCTGGAAACCTTGAGCCACGAATCCAAAATCAACTTCAGATCTTCAGAGAGATTTGTTAAGACTTAATTAACTTGCATGCACTTCACATTACAAACCAAGTTAACATATTATGTCTTTTTTTTTTTTTTAGATCCAGTCTGTAGTAAAGATGTGGAAAGCCAAACGTAAATACAATCAGAGGTTACAGTTCTTCAAAGATCATGTGAGTTACCTGTTACCTGTTTACATCACTGAGCAGCGTCATCCAGGTTGTGTGAGACTCACTTTGATCTGTGTTTAGGAAAAGGACATTGTAAAGATCCAGGCTTTTCTCAAGGCCAACAAAGCCAGAGATGACTACAGAACACTCAGTAAGTCAAACATGTTTTTCACAGTCCTTCATTTGTCTGATTTAATAAAAGTTTGAGATCTCGATTTGAGACTAGTAAGGGCTTTTTTTACAGTCCTTTTTAAAAGATGTTAAATAATTGCTCCTAGATTAAATATATGAACCTTCGTCAGTTACCATTTGTTAAACTTTTGTCTCATGATACTGAGACGTGTTTGCTGCTTTAGACCGAGTTAGCTTTAACTCTAAATGTTAGGTGCAGATAAAAGAGCGGTACGTTTGCTAACTTTCTTCTGTGTCAAACTGTAGCCGGGGCCAAGGATCCTCCTCTGTCAGTGGTGCGCAAGTTTGTCCACTTGTTGGAGCAGAGTCCCCTGGACCTTCAGGAGGAACAGGAAGTGACACGGCTCCGGGAGGAAGTGGTCACCAATATTCGCTCCAATCAGCAGATGGAGAAAGACTTGAACCTGATGGACATTAAGATCGGACTGTTGGTGAAGAACAGGATCACTCTGCAGGTCTGCAGTGACAGAAAAGCACCATGTGTTGACATTAATCATAGCTGCTGATGGCTCAGGGTTTCAGTCATAGCTTCTAAACAACTGTGATTAAGTCTGTGACGAGATGTTTGCCAGTTAATCATGCAGTGTTTGTTTCTTTGAAAAGGATGTGGTGTCTCATAATAAGAAAATGAAGAGCAAGAAAAATAAAGAAGAGTCGACTGCAGGAGATAGGCTGGGTATAAAGGGCCTAAATAAAGGGAAACGAAGGAAGCTGGAGGCCTACCAACACCTCTTCTACCTGCTGCAGGTGATGCAAAAACTCTCCTCAAATGAAACTCAAACTGAAATATATTCAACTCAACTTAACCCCTTCCTCTCTTTCCCCTGCTAAGACCAATCCACCATATCTGGCTAAGCTGATCTTCCAGATGCCCCAAAACAAGTCCACTAAGTTCATGGACACTGTGATCTTCACCTTGTACAACTACGCCTCCAACCAGAGAGAGGAATACCTGCTGCTCAAACTCTTCAAGACGGCTCTGGAGGAGGAAATCAGGTGGTTACCTCGGAAACTTAAAAATATTCACTCGCCAAAACCACATTGTTTGTCGAAGCTTGTTTGGGTTCAAGAACTGTTCCCATAAGTCTCCTTCAATGTGTCACAGCTCCAAGGTGGACCAGATCCAGGACATAGTGACGGGGAACCCTACAGTCATCAAGATGGTGGTGAGCTTCAACAGAGGTGCACGCGGCCACAACACTCTCAGGCAGCTGCTGGCGTCAGTGGTCAAAGACATCATCGAGAACAAGAGTCTTGGCATCAACACCAACCCAGTGGACGTGTACAAAGCTTGGGTGAACCAGCTGGAGACGGCTACTGGAGAGGCCAGGTAGGACTGTGCTGTTGGTCTGTTGGTATGGTTTGTTTTTTTGTCTATGTAACGTTAACTTTAAACTACTACTGAACTTTTAAAAATTATTTCTACGCTAAAAGCAAAGTCCTTTCAGAGATTTCTAAAAAAGATGAACTAGACACTCACTTTTGTTGCCCACTCTTATTGTTGTCGCCCCTTTAGTAAGCTGCCTTATGAAGTGACCCCTGAGCAGGCCATGTCACATGAGGAAGTACGCAGCAGGCTGGAGGCATCCAGTCTGTCGCTGCGGGCGGCTACAGATAAGGTCTTGAACTCCATTGTGTCCTCGCTCGATAATATCCCGTAAGTTTCTGGAGTGTCGATGTCTGCTTGTTCTTTGTGCTCTGTGACTCTCTGCTTGTCAGTCCGCTCGATTTCTGTTGTCGTTTTCTGCTCATCAGAACGAGATAATTAGGAAGAATAAATAAGGATGGAGCTGCATTAGCTCTCAAAGCTAACGTTATTGCC
>NC_136691.1:41549278-41808659 GCF_947650265.1 Symphodus melops | reverse complement strand
AGAGACATTTCAGCATTTTGGCTGCTTGAAATCTCGTACGACCGCCCGTTATCTCAGTCAGCACTGGTTCTAAAAGACCACCAAACACTTACCTCTGTCCTCATTTGTGTCCTCCTGTAGGGTATTTTTCCAGGCAGCATGTGATGTCCCTGAACCCGAGGAGAAGTTTAATATCGACGAGTACTCCGACATGGTGACTCTAAGCAAGCCCATCATCTACATCTCAATAGAGGAGATCATCAATACACACTCGGTAAACCAAAGAAACATGATTCATAGCTGTGGAAGTGTATGAAGGATCATCATCATCAAACTTCACTCTGTCAGTTGTCTTTATACTGAAGTTACTTTTCAGAATTGTTTGACTAATTTCAAAGTACATTTTTTCTCTGCAACAGTTTTTGTTTGTGCATTTTTTCTAATAGTTTTCATGCCAATTATTATGTTTCATATTATCACACCACTTCCTTGGAGACAGTCCAGTTGAGGACATCAGTTAAACTCAAGTTGTTTAAAAAAAAAAAAGAAACAGCCCTACAGTGTTTCATAAATTTGCCTCAGAGGGCTTCAAAGACATCTTCTGTCACCACAGAAGAAAACTGGAATAAGCTCAGGAAGCACCAGAGGAAGGGCTCTTCTCCCAGTGTGCAAAAAGCCACCTGTGCTATTTAGTCCGACTTACCCTGCACTTAGTCACACAGACTTTGAAGACATGAAACTTTGTTATATCACATGTTCCCTCAGCCCTCATTTTACACACTGAGAAGATGTACCGTAGTCATTTCATGTCTATTAGCTGTATATATAGCTACACATATGAACAACAGTGTGGTTCATATCGGGGTCAAGAATAAATATTAGGTTTCTTGATTGTATTGTCTGCAGCTCTGAAATGGATGCTGTATTTTTGTGCAACAAAAAAAGTCAACTCGTCAATACACTAAATACTTAAACATGTTAAGATGATTTACAATATGTAATGAGGGAGAATGGGTTCATATTAAATAGTAACCTTAGCACATGTGTTCCTGGCATTTGTTCTCTTGTCTCTCTTCTTTTCCTGTCTATTTCTCATGTGTAGTTTCATGATTTATTTTTTTCATTCTAAAAGTCTCATCTGTGTTTGTTTAGCTGCTTTTGGAACATCTGGAGGCGATCTCCCCCGACCACAATGACCTACTGCATGAGCTGCTGCAGGACCTGGGAGACGTCCCTGATGTAGAGGCATTGCTCGGTATTGTCAAACCAACTCGTATCAATATTAGTCATCTTGTCTCATCGTATGTTTATAACTTGACATGCTGTGCTTTTTTCTTTTTTTTTTTAATTTCAGGTGAGGGAGCAGTGGACCCGAATGGACCAAACAGAGAGAGTGCCCTGAGTCAGCTGGCCAAGACGGAGATCTCCCTCACACTCACCAGCAAGTTTGAGCTGCGGAAGGAGACGACAGAGACTTGAAGACTCTAATGACTAAGTCAGTTTGGACAAAGGATAGTTTGACACATTAACTATCCTGTCTGTTGTTGTTCTAATCAGCTGAAGCCTTACAGTAAGACAACATGAGCCGCACTACTACGTAGTTTGTGTAATGTTTGCTATGAATGCCTTCTGATGGACTCTACTTCAACCTTTGACTCTGTGTGCGTTTCCTTGCCGATATCGCTCTGTCATGTGTCTTTGTCTGCCTTTCCTGCTCTTCTATCGTTTCCTGTCCACAAGGGGAAGAGGTGGTTGTTCAGGGCTATCTTACCAAAAACACACATCCGTCTGTTTCTCTTCCAGGAGGCTAGAGGGGATTTTGTCCCTTTTCTTTTTTTTTTTTTTTTTTTTTTTAGCATTCAAATATGTACATATGCATATATAATATTCATTATTAAACATACATGCATATGGTGGCAATACTAAATAAATTAAACGCAGCAAAATAAATCAATATATAATATTTTTGTTGTCAGATGTTAGGGAGACGTAACATCTGAAATAAAATAAAACAGCGAGGTCTGTCTCAAAGGTGTTTTTATCACTGTGTGTGTTCTCAGGACAAAGAAGCTCATTGTGGATGTGGTCCGAATTCAGTCTGGAGAGACCTTAACTGAAATTCTTGACACTCCAAGTACTGACCTACAGGTAACACCATCTGCTCTCTTCTTTTCTCTCCCCTCTGTCTACAGAAGCCCGTCTTATTTGTCATTTAATTTAAACAATCGTTTTTGTTCAGAGTTCTGTCAGGTGTTTTTTTCCCCATCTCTTTTATAACTCTGCCCCTAAAGGAGTCCGAACATACGAAGATTGTAGCGCGCCGGGCAGTCCAGGATGCTCAAACACCGGAGGGTCTGAAGAGCAGCCCAGCCGTGCTGGAGGACAGCCAGCTGCCTCTGGAGCAGAAGAAGAGGAAGATCCAAAGGAACCTCCGTAACCTGGAGCAGGGCGGCCTGGTCACTGCAAGTAACAAATACCAGGACCTCATCAACGACATATCAAAGGTACAGTACATGACAAGCTCTTTAGTCAAAAAGTGCATGCCTGTGATGCAATCTGATGTGTGTTTTTAGTTGTTCAGCCTGTGAATTAATGAAGTCCACCTTTATCTTACAGGACATTCGCTACCAAAGACGCTACAGGCAGAGGAGGAAGGCAGAGCTTGTGAAGCTGCAGCAGACACTGACGGCCCTGAACTCAAAAACAGCCTTCTTCCAGGACCAGATGAACTATTATGACACCTACATCAAAACCTGCCTGGACAACCTCAACAGGAAGTGAGTTGTACTGTTACCTTTTTCACCAACCACCAATGAAGAGTTTGTTTGAAACATCCTCGTTTCACTGTGTGATAATCCTTGCTTCCTTTTCGTTTTGTTGTGTAGACTGATTGGTTGTTGGTTCAAGGTGATAATTAAGCCTGACTGTTTTTGTGTGTCCAGGAATTCACGTAGATCTATTAAACTGGACAGCAAAGGAGAGAGTAAGGGAAGTAAGAAGACAAAGCTGCAATCTCTGAAGTACACAGCAGCGAGGCTTCACGAGAAGGGAGTCATCCTGGAGATAGAAGGACTTCAGACGAACCAGTGAGTTGAGCTGTTCACAACAGACACTTATCAAAAACTATCCTGAAGGTCTGGTAACTGAATATCAGTGCAATTTAACAGTGTCTTTTATTTGCTTACATTTTATTGATTTATTTTAGCTAGAGTTATTAGTTTATACTCTCCCCATGTTAGAAAAGGTTTCTTTTTTTCCATAAGGAGGAACAATGTCTTTTAAATGAAATGAGACTAGAAGATAGTTTTGTGTAAAAAAAAAAAAAAAAAAAAAAGAGGATCTTGTCTTGACGGTTTTCTTTTTGCAGAGAGAAAAATGTGATCATGGGTTATAGTTCCGTTAGATGACCTTTGTCGTCATCCTCCCTGTGCTTCTGAGTTTAAACTAAGCATTAAAGAGTTCGGAGTGTCTCCTGGAAATGCTGACGTTTAGTTTCTGTATCGCTGAAACAATCAGAGAAATTACAGTGAAGTGATTGATTTGTAGCTTTCCATTTGCTGAATATTCACTTTTTTTCCACATCATTAATTTCTTGCTATTGTCTATTTTCCTTTTTCAGGCTCAAAAATATCATGTTTGACATTTCACCTACTGAGGAAGTCGGGGATTTTGAGGTGAAAGCCAAGTTTATGGGGGTTGAGATGGAAAAGGTCCAGCTTCATTTCCAGGTAAACTTTTGCCGTTTGTGTCTGGATTTTACCAAATGGAGCAGCTTTCTTGTCAAAATGAGATATTGATGGCACTCATCATTTAGGTTTCTGTTGCTCTTGTCAAACAATTAGCGGGAAATATGATGGAAACAAAGCAAGTATTCAATTCAGTGTTTGCCCCTGTGACGTTACGCTGTCAGTCTGAGTGTCACAGAGGATGTTCTGTCTTCTGAGGTAGAAACAGGTGAAACCTGATGTGAATTCACAGACTGGGACAATAATATTATACTGTCACCAAATGAAGATGAATGTACAAAGACATGACGACGGTTGAGCTTAGTTAGGGCACTTTTCTGACGCATAAATGGATATATTGTACTGCAGGTGTTTTCACCGAGCAGATGAGATGTTGTGGTGTGATGTTAAGTCAGAGTCATGCATTGTTTGTGATACTGAACACTAAATAAGGAGCTCAGTGCTCACACGCCGTCTCTCTGCTGTTTGCAAAGCTCCTGAATAAGCAGGAAACAAGCTTTCAAATGTGTTTCTCATTCACTGTTATTTCTAATCTGTACCCAGGACCTCCTACAGCTGCAGTACGAAGGCGTCGCTGTCATGAAGATGTTTGATAAAGCCAAAGTCAATGTCAACTTGCTGATCTTCCTCCTAAACAAGAAATTCTATGGAAAATGAGAGAGTAAAGCTGAAGAAGAGGAAAGACACTGTGCCTTCTGACAGAACTGTGGTTGGATAAAATGAAGAAGACGATGTAGGACGGTGCAGGACAGTGGAGTGTTTATTCTGATTTTAATTTGATGGATCACACCAAAATGCATGTTGTCCAACTTAATATCTGTTCTTTTTTTTGGGGGGGGGGGAGTGTTGTAAATGTAATGTATTTTATTAATTAAATTGTATTGTTTTCATGTTTTATGCAAAAGATACTTAGTTGTCAGTTTGTGCTACTTTAAAGCTTTTGATGGAAATTTCAGAAGAAGCCGTACTGTCTTTGAGTTCAGACTACATTACCCACTCACCTGTATGACCAGTGCCTTTTTATCCAAATGTTTAAAGAAGTACGTTTTAAATAATAAATCATTACAAAAATAAAAGCTACAACTGATGTTTTTAATGTATAATGAGTATGCAAGTGATTTTTAACATTTGAACAATGTTCATAATAAACTGTCTAAAATTGTATTTCTCATGTCATCGATATGTATCTGTTCTCTCAGTGGTAACATCTGCCAGTATTGAAGCTGTCAAAGGGGATAGGTTTAGTTCGGAAGGTGAAGGTCAGTCATAGTTTCTTTTTTTTTCAGTGTAACAGGGAGGAGTTGATGCACCAAAGAGGAGGCGGAGTATCCACCCGGTGATGTAATAACATGTTTGATACCAGCAGAAAAACACTTAAGAGTTACTCCTCTAGTAAAGGGATCATTTCCTCACACTTGTATGTGTTAAATATTGAGAGGACTAACAAAGCCATGGTTCACCTGTCTGTTGGGTTGGTGGTCTTGTTTTCTCTCCACAGCTCAGCTCCCACTTCTCTAAATGGTAAGCCCCTTTAACATAGCTGTAATAGTTCAATATTGTTATTTTATTACTAGAGTTTACACTGCTGGGTTTTACTTACTCTCCTGTTTTATTCGCCATTTTAATTGAACCACACTGTCAAATATTCTGTATATCAATCTTTTACCATATATGGTGGTGTGGATTTCTTAAAACTGCATTCACCTCCCAACATGCTTACTCTGAAAGTGCAATTTATTTTTCTCGTAATGGGAATTAGAACATGTTTTGTTACAATAAGCCTAAAGTAACTGCTACAAAGTTCAATGTCAATGTTTTTCACTTGGGTTGGCAGTGACTCAGTCTGTAGGGACTTAGGGTTGGGATCCAGAGGGTCACTGATTCATGTCCCAGTACATACATTTTTCTGGTAGCTGTGGTGCAAGTCCATTGCATCGCCACTTTTCTCTTTCTGCAGAAATCAAATGAACTCAAAGCTACAGAAAAACCTTCCAAATCTTATACACGCATTTTCAATATCTCTGCTGGCAAGAACAGAATTTTTAATATACTGGAGTCATTTACTTTTTGAATCTCTAGACCAGTTTTTAATAAATGGGTAAGGTTGGCATTAAGTTTGAAAAACCTCTTTTATATTCTGCTGTTTACCTTTATATCTTCATAGGCTCAGGACTCGTCCCACGGACTTTCGCTGGTCACTTTGTCATGTCCACTGATGATCTTGTTGACTATATTGACCCGTCTGTGTCAGAAAGTGAGGACGAGGATTATGGCTCAGGGTTGGAGCGGGTACCAGTAAAAAAACACACACACCATGGTCCAAACCACCACCACCAGAAGAGCTACCACGTCTCAAAGGAAGCGAAACAATTCCTGAAGGGTCACCTTGCGACAAAGTTTGTCCCCACTCTTTACACTCTGGTCCTCATCATCAGCGTGCCCCTCAATCTTGTTGCCGTGGTGATGTTTCTGCGTCACATCCGTCCAAGAAAACCTGCAGCAATCTACATGCTGAACCTGGCCCTTGCTGACCTGCTGTTCGGCCTTCTCCTTCCCTTCAAGATCGCCTACCATTACAATGGCAACAACTGGATCTATGGCTCCTTCATGTGCAGAGTCGTCACCGCAGCTTTCTACTGCAACATGTACTGCTCAGTCCTACTCATGACGTGTATCAGCATGGACCGTTTCCTGGCAGTGGTTTACCCCATGAACTCCCTGACGTGGCGCAGTCCTCAGACTGCCTCAGCTGTGTGTGCCGCCATGTGGCTCCTAGCCCTCGGAGGAGTTTCACCCCTCCTCATCTCCGGCCAAACCATGTTTCTGTCAGACTTGGGCATCACCACCTGCCATGATGTGCAGGATGTTAAAATACTCCAATCTTACTATCTTTACTTCTTTCCCATCTACTCCTCCATCTTCTTTTTCGTCCCTCTTGTCTTCACTGTCTTCTGTTATGTACGAATCATTCAGGTTCTGCTTGCAGCCAATTTGGAGAACCGCTCTAAGAAGACTCGAGCTGTGGTGATGGCTGTGGTTGTGTTGGTGGTGTTTGTGATCTGCTTCACTCCCACCAACATCATTCTCATGGTTCACTATGTCCAGTTGTCTCACAAGCCAAGTGATAGTTCCTATCAGGCATACCTGCTCTCCATGTGCCTGGGCAGTCTAAGCTGCTGTCTGGATCCTGTCCTCTATTACTTTGGCTCCTCTCAGTGCCAGAAGCAGGCGTTGAGGTTTTTTAGGTGTCGGAGAGTGGCAGGAGCAGAGAGCAGCTCAGAGACACAGAGTATGAGGAGCAGCAGACGGACAGACAGCACCAGGTCATGTAAGATGGAGAGCCTTCAAACAGACCTGGGGAGCCAGTACAGCAGACTGGTGGTCTGAAGGGGGTGATTTTCTATTTGAGACTTTAAAAACCCACATGCAGCTCTATGGTGTGGAACCACATATTCAAAATAGCCTATATTTTAATCTCTTCTGAAAAAATGCTTGGGCTGGATCAGAAGATTGTTTCCAATACTGTGGACTTATTTGTTCTAAAATGATCTGTATGGAAACATTGCTTACATTAAATTAGCCTTTTCTTGTCAAAAAAAAAAAAAAAAAAAAAAAAATATATATATATATATATATATATATATATATATATATATATATATATATATATCAAGTAGTGTGACTGTTTGTCATTTGTTTAATTTCTTTCAAACCTAGCATAGCAGAACTTTTGTTAAAGATATTTGAAGTTTCTGTGAAGAGCTTTAATGTTGTGCTTTGGCAGCCCCTGTAGACAAAGAAGTTTAATCTCTACTCTTTTCTTGTCCTGTACTGTGTGAGTGACTATTTCTATAAAAAAAAAACCCTCATCCTATTTGATTTAAAATGTTAACATGAAATCTGTGTCATTAAAAAAAATTCAAACAGGCGTATTTGAGCAACATGCTGTTTATTGCCGACCCTGTGGCAGGGGAGACTGGCATGTCAAATAGATACAGCAATGTGATATTTTCTCTCTGATGGTTTAGCGAGCTTTTGTAGGTCAAATAGATTCAGCATGAAGAACTGCCGTCTGTTCCATTATCAACCAAAAACTCCTCACAGTAGCTTTAAGTTGCAATTAATTTTATTACAATAATCAAAATTTAATCTCATAAACATATAATACAGATAATATAGACACTATTTTGTTTCATGACAAAATAACTACACTGTTTTTACACTGTCATTTACATGATGCTGTTATGTGACATTATTGATGTAAGGTTGAAATAAGTACCTGCATGACTTCATTAATCATAAAAGATGTTTGTAAAAATCGGATGTTGAGTCAAAGTTAGAATTGATTAATTCCGTTCGTATACAAGTTTATTATTCAAACTGAAGTCGCTATGTCTTCGTCTGTTTTTAATGCTGGTCACTGTCTCTGTCGTCTGGGCACAGCTCTGCAACAGAAAATTGAAACAAGAGCAAGAGAATAACACATAATTACAATTACAGTGAATGGCTCAATTTTCCTCAGTATCATGGAAAACATTTACTCCATATTGATCACCCACAATTAAATTAATCAATAAATAAAATTATAAATGAATTGAGCATTTAGCCCAAGTCCATTATCATATTTGGAGGTTACTTTCTTTAAAACAATGTCTCCCCCCTGTGGCAGGTTTTATATCATAACCATAACGTCTACTTAAAATCGATCAAAAAGACGTTATTTGTCCCTGGGGGGGGACACAGCTTCATATTTACAGCCTCACTCAAGAGCTACTGACCTGTTTTCCCATCAAAGCTGTGGAAGTTCTCTGGGAAATTGAGACACCCGACTTGTTTCTTGAAGATTTCAACATCTTTGGGATCTATTTTTCCTGTCCTAGCTAAAAGTAAAGGCAGACCATTTTGAAAACGCTTCAACTGAAAAACAAAGTGTTAAAAGCTACAAGGACAGAAAACTTACTGAACTGTAGGATGAATCTACCAGTGGTGTCCCCGTTTCGAAAGGTATCTGTCCACAGCAGGCAGTCAGAGCAAGTCTGCAGAATATGTCCTTTATGGTCTGACAGATTCTCTTTGAAAGTACAAGGAGGGACTCATTACTTAACCATTTTATTTACAAAGAGCTCTCATATGCTCTCCTCTTATTGATCTAGTTTCTCTTACTTCTGAATGTGGTGGCGAGTCCTGAGACTGTTGCATTCACCTCCCCCATGATACACCGATCACTTTGAAACACAAAAAGCAGTGACACACACTTTGTTTGACCAAGCTTAGCATTCAACATGCTGTATATAAATACTAATATTAAATAAAATAAATCACTATACTTACAAGCAATGATCTCCCCAACGTAATGTCATAAGTTGACTTTGAGAAGTAGGTGACAACTCTATCCAGGAGCTTTTCAGAGACTCCAGTGCCTTGTGGTACGGCTTGGGGTCACCAGCTCCCATCACATATACCCACTTACCAAAAACCTTTATAGAAAGTCAAAATGAATATCACTGCATGAAGACAATGTCTGAGTTTCCCTTTAATGATATGCTGAATCAAGCAGCAGAAAGGGATCATACTGTAAGCAGAACTTACCAGTTTGGGGTCCTCGGGCATAAAAGGCTTGATCAAGTCCTTGCAGTCAGGGGCAGCTGCAGAACTGAGGGAAGCGAGAGCTAAGGCAAAAACAACAACAGATACAGCCATGTTCAGACGGAGGACGAGACAGGAACACTGCAGAGGATGTTACTGAAGCTCCAACAGGGAACATCTATCGCCTCTTCATTTTCAAAGAGTTGTGCAAGCACTGATATTGGAGAAGGAGGGGGGTCCTGCATGCTCAGATGCACCAGTGAAGGTTTTCAATGACCATGCAGAGCTTGTTTTGCTCCACAATAAAAGGACAGCACAACAGCCCTCTGTTGTCAGTGTACTGCTGCCCATGAATGAACTCAGGCAAGGTGCCACAGCTCGTCTGAGCCTTGAAACATTTACAAAGGAACTCAAGAGGCTTTTATTTAGTAAAACTAAGGTTGTATCCCATGGGCTCCCTGGCGGGACAAACAAGGATGTTACTTAGCAACAGAGTTTATTAACGTTTTTGCTACAGATGAGAAGAGCTGTAATAGTTTTTGCAAAGTGTATCATATTTATAAATGGGTCAACATTGCATCTTGTTATTCTTGATAATGATTAAGACACGTGGGAGCTTATAGGTGAATACTTCATCTGAATGAAGGTGCAAATAAGTGAGTAGAAAACAGAGCACAGGGGGAGTGAAGGCTTTTTATTCATCTCAAACAGGCAGTTAAATTCAGACAACTATTTACAGATGGTGATTACACTGGGTTTTTCAGCCATTGCAGTCCCAAAATATTCCAAGAAGTTCTTAAATCTCACATGTCCTATACTAACAAGAAAAGTTCAACCACTTTTGCAGGCGGAATTACATAGCAATACGATGTCTGCTCATATCTGGCCACATATCTAACATGACTTAAAACCACCAGGATATAAACTCATCATTGCTCCAAATCGCTGACGGCAAGTGGAGAGTTAATGCAGAGCACAATGTTAATTCAAATCAAAAACACTATTTAGAGCAGGTCTGGCTGAATGTGTTTGGCTCTTAATGCAGCTTTAGTTTGCAGGAGGCTGGACTTCAGCTTCAGTGGTCTCTGTATCAGCAGCAGCAGCAGCGTTCCTTTCATCTGGACACAGATCTAAAATAAAAAGCAAGGATCAAATTGTCAGCACGTCTGTATGTACGTATGTACCAGGAGGAAACAGAGCCTTATAATAACAGCTGACCTGTGGTTCCAAAGTAGTACTCTGGGAGGAAGTTGAGACACTCTGCCTGCTTCTTAAAGGTTTCCAGCTCAGATGGCTCCAGATTTCCAGTCTTTGCTTCAAAAGTGGAGGCAGAGGAATGAAACTACAAATCAAAATATCTGGTTACTATCTTAAAAATCTGACTGAGCGAGGAAAAAACTTACTGAAAAGGAAAAGGTATCTTCCTTTTGACTTGCCGTCAGGGAGGAGGGTAGTGTCTTCAGAAAGGAGGCAGTCAGCACAGGTCTCATAGTACTTCCCATCATGATATGACGTGTGACCGTTGATATTAACTTTAAGATGACAGTCATGAAAAGTGTTTTATTTGCAAACATATTTGTATAATGAAATGTTAAATTGTTTACTGCATAAATCATTAAAAAAAAAAACGGAATATTCTGTAATACATACATGTGGTGTGGCTCATCATTCCAGAGACGGAGGCATTGGCGAGACCCTGAAGGCATTTGTCTCCCCTCATATGAAAATAAAGATGCAACAATCAGCCTCCCACCATACACTTTTAACTGCATACCGACAACACAACTATCAGTCATTCATGAGAGACAAAGTAAAGTAACAATTTCATCATGTGGCTGTGGGTGGAGTCCTTACAGGCGGTCGGCCCAGTAGATGGTGATGAGGCTGCTATCTGATGAAGAAGACAGGTCCACCCATGATGAGTTCACCACCACCAGGTCAGCCTTCAAACCAGGCTCATCCCATGATGCCACATGGAGCACCCACTTTCCATAAATCTGACACAAAAACACAGGCCTTTAAAATGGATCATCCAATTAAAAAAAATGAGCTCATCATGGCTTGGATTTAAATGTTATTCATGACAAAAGCAGTTGACCCATCCTCTAAAAAAACAAGAACAAATGTACACCTGGTCAAATAAACATGCATATACAACGTGACTTATCTGTTCAGAAACTTAGTGTGCAGTATGACTGAAAGCTCCAAAACAGCTCAAGTGAGCCTTTGTGGACTTTATTATTATCATTTATTTACTGTTGCAACATTGTGGTTGTATCTTTTACGAAGGTGAAAATGAATTCCTATTGATTCATTTTGATGCTAAAACAAACACTTTTTTTTAAAACCTAGAATCTTTTGTCTGACTTGTTTGTACTCTGACTATATTCAAAGCACACGTCACAGCTGGGAAACTCTGGAGAAAGTCAGAGAGAAAAATTTGGCCATTTGCTTTCACACACTTGTACACTCCTGAAAATATCATAGTGTTTACGCCATATTATACTGCATTCATATTTAGGCCTAAACTGTGCTATATTTTGAATAAATAAATTAAACACCAAAAATAATTCAGCTTTTCAACATGCAGTATTCTTGATGTTCTCCTCACACATACGACCAGCCGGTAACAAGTTATGTCTGATACTCACAGGGCTGTGGTTGTCCAGTACCAGAGGCTTCACCAACTCTTTACAGTCCAGGTGAGGCGCAGCAGCGCACAGGGAGGCGAGAGCAAGGAGAGCGACAACCAGCTGTGCAGCCATGACTCCAGAAAGCATGCAGTCACAGAGCAGCACTAGAGTCAGTATCCTGCCAGCTAAAAACCCCTCAGAGGAACCTTTGGGGAGTGTTGTGTAAGAGGGGGCTGGGCCACACACAGAAACACTATTCTTCTCCTGGAGGGAACCGTATTGCTTCACCTTTCACGTCCCCTGCAAAAGATCCTGTCCTATTTATCTTGTTACGTAAAAGCCATCTGGCAGAGGCTGAATACAGGACCCCTGCATCTTTATGGTGGGAACAACGACCTGCAAATACTCACATTCCCAAAAAACATCAGAAAACATCGTCTCTGCTCCCTTCATCCTTGGTGTTATAAAAGAATTAGCTTTGGAACATTACAAATATTTCGAGTATGTTGAATTAGAGCACACATTTAACACAATCATGAATATTGACTTTTACTGCAGTTATTGTTGTCGTCTCTTTTGGGTAGCTGCTGTTACTTTTTCAAGTACCAGCAGAAACAAGGAGTACTGACAAAAACGTACATTTGGCAAACACAGTTGAGAGTGTCCTTGCACAGTTCCAGATGTTAATCTGGTTCATCCAGCTCAGCTCAATATAAAAATTGGTCACATTAAAACGAGAGAGAGAGAGAGAGAGAGAGAGAGAGAGAGAGAGAGAGAGAGAGAGAGAGAGAGAGAGAGAGAGAGAGAGAGAGAGAGAGAGAGAGAGAGAGAGAGAGAGAGAGACAGAGAGACAGACAGACAGACAGACAGACAGACAGACAGACAGACAGACAGACACAGAGAGAAAGGAGGGCTACCAATTCCTGATCAAGTCCAGCTGCCTTTGAATGAAGCTCCAAACTTGGACTCCCTTGAAAACAAATCTACAAACATTTTGGGCTGATGTTTTAACCAGCCACCTTTAATGAGAGATCAGATTGGTCCACACAGCAAAGACTGCTGAGAGGATACAGGCGAACTTCACTGGGCGCTATAAAGAGAGAGGAGCCTTGCCTTTCATCAACGACATTCATCAGGTTACAGTGAAAGAAACCAGAGAGCCAACACTTTGAATAAGGGAAGAGAAGCTTTATGCTAGCATATTCAAAACCCATGAAATACTTCTCTGTGTATTTACAAAAAACATAATACAAGAATAAAAAAGAGAAAATGAACACACCACAAATGGAGTCCGGTATACTGCCACAAAACACAAAACATGATCCAATTTACAAATGTGTCTTCTTGTACTCCCACTTATGGCTTCAATCTAACACAAAAAATAAAAAATACTATACCTTGAGTTCATCTCTGACAGTGTATCGTCAGTCCATCCCTCCCTTTTGCAATAATTCTCTCAAAGTTTGTCTTTAAATAATATTATTATCAAATACACATACAAGACAGAGGAGCTACATTGTGAGCTGTACATTTTGCAGTAATAGAAGGAAGAGGAGAAGGTTCACTGGAGTATTGACCTTTTGTACATGATGATAATACATCTCGGGCAGTGAAAAAAGTTAAAAACACTTATTTGAAAACAAGCTCATTTGAGCTTTCTGTTCTGGACTTTTCAAATCCCGCTGAGATCACAGTTTACCCGGATGACAATGAACAATGAGTGACCGAAGTGACTGTATCCGCTTGTGTCTGACACCCTCTAAAACTGATGATTTGGTTTGAGGCTGAAAAAAACAAGAGATGAGACCTTAGGTAGCAAACAAACCCATGAAACACACTTTTGCCCCCTAAACTTCAGCTTTTACGCGTGCTTGTGCAGCCAAGAGAATGTAAAATCCTCTTCAAAGAAACCATTCACATTAGGAATCCTTGCCTTTGTTCGAAAGGTTTAACCTTGAATCCAGAATTGCGAAAACTGCGTACTCTTTTTATATTTCAATTACCAATGTGTCTGAACCGATTTAAAGCACGACTATGTAACTTTGAAAGGAGAAAAAACACATTCTTCCTTTCATCAATTAAAAAGTTGAATTCATAAGCTCCAAACTGACCACTGTTAAATTAAGTACACTTGGGGTTACCTTGCCTGGTATGACCGGTTACTTTTGCTGTTACATTAAAAACATGAACTAGATAATACTCTAATGAAGTCACTCATAAAGCCAGACGACTCGTTTTTCTTTGTTACTGTTGCAGAATAATCAAGCATTTAAAATGATCATGCAACAGTGGCTACACCACACGAAAACAAATACATCGTCTTGATTTAAGCCTTAAAAAAGATTTCAGCCAAACACTTTGAAATGTGCTGAAATCTTTCTGCCGATCACAAGAAAATAAATTACAGATCTGCATTTCATTTGCCTCATCAGACCTTAAAACATAAGATAACCGTGATGACACAAGAGTTAAACGAGGCTTCAGATTGCAAGATTTCCCACAGACAATTCCTGAATGAACCTTGTGGTAACCTGATTGTTACTTCGCTCTAAACCTTCCAGTGATCGACAACATTTTTGGTCAGCAAAAGAAAAGAGATGATCCACATACATAACAGCCAGTCACATTGCATTATTCATAGATCAAAAAAGTATCAATATCTCTGTAGGTCCTTTAAAAAGGCAACTTCAGGATAAATAGGATACTGGCCTTGTTCTGGGAACAAACTCTGTGATATGATGCAAAAGGCAGAGGCGTCATCTGTGTCCACAGTCTCATACACACTGTATGGAAATATACAAAGAGTTCTTCTCTGGGTAGTTTTAATTTGGTTCCTTTGTACAGTCTTAAAGTTGCAGAGGAAGAACTGATGAGTGTATCAGAGTCATCACTTAGGAGGGGGGAAGAACAGGAGAAGCAAAGAGAAACAACGTATGGGTTAATGGAGGGGGGGTACAGAAGGACGGGGCCTGGGGTAACTGTCCTGACATGTCAGGTGGTGGAGGAGGAGTCACTGGTCTCGATGACATCATATCCAGTCCCTCTGCTTTTCACAAATCCAAACCATCCTACTGAGCGAATGACCAAACCCGCTTCCGTAGTCTTCAAACGCTCATCGTCATGTTTGGAGAGTACTGCGGGGATGAGAAGCAAAAAACTCTGTGTTTGAATATCTATATATATTAGAGATAACCCCCCCCTCCCCCAACGTCATATAAAAGGATTCTAAATTAAAACTGCTGCTATTAAATTAAATTATTTTCATTTCAGCCAGTCAGACAACTCATGTTTTCATTTGTTTCAAATGTTTAATACAGCAGCAGAACATAGTTTGCTCTACGCTCTGACATCATCGCTCCTCGCAGATTATTTTACATCCAGAAATTTGAGTTTTAAGAGAAAATAATCCTTGATTGATCCCCAGTGGAGAAATTCAAGATGATATAACATCTTAGACCCCTAGTCGGATGGATGCTGGGGTGGCAGTGGGGCTGAAAGCAAGAATGCATCACTGACTCAGGTCACGGATGGCAATGAAAGAGCAGCTTTAGGTTATATAGACCACCAGCTGGAAGGAAGTGTTGTCAGGTGATTGTGTATAATGACACATGTAAGGTGTGAAGTCAGTGCGGCGAGAGATGCCTGACTGAAATATCCTCATTAATGCCAACACTTGCTTTAACACTGCACAGAGTCAGAAGTAAAGATTTTTACCACTTGCGTGTTTTACTCGTCAAATTCAGCTCCAGACAAAAAAAACGAGATAACACCTTTAATGGCTGTTCAAATTGAACACATCCACTTCCAGCATTTATACAGTTATCTTATTAACACAATGTAATTTCTGTTCTAGCATCATGCTGTTAAAGGTTGCCAGGCAACCAGTGGAAATTGCAGAAGTCTCTTCAAGTAAGTCCTGTGAGTTTGTTTTTACATCATTCAACATGACTGATTCCACTGACTTCATTATGAGCTCAGTCAATTGGCTTCTTTTTGATGTTTTAAGCCAACCTTTCAAATTGGAGAGTGGTATGAACTTTCTCTTCTAATCCTCTGCAGTGGAGAAAACACTATTTTTTTACCCTCATGTAAAACCACTCCTTCAAAAGCACTAAACAATTTATAAACTCATTTTAAACTTAAGTTGTTGTCAAACTGTTTAACTAACAAGAGTTTTAAACCACAAACAACAAAGATCCTTCTTTGAATTTCTGATAGTAGATGACATTTGTACTTACACTTTCATTCTGGAAAGGGTTGAGGAAGTTTCCTCCCATCTCTCCATCCTCTCTGGGGGTCCCGGGCTGGTTACTCATACTCAGGTTACCAGGAGAGTTCTGTTGAGAAATTATGTGAAAAAGCACTTATTGATAACCTAAGCCTAACCGTACTAAAGATGCTAAAATCCTGCACATTTAGCCTACAGATTAGGGCTTGTCTTACCTTGGGGAGACTGTCCATGTCGCCAGAGCCTGAAAGAAAGAGCACATGTAGAAATGAACATTTAAACTATATTATCAAAAGCTCATTTTACTGAATTGACCGGGCAAATTGTCTTGAAAAGATGTTCTGTGTCATGCAGCCAGACTGTGTTTGTTGTTATTGTACCTAATGATCCATTCATGTGATGAGGTTCCATCCCAGCCATTCCACCTAACGGACCGTCTCCCCCTGCACCCATAGGGAACTGAAGAGGACATACACAGTAGACATTAACTCATCTGAATATATTTTACAGGGAATCTAATGACAATTTAAGAGCTTTTGAACCCTCACACAAACTGAACAGCCATCTTTATGTGAGTCAGTCAAAGGTAGAATTGTGTCTTACATTCGGTCGGCTTCCTGCAGGAGGAACTGTGTTTATCA
This sequence comes from Symphodus melops, assembly GCF_947650265.1. Lineage (NCBI taxonomy): Eukaryota > Metazoa > Chordata > Actinopteri > Labriformes > Labridae > Symphodus > Symphodus melops. Next base: position 41,791,846 of record NC_136691.1, on the reverse strand, counting down.
TCGTGTACATGTTGTCACCAGAGTTTGTTGAATCTGGCAAAGAAAAAGAGAGACAATACAATGTTAAAAAAAATAAGAGGGAGTAGACACCCATAGAACAGAGAAGCACACACAGAGCACACCTGCTGGACTTGGCATTATTGGCGTCCCTGGTGGCCCTCCTCCTCCCGGTGGTCCCTAAAAGGACAGTTTTGATTTCCATAAGACCTCTAAACGAACCAATGAATGACAGCCTGGCATCCCAGCTACTGTCTACCAGATTAAACTTAAACATAATTACCACGTAACTCCCCGGAGATGCAGAAGAGTAAGGGGCCTGGAAAAAAGAGGAACGGAATCGTGTAAGAAATAAAAAAGAGTTCAAGTTTCTTTTAAGTGTCTTTCTTTGCAGCACTTACAGAATTTGAGTTTGGAGGATTTGGCCAAGGTCTACCCCCACCAGGCCCCCTGGAACACACACAAACACACACTTTAGTTTCCTGCTTTTGGCGAGCTTCCTTTTTTTCCAGTTCATTTGGTCAGACTTGGCAACAACAAGTCCTTCTGTTGCCTGAGAGAGGTGATGGGAACATCCAGTGGAGAACAAAGAAGGCAAAAGAAAAGAGAGCTGGCTCCCAGCCTGAATTCCAGACCTCTATAATGAGCCAAGGCCAAACAGTAAAGTTTTAATTAAAACCTAGACAAAAAAAGGGACTTTTGTATCTGATGATCTCCCTTATACAGGGAGATTTTTACATTTACAATCTTTAATTTGAGATACATCATGTAGAAAAAAAACACTCACATGTTCATGCCAGGCATCCCAGGGCCAACAAGTGCATTCAGTGGTGGTCTCATCCCACCTCCATAGTTCTGAAATAAAGAACTGACGTGAATTACCTACTAATAGAACAAACGGCCTGATATAATATATAATGCTCACAGTTTATCTGCTCCTGTACCTGGGGCCCGAGTGGTACCATGCCTCGAGGTGGAGTCATCCGCTGCATCGGTCCTCCCATATTTGGATGTCCTGAATTACAGAAAAACAGTCAAATTACAGCCACACATCATTTGGTCTTATTTGTCAGAATAAATTTATCATTCAGGTTGTATTCTCCAGTCAGTCATTTTCTGTGATATGGACCTTTATTACCTCTCTATTCAAATAGGACACATTCATGCTCCCTAATCTTTTTCTCAGAGCTTCTGAAGGACATCAGTAATTTATATAGCCAGACACTTTTGGTTTCTATTCACTATAAATGTATTAGGCTGTCTGTGTAAAAATAGACTGCTGTAGAACTGCAATTTCAGCCCCAAACCTTAAAAAATGCATAAAAAAAGGCAAATTGTTGAATTGATTAGCATGTAGATGATAATTATGACTTCAAACTAATCAAAAACACAAAGAGCAATCAGCATGTGGACGTGTTTATTGCAAGTCTGTTAGCAAAGCACTAATACCTAAAAATACTAAAAGGAAAAAAAACAGCATGGCTTTAGACTCTTCCTCTTGATACCAGTTAAAAAACATCAGTTCAATGACATAGTCAGAGATTCAAAAGATTCAAATAATGCCAGTGTTGTCACTTATCTTAACTGTGTCCTACTGACATAGAACACATGAAGTCTTGCTTTATTTCAGGCAGGCCATGGAGTCACGCTGTATTATGGAACCAGAATTTGCCTCAGCTGATTGCAAGCCTCAAAAGCTGATGGCCAGGTGATCTGCTAAAACCATCCTATTGGCCAAATAGTTCTTGTGCCGCCTTATTTAAACTTATTTGCTCTCGCCTGCCTACGCTTCTCTGCTCCCTCTGCATGCCACATTTGTAAGTGCATTTGCAACCCTCCTCCCCCTGCTCCTACTTTTATGCTATTCTTACTATACTCACTGTCGTGCTTGTCATTGATGCTTGCTCTGGGGGGTTTGCTGCTTATCTTCCTGCCTTATACCTCTCCTTGTATGCACGTGGAAGGGCAGGGAGATCCCTCACAGAGTGCATCAATGTATCCATTTTGACAAATCGGTCCAAACTGAGATGTATTTGTGTATCCCTGTGTCTGTATATGTGTACCTTGCTGTCTTGTGGGGTCCATTCCACTGGGTAACATAGGCTGGCTACCTGGAACTCCTCCAAGTCCCTAAGGAGAAAAATAAGGTCCATCACAAGTATTATAATCCCTCACACAGATATATTCCATGTACACTATCCACAGTTCTATCTGCTGCCTGCAGGCGTCACTGTGGGTCCTACCTGATTGGGTAATCTGAGGGGGGGTCTGGGTCCTCCAGGATATCGTGGTGACATAAATGGCTGAAAAACAGCATAGAGAAGGATAACTCAGCCATTGTACAAGACTGATCACATGTGCTGATAGGTATGGATCAGAGTCGACCGTCTCTCAATCGAAAGGACATGGATTCAATCCACAGCTCCTGCAGCTACATGTCCAATGTGTCCTTGAGCAAAACACTTAACCCCAGGTTGTTCCACTTGCTTTTTTTTTGTTTGTGGCGTATTTGTGGGTTTGAATGGATTAATTATTACTTAATTGTACTTAACATAGCTTCCTCTGCCATCAGTGTGTGAGTGTGTGTGACTGGGTAAGGTAAGGCTATATCATTTATATAGCACATTTCAACAACAAGGCAATTCAAAGTGCTTCCCACAACACATCAAACGCAGGTAGGTGTGACCTGTATTGTAAAAGCGCTTTGAGTAGTCAGAAAGGGACTATACAAGCTCAAATCCATTAAGTTACCATTCTACAGTTGCTGTGTTGTGAGGATGTAGAGAAGACCATGTTGAGACTTAGCAAAAACAACATATTAAGACACGTCATTATATTTGAAACATGTCATTTAAAAACAAAAATAATCAACAAAGAAACTTAAACATAAGCAATGTGGTACTTGGCTCCCAAAGAGCTTAAAGAAAAAGCATCTTTTCCAAGGACCATTCACAGAAATAGAAGTGTTTTAAAGACTTCTATGGCTACAGTATGTTATTCTACTCTCCAAAACAGGAAATCAAATAGAACTACTGCTTTCCATAACCGACAACTTCATGACAACAGAGTTGGGAAGCAGATAACATGACTTTTATTACATGGGACTGCTTCAGAAGAATGAGAGAATAAAAACATGAGGTTTGCTAATAGTGATGTCAGTCACTTAACTGTGTGCAGTTTGGCAGCATGTTTTGAAAAGCTCTTTTGCAGCTGTTAGCGGGTTCTTACTTGTCCTCACCACCGACAGTAGCAATGCTGCTGCTATGTTATTTCTGTGGCCAGGAATAAAGTCTGCAGCTTTGGGGGAAGAAATGCAATAACTCTCCACTAGAGAGCAACATTTCAGTTCTTTTGATCAAGCACTTCCTTCTTTTCTGCCAGCTGTGTGAAGGTTCAGCAACATCTGCATTACATCTAATTTACTGAAGAACTATAATCATTCAAAACTTGTTTTGATTCATGCATGAACAGATAGAGGTACAATTAAAGTTTCGTAATAAAAGATTAAACACACAAATGAATTATGTTGAAAGCTAGGTGTTGATTTCCTAATCGACATATTGCCTGTGATCTTGTTTTTGCCAATAAGACCCTAATAGTCAAAACATTGTGTACCTTCTGTGATACTCTCTGATCAAGCACATGTGCGTGTCATTTTATGTAACCTGAATGAAGACTGTGCATCTGTTAGTTATTGCAGCAAATAGATTTGGTCAAGAGCTTCAAAGAGCACATTGTCTTCAGAGGGCGATGACAAAGGCTGTCCAGAAAAGACGTTTTTTGAAAGCGAGCTGATAAATGCCCATGTACGATATTGATTTATGTGTCAGAGGTAAGCATCAGAGTTTGACTGATAATGACAGACAATCAATAAACATCTGGCAGAGCCATTCTGATAAAGAAGATGGGGGGGAGATTCATGTGAGCCTCTCTACTTGAGAGGCATTTATTTCTTTTGTCTCCCCGTAGTGACAAACAGCTGTGCCCCGCAACAGAATATTGTGCATAGCATATACTGTGTGTTGATATAGTCAAGGTAAATACGCTCTTGAAGGAACGTCTTCATCATGAAATACTTATCATTTAAAAAACGTAATGCCTAATAAGTTGGGATGCCGTGCAAAATATGAATAAAAACAGAAAGTGATAGTGAACGGTGTCGACTTGTCACCCACTGAAAATGTTTGGAGCGTTACCAAGTAAAATAAGAGAAAGACAACCCTGAACGGCTAAACAGCTGAATTCCTCCATGAACAAAGAATGGTGAAAACAATTAACTTCTAAAAGTACAGGATTCAGTCTCACAAAGTGTCATTCAAACAAAAAGTGATGCCACAGAGTGGTTAACATGACCCTGACTATTAAGAACCATTTTCCCCGTATGAAATATAACGTCAATGTAATTTTTCAGTTCCACCATTTAATGTTTTCTTTTTGTTATTTTGACTATTTACTGTACACATAGTTTGTATGTCAGTACGTCACATATCAAATATGTGTATGCATGTGGCCTTAAAACCCCAAACTTTTGCACTTTCTGTCTGTTCGCTCTATAGCCTGCCATCGTACTTTGTGCTGTGTGAATTCCTATTTTATGAATTATGTGAATGTTCAGGATTATGAAAGCTTAGAATATTAACAGAAACTCAAACCAATTTTAGAATATTTTGCACTTCAACTGACAACAAATTTATCTCCAAAAGTTACAATGAGCAGTTTATAGTTCATCATCAACAGAGAAGGGCGACGAATGGATGCACATTTACACTCAACACACGATGGAGCTGTTTGGATAACATCACACACTGTAGTCTGCAGTGTTGTTCACACACTTCACTGGTAAACTGAGGTACATGATCAATTGAAGTATATCGTTTTTATTCTCCACGTATGTTTGCAATAGCACACTGCCTCACTATCACTCATCCGTACGAGCTCTGTCTCATTCTCAGAAGTCGCTGAAAAACAATCAACTAAAACTCCAAAGTCGACGGTGACATATAATCATGCTGCTCTGTGCGACAGGATGATCATGTATTTGATTATACAGCTCTATGAAACACCTGAGTGGGTGTGCAAGGACAAATGAAAGCAATCGCATATTCATATTCTATTCATTCATTTTTGTTGGATTTTAGGGGGTGCTGCAACACCCGCAGCACCCCTATTTCCACATGTCCCTGCAAAATACCTGAAAGAATCCTGGAGGAACTGGTCCCACAGGCATGCCCTCTCCTGGGGGAAGGTTCCCGAGGACAGGGCTTGGAGCTGCTGCTGCACTCTAAAAATACAGACACACACAAACACTTGTGTAAGTCGTGTAAGTAAGACTCACAGCACAGAGAAGCCTGCTGAGCCTTTGCTTGAAAGTGACAGAATGACAGAACATTCAAACACAGCACACAAGGAAAGTTTAAACAGTTTAAAGATTATTGTACATTTCATTGCTCAAATTTTTTCGTAAATGTACATTGCACAGTACTGGATATACTCCACAGTTTAGTCTGCTTAAGTATTAAACTACTGTACAATTTGGTGGGTTTTAAATTGCAGTCTGTGCCTAACATGCAGCACCTCTTCTGATCATCCCACAAATGAAACAATGCAGCGCTCATATGAACAAATCGAAATATTGCAGCCGCAGTATTCCCTTCCCTTGTGTCTCACTGGCTGTCTCTCGTGTGTGGGGTATTTCCTGTTTCTGCAGATGCCCTGCCATGCTGGCCCAGGTTTATTTTTATACATGTTTTTGTTGTGTTTGTCCCAGACAGGCGGTGCTGGCACATTTCAGCACTGCCTTTGTCTGCATCCTGTGGCATTGTGCTACTAACCAACCCATGGCTACCACCCAGCACGGGCCTCTTCCTCATCCTCATTAGAGCACACGACTCGCAGTGTGGGAGAGTGTACATCCATATATATGATAATGTGTGAGCAGTGAGCACATAAAGCCAGCACGCCTGTGTCTGTGTGGATGTTTTTTTTTTTATTTCAATATCTGCCCACTATGTTCTTTCTCTCTGATCTCCCCTCTCACTTGCTCTCCCTCTCTGAAGGCATAGGCTGGGTGGAAAAGAGCTCCAGTGAAATTCACCCACAGTCTCTGAAGTTTCCGGCAGCTGACTTTTTAGGTCAGACAGGAACAAGGTTTAATCAGAGCTGAGATAAAAGCAGACTGACGACACTACTGCATCCTCCTCTACTCCACCAGCTCCCTCACTATTCCCTCATCCACCCTCCTTCATATCTCCCAGCCGTTACTGTTCTGCTACTGGGAACAGGATGCCGTGCAGCCTTTTAAGTCCCTATTCTGCTGCAAACAGAGCCTGTTTGTGTCCCTGCAGACCAATGTACAGATGGACACAGATGGATATTGTATCTCCATGCTTCAGTGGTGAGAGACTGGTATTAGTTTATTTGTTTGTGTGTGTTTGTCTCAGTGTACAACATCATACACAGCATCAAGTGTGTGTTGTAATTTTGTACGTCTATTTCCTTTTCTTTCCCTCAGCCTTCTCACACCCTGGATTACCCAGAATGCCTTCACTCCCTGGCAGCCTGGAGGTCTGCTGAGTTTGCCTTCGCACTTAGAGAGAAGAGAGGCAGAGAGGGAGAAAGGAGGACAAAGCAGAGATTATGAGCGTACACTGTGAGAATGTGTGTGAGTGTGCGTGCCTGCAAGCTTGTGGAAGTGAGTGTGAGTGCACGTTGTGTTTGTTTGCGAAGAAAAAGTAGAACTGGGGGAGGAACAAAAATCTACCTGACCTGCTGACGAAGCAGCATTTTCCAAATACAGCAAAACAAACAACCTCCAAACCTGCACCACCATGCATATATGGAAAACAACACTGGTTAAACACTTTCTTCTCTCGTACTGTATACTCTCGTACTTTTAATATTACAAACACAATACTATAAAAACACAGATCAGATTAACTCATATAACTTCAAAACTTTACGATGATTTGCAAACCCTCTCAAGAGAACCTGGTCTTTTTACCGTTTTGTTACTATTACAAAACCTGAACTTCAGTATCTCTTCACTCAATAAAAAGCTACCCCCACAATCTGAAAGCTTGGCTTTGAAACAGCGAGGACAACAAGCTTGGCTCTGTCAAAATCTACCCACTAGCTCCCTCTTTACTTCACTATCAACATGTAGAGTAAGGGCCTTAACGTTCTCATCTTACTTTCAGCGAGAATCATCAAAGTTCTACAAAATGTCACGCTGCTCCTTCAAGTGAGCGCGTTTATTTTTGTTAACCAACAGAAAATGTTGCTGCCATCGAAAGAAAGAAATGAAATTGAGTCCTAAAACAAAGCAAAAATTCATCAAAGTGGGTATCAGTGCAACAGTTCACCATGAGGCGAATTAAATCCAATTGTGTAACAATAATTGGGCTCCCATATCGGTTTATGCTATCTCATTACAGAAATATTGTTTCTGTTGGTCGTCAGTACAAAATCAAACATGGTACTGTAAAAGGTCATTGTGTTCTATTTTTCATCATGAATATGCTTCAGAAGTCTTTGTTGATTGTTTTTGTTGTTCATTTGTTAGTCCAGAAATGCCAAATACTTTTCAGTTGACATTTTGAACTCCAGACTGAAAACTGTCTCTTACATTACTGAAGCAATGAAGAACAATTCAAGTCTGTTTAATTGGACTGATTGGTGTATTCTGTATGATAACAAAATGAGCATAGTTGACCCATGGTCAATAACGATTTGTTTTTTTACCTGACAAGAACTTGTATTTGTCTTGTGAAAATATGATTTTTTTTTCGCAACACTTCCTGATTTTCCATGTTAACAACTTGAAATTGCTCTGATGTTTTGTAGATTAAAGTCAAATCAAAGATACTGACGTGCAAAGACTTTCAACTCCTCCATTCACAATCATTGCCGTTGCCTGTGGCTGTTAATAATTGTGCTGACACTGAGATTGCACAGCTTCACCTCTTGTAATGTGACCACATCAATGTAAAGCAATTAGCTCAACAGTGTAGTGACCAGCAAATGAATGTCGTCCCTCTTCCACGTCTGTAAATGACTCTGAATTACACTCAGTGATTCACTGCCTGGCTCGACACATTCCAGCACTTAGCCTTTGTGAACATCAAACAAACAGAGATTGTTACACACTGTTAATGTGACCGTGGTTTACACACATCAGTGTTTACACTCTTCGACAAGGCTGAGTGAGTTAAACAATGAGACATTGAGCGGATGTATCATATACTCTGCGGTGTGCAGTTACCCTTTGTGCATTTTTGATTGAGATTAAAGAGAGGAAAGTACCAATGATGATATTCATTTTATTAGACCTAACGGGTTTAATACTGATTCAATTTGCTGACAATTAGTGAGACCCATTGTAACATCCATTTTAACCCTACAATACATCAGACCGCTTTCTTCATAACAGCTCGACTCTCCTCTGCATATCTGATCAAAGAGTTTCCTTTAACTTTCTCAACTAGTCTCGCCATACAGTAACCCCGTTAACCTTTAGATTTCATGCTTCATCCCATTGGTAAATGTTTGCTCTTTTGTCTTGTTGTATATAAGGACCCTGGGATTTGCAGTTACTGGGGTTAGAACCGAGAATGTTTGTGATGAAACCTGAGGCAGTAGAACAGCCCCACATGTCCTCAGATGAACACCTGCATCTCCTGGCCAACTCATTTGTTGTATAAATTATTCAAACCTACAGCCTCCACTAGAGCGATACAGTACACAACAAGATGTAAAATACAGTGAACAACAACTGAACCACAATAACAAACGAGGCCCTGCAAAGAGACGGCATGTTCAAAAAGAGTGTTAAATAGGATCAGTAGCTGTAAGACAAATGTTAAGGATCTTTAAAACTATTTAGGCAAAATACTTTTTTTTTGGAGTGTGAAAAGCAAACATTGCATTATAAAAGCATAAAAGTAATGCAAAGCTCAAACGTCTCCTTCTGAAATGGAGCACTTTTAGTTGTCATATCAATCATCCCTTTGTTGACGCCACAATAATGCAATAATTGAGAGAGTTAGGTAACTATGGTAAAAAGGAAAATACCAATAAAAGTATGCAAAACAAATCCAAACATGTGCACACCTGAAGAAAATGCAGACTCTGGAAAAGCTGTAAAGTTTTTCAATAACGCAAGAGTTTCCTTCTTTACAACCTAATCAGACCGTACTACATTCACAGTACACTAATCCCATCAGACTAAAGGGCTTAATGAGATAACTTTCAAACTCCTGCATCACTATATGTTTACCCATTGTGTTCCTCATTAATGCGTGCGCTTAATGCATGCATGCTTTGTGTGTGTGCACTTGTGAAGGTGGAGAGTCGTTTTCACTCGATACTTCAGAGACCGAGAGACACTCAGAGATTCGTGAGTAGAATGTCAAAAGACTCTCTCTCTCTCTCTGTCTCTACCTGCACCGTTGTCTGCTTTCTCCACCTCATGGTGTCTCACAGGCACACACTAGTTCTCACACATATCAGTGAAAAAAAAAAATCATATACCAGCTCATATCAATATGATTCTACCGAACTCGTCAGGAAGCAGTATCAAAGGATCCTTCTGGTGATATCCTTTGTTTTTCTGGTTGTCAACATTTACCAATGTTGCGAAAGGATCTTTAATACTTTGTCCCCCAAACATGTACGTCAAAAGAGACACAGAAGGTGACCTCGTCATCCAAAATGGGCACTGAATAAATACTCACCAACCATCACCATGTAAAGATACTGTATATAGATATTATATAGTAGTATTGTCAATTAAAACAAAAGCTGAAACATAAATTATGTATTACTGATAAAGCAGAAAACTCCAAATGGAAACTGAAATGCTTTAGGGAAACAAAACATTTTGTGCTGTAAAACGTTTGTTCCTTAGTAATGTTCTTCTTTATAAAAACCTGTTGAAAGGAAATAGGTATTGTTTTATTGTTTAAATGAGAAAACTTGAAAGGAATTATTGACTCTGTAAGGGCTAAGTCCTCATAAAGGTCTGGTCCAAAATGTGTCCTTGCTTTGTAGTGTTTTTCTGGACATACAGCATCAAGAGTACTTTTTATGGCTTATCTAAACCAAAGTGAGACGTTGAGTTCTTATTTAACAGAGCTGCAAATAGATTCACCATCATATTTTCTCTTTAAATCTATTCACTGCTGACACTGTATATTGTCGTAAAATTTACTAAATCGCTCTTTACAATAAACAGTCAAAAGTCTAAAAATAGCCAGTTTGAACCACAAGAAGCTCAAAGCAAGCTAAAAATGATGAATTAATTTATCTTAAAAGCTGCTCATTTCTTTTCAGTCAAAACATTGATTTGTGAAATTTAGAACTCAGTTATTGGGGTTTAAACACATATTTGGAGTCATGTCAGTGTCAGTGAAAGATGACAAAAGGAGAAGGTAATGAATGCCTTCTCCTTCTGTCTTTGAATGGTTGCTACTTTGGAGAGTTTTAGGGAGGGGAGATGAGGGGATGGGGAGGGGGGGGGGATACTACTGAGTCTCAAGGCCACACACTATAAAACAGGATCTACTAAATGACAAACCACACAGGAAGGAACTCTGTCACTCCTCCCTCTCCCTCTCTCCCACTCCCTCCATCCTCTCAAACACCATTAGTCCACTTCCTGAATATGGGAGGGGGGAAATGGAAAGAAGAGATGCTACAACTCTGCAGAACACACGCGTACATATACAAACACAGATTCAGTGGCACAAAAACAAAAAAACGACTTTCAGGCTAGCACAAGTAAAGGCAAAAAAAAAACAATAAAAACATCTGCATCCTTTGTATAAGAAAAAACATGAATGTGTAGCCTGTCAATCATTTTCAAAGTGTAACTAGAATATAACTTAAACTGGATGTTCGAACTGAACGTCTACAGTCTGGATGAATTGAAGAGAAGAGAGAGAAGCAGAAGTGTGTTCAGCAGTGCAGAGATGAGAATGGGTGTGCTCTGCTTTTTAACCATGTATTATTCACAGTCTCCCGTGGCGACCAGCGTCAGATCAACACGCTCTGCTGTCCAATCCTAAACCAAACTTGCTTTTCAATTTCAAGGCAGACAGGCTAAAAATCAGCCTCTGGTAGCCCCCTTTCTTAACCAAAACAAATCAATCAATCAAACTTTATTTATACAACACCTCTCTGACAAATTCAATTGCAGTTCAAAGTGCTGAAAAAAGTGGTTTGAACATATGTGAGACACCATACGTCATAACAGTCTTTAATTGAGAAGTTATTTGACAGACTTTGTAACCTGACTTTACACAGCCATTTTTCTATAGAGCCTTTATGTGTATACATCCTTGGCTGAAAAAAGTCCCAGAATTAACTGTTTACCCTTTTTTGAGTAATATTTTGTGATGCCCCAGTAGGGTCTGCATGGGCCTCCCATCAAATCTCGTGTGTTTCCCATCATTTGCTTTGACCTCCTGAGCCAGGTCATGACAATTTGCAATTTTTTTTAAATAATTTTAATTTTAATTTCTAAATTACCTGAACGATAATTAAACGTCAGGTGTTATCATCTGCAAAGGGGTTGACAGTGAGGGGAAATCGGCCATGTTTCCATGGATGGATGGATGGATGGATGGATGGATGGATAGATAGATAGATACTTTATTGATCCCGAGGGAATAATCAATGATGTCCTTATCGACCCCTGTAAACATGGCAGAGTCTGATGGTGATGCAAGGCGATTCCTTGTCAAATACACAAACAGAACTGAAAATGATCGCCACTTTGGTCCAGGGGAGACACAGCTCAGACCACTACCAGACTATACTGAGTGCAAGGAAGATGGACTGAACAACGAGGAGAAGAAATGCTAGAAAGACACGGAGAAAGTGTTATTATTAAGCAACATCTTGACATTAAGAGTAGACTATCATGGTCGGTTGTATCTGGCGGATCAATGCAAAAACAAAATATTGAATCAACTTAAACTTAAACTTAAATCCAAATGTTCCACTGAATCCATCGGGGTTTTAAACACCATTATGAATCTTTGTTGTGTAAAAACTTTGTCAGAAAAAGACCCATGCCAAAAGGACTCTGAATTATATGAGTACTGCAAGTGTACGTTGTTGTTCTCATATTGTTGTTCGATTTCTTTTAAAAAACATAAAAATAATTCAGAGTATTTTTGCCGATAAAGACACGACCACTGTGTACATTATTAACAGTGTCGGTGTTTGCAACGTCTGCCACATCTAAGAATGAAACCTTGACATATTTTAAAGTTGGATTGATATATCTTTTAAAAAACATTAATTACTTTGTCAAGCATGTTTACTGCTTGCTTTGTCAAGCATGTTTACTGCTGTTTATATGGGTTTCAACCATATACAGTTTTTTTTTTAAATTAAATGCAAATAAGGACCAGGTAGCCATGGCAAGTAGTTAAACAACTGATTAATTATGTGTTGAAAATGTGCAACCACAAAAATGGCCTAGTTTATGTAAATTTGTTGTACAGGAACAACCTAAATAAAGTCACTTTTTACATCCTGTGCATCATCTTGCAGGACTTGGAATGCGAGAAAAAAAACAAGAAAGAAAAGAGCAAGAAAAAACCCCCCCACAGGGTTAGTTGGGGTCAAAAAGATAATGTACTGGTCTGATCATGTCAGCATTCTTGCTTTGTCCTCCTGCTCTGCTTCTGAAGTCTACAGCTCAATCTCTGCATCGTTCACTTTAATCCCTTTTATATTCACAATTTGTGAAGTTGCTCTTGTGTAAACTTTGCAGTAATCTAATAGTCTTTTGGGAATCAAAGCTGCAAAAAAATTAATGAACCCAGATTCAGGTGAGATTTCAACAGATATGCTCTTGGAGCTTGCTGAGATGCATAAATGAAAGCTTAGACAAAAACTACTATCACTTCTCTCATACTGCTACAGACACTGCAAATGTTTCCTGTCCTACTTTTCTCACTCAGGCATATTTGCCTCAGTTTTCATAATCAACAGTAACGAAAACAGCTAAAATAAAACAAATAAAAAACTGACTATGTTTGATCATATTCTCATCAATACACTTTCTTGTCTTTCCTTGTCCTAAGTTAACCTCTCCTCTCCACTCAGGCATCTCCTTGTCTTTACCCCTGTCCACTACATATGTGCATCACATTAACAACACATCGCCATGTCCAAACATGCATGTGTCATGACTCAGCAGAACCCACCAGTGGAAAAACATACTCCTCTGAGACCAGCCACAGAGGAGGAAGAGGACAAAAGACAAAGAGGAAATCAAAAGAATTAGAGAAGAGGAAGAAAAATGAAGAAGGAAAAATGTAAATTCTTCTGATGAAATAGAGAAGATGAAGAAGTGTTGGCAGCGGGGGAGACAAGTGGGAGTGGAAATATTGAAGAAACAGATTGAGATTGTAATATTTTACTTAAGGGTTGTCCAACATTTGCTGGAGATCGTGACAACTATCTCTGTTCAACCTTTACAAATTCCTGTTCTTCTTTTCTCCCTCTACACTCGTCTCATTCTTCATCGCCATGGCAATGATGCTACAGTGAGTCACATCCACATTGCCCTCCTCCTCAACACTGCCAAGGCGGAACATGGGAGCATTTCAGAGAGAGAGCGAGAGCCAGAGCGAGTGAGAGAGAGAGAGAGAGAGAGAGAGAGAGAGAGAGAGAGAGAGAGAGAGAGAGAGAGAGAGAGAGAGAGAAGGGGAGACATGTATTGATAGAAAAGAGAAGTAGGGAGAGAGACAGAGAATAGAGAGGGCTCTGTTTCCCTGGAAACAGATGGGGGTCCCCCAGCCCCCATTGGTTCTCAACTGAATCAGCTTGTTACCCATAATGCTTAGAGTCAACTGAGCCTCTTTTTTCTAGGTTGTCTCCGTCCTCTCTGTTGTTCTCTGTCTTCTTTTGCATGCACAAAGAAGTACATAACAAACAGGCTACAGACAAAATTCAAACTGAATTGGTTTCTGTATCAAGATGTCCTCCTGTTGTAATATGTTAATATCGAGCAGGAAAAGTTGTTCAAAGGACACTGCATTACAGCTGCTATTCTAAATAAATGCAAGGCAGCTTAAAACTCTTTCTGTCTTATTTCCCGATCATTTATAGTGATGTTCCAAGGATCCATAGAAAATAAGCAAACAAAATAGATGTAGGAGACAGCAAACGATCGCTTCATAATTACTTCCAGAACGAGGTAAAATTATAATCAAAAGGTTTAGTACAGCTGGTCTCGATTTCAGAAATATGCAAAAATAAACCATGTTTTTTTTCAGTTCAGACTAAAAGTAAGAAAAGTTTTAGTGAATGATGAACTGTTGGATCTTGTTGAAAGGAAGGTGAATATTTTAGTTTGTCAGTAGTACAAAGAGTTTCTCTTTGTACTACTGAGCAGAGATATTTCATGTAGAAAGCAGCAGTAGTTTAGAAACAATGATCACTTGTTAAGACCCGTTTTCTTGTGTGAACAGGGGACGTCCTGGCTTGTTCGTTGTATATTGGGACGTGTCAGTGCTCAGTATATTAATGGCCAGAAAAGGTTGCCTTATGTAGCCATCCTTGCAGTCATATTAATTCAACATGACTGATTATACACTTTAATATTAGAATCAACATTAGAAATTTTCCTCTGCAAAGCGTGTTACTGTGTTATTAAGATGAGATGCAGAAACATTTGTACTAACAGAACAATGAATCAGTAATAAAGATGTTTAATTCGTAAAACAAGGTTCTGCAAATAAGACTAGAGAAGCTATAAAACATCTTCATGGTCAGGTATGTGCAAGAGCGCTCTTTCTGCTGTAAAAAAAAACACATTTCTCGTTGCAGACAGTGAACTCTGAGGGCACCTTGCCGTCCTTCATCCACACATAAAGCACAGATCAAGATGCATACTGTAGGCTTACTTTTCTGTAGATCAGACATAACAGCCGTTTTACTTTGATTTGATAGCCATCAGTGTGCTTACACAGAGAAAAAGATGTGACAGCCAAGAAAAGGAGCAGTGATCAAACAGTCAGTGTCTCAGGATGTAAATAAATGAAGTGGTCCTGCGTGTCATTACATATTTACAAATGTGTGTGTCCTTAAGCTGTACAATGGAGACACAACGTGTGTGCTGCTGTTAAATAGAGTGGTGTGAATTCATTTCCATGCATGAGCGAGGATGAATGTAGAACCTTGCGGCTTGAGACGGAGCGTTTCTATCAAAGGGGGCTGCTCTTGGCACTGCCTCTTGATCTCTTCTTCCCTTTCGAGCTGCTGTGAGCCTGCTATCTCCCACAGCGATGCTGCACAATGATAGCAGGCTGGCCTTGCTTTATATACTTGCCCGTAACACTGCTACATATCTGCTGCACATTTAGTGTCTACGGCCCGCTGCCTTTTTCAGCCTTGTGCAGGCAGCCAGCAGGGTATCCATGACACAAGCTGTTACTGGAGTTTAACCAACTTATACATTTGGCCAAGTTATGAAATCATATTGGGAGTCATTAAGGAGTCTAAAGGGGGTGTTGAGAGAATAAAATATTTAGACTGAGTAATACAACAAAAGCACATCTTCTCAACTTGGTAACATTTACACCTTCAAATAAACTTCATGTACATTTGAAGATGTTCACTGCTCAAGTCCATGAGGGACATTGTGTCCTTTAAGTAGTCATCAGTGTCCATAGATATGGACCCTTGTACATGAGATACCTATTCAAATGATATACCTCACACTGGTATCAGAGACTACTAGTAAACGGCTAAAAACTGAAATCAACTGGAATAAAATAATTTGGCTGATTAACTGTCGAGTTTTAATTTGTCCGAAAATACACAAGTCTTAAAATGAAGTGAAAATAGTTAGACAGAGTGAATAGTGTTTGGCATTTTTGTCTTTTGGTGGGAACTTAAATAGGCAAAAACAACCCTCAGCTGCTTTGTCTGACTCTCTGCATTTAGTTCTTTCAATTCATGCTCATCCTTGCCTGTCACGTGTCAGGCTTTCAGACTCAGCTGATCCTGTTTCTGCGGCCACTGATCTGAGCGTCTTCTGCTGTTTCTTTATTTAAATCCATTAAATGTTCACAGCAAAATAATTAGTCGAGCTTAAAGTCTAACAGATGGATAATTTGTGGTCAAAATGAATTGACATTTTATTTTGCTGCTATTCTGCTATTACACACGCAGGAGGGTTAACTGTTCGACCACAACTGATGACTTCAGTTAAAGCGCATCTTTATCTCGAGAGTGCACAGCACAACGTACAACTGCTGGGGGCTGATAATCTCATGAGATATCTTCGACAGCAGAGTTTTTCATTCGTTCTCCCATACTTCTCAAACTCTTTTGTTTCTTACTTGTCAGCTGTTTTGCCACCAGTCTGCGCCTTTACCGTCTACACTGTCTCTTCATGAGCCTCTGACAAAACACCACACAGAAATTACAACATGTTTGTCAGATGACTATAATTACTCTGCAAACGTTTGAACTTTAATATAATTAACCTTTTCTTTCAGTTCAGCAAACATTTGCAAACACCCTAAATGTCATGACGTGGCAAATAAATGCAGCATTCAGGCACAATGCTCTTTTTACAGGTCTTAGAAGCAATTTCATGCTGCCTCGGTTATTTCTTGTACTCTTTTAATTTGCTCATATTTCGCTGAAAATCAATGGTTTGTTTGCTGACACACGATCATAAAGTGTTAGGGCTTTTAGTCTTGACAAGTTAAGTTGTGATTAATTAAGGTCTGAAATCAAAGCATTCATTTTTATACACATTAATTGCTTGCTTTTTTGTCCCTTTAGCTTCAACATGGATAAGCCTCTGCAGTGGCTGTTTAACACAGCTGCAACTTTACATTTCTCATTTCACTTCAAAGATATAATATGTAGAATTTTCACAGAAAATTTTGAAAATTAATAAAACATTTACTAAATGTATATTTAATATGTTTTTTTGTTTGCTGACAAATTATATGAACTCAACGGATATAAAAGCCTGAGAAGTCCTCATTTTTTTCTTTGTAACAGGTTGTGTCTTGTCGCAGCGGAGTCCATGAAAAAGCCTCAATGACAGACACAACATTTTTATCGTTGACAAGGAAACACTGGATGTTACGTCAATGTTGCTACATTAGCAAGTGGGAACTGGCTGAGTGTGGTGGAAGTACCTGTTTTTTATTTGAGCTGTGGATTTTCTGTATGTCTGTATAGTCTTTTGTGTACCTGTCATATCTTGTTGCCTCCTGCAGATCTAATTTCCTTCAGGAGAATAATAAAGTCACTTTTATATCATTACTCTTTGATATTTTCATTTAGTTTTTGATCCATAATGAGTTCCCCTTTCCCTGGTTATTTTAACATTGTCACTTTTGATCTGCTAAACGGTCCTCACTTTGTTTTAAAAAGCAGAGTTGGATGTCAAAGGCATGCTACAGCTCTCAACTTTCAAACCAAAACTCACCTAGGAAAAGCTTTTTGTGACCCTGGTGGATTTGTGTCTTTATCTTTAAAGATGGCAAAGCAGAATCAGTTGACAATTGTCTCTAATAAAGCCATTTCCTGGCCGAGCTTAAGAATGCAAAAATAACTTGTTCTCATGAATTCAGTCTTTGACAAATGGAAGTTGCTCGAAGTGCCAAGAATACAATTCACAAAGTAGTTAAGAAAACGGTAAACAGCCGTTCTGAAAAGCCTGGTTTAAGGATGGAAATCTATAACAATCTTTTCTTTCTTTACCCTCCACCATGAGTTAACAATAATAATGTCTGAGAAGATCATCCTACAGAAACACATATCTGCTGATATGATCCACAAACAGAGTACAGAACCATGTGAACAATTCTGCACAAGACAATGTAGAAAGAAGCTGTTTCTTTAAATCAGTTTTACTGAAAGCCGACTGTATCATTAATAATTGGCTCAAACTGGGATAATAGTTCAAATCAAGTCGAAAGTCTTGTCACAATCCCATCAATTATCAAAGTAGAAGGACCCAACGATGATGTACTGAGCTCCTACATCTCCCTGGCATTAATTAGGACTTCACTTGGTAATTAGCTATCTGAAAATAATTATCATCAAAATGTCTGATTAAAATCTCCATCATTCTCAAAGTCAGGAGACAGAAAGCGAGACACTGGCATCAATTTAAGGCATGATATTTTTTCCAAAGACAGCCTCTGCAGTCATCTCCTTATTTTGTTTTAATTGAGCCGCAGATACCTAGGTGGTAGCTCTGATTGGATCTGAGGAGCGATGCAGCGGTGGAACAGTTGATTGAAAGTGACCTTGGTCTAATTACAGTTGGTCTAATTATAATTCTCTGATTACCACCCTGCAGGAAATGTTAGAATACGTTGCTAGTGGCCTCAGCTAATGATGCTAAGATACATGCATGATTCCTGAATAGAAGTTATTCAAATCGGAAAAAAACCCAACAAGGTACAGATGTGTCATGCCCATACATGTAGTTAAAGCTTTGTGTTGTTTCGGTGTATAAGTGGGGTGTGAATTTAATAAATCAATTAAAAACAGAAGTGGTTGCCTTCTTCATGAATAGCTATTTTGCTCAATCTATTTCTTTTCTCCACTGTCTGTTTTTCTCCACCTCACTCCTCTCCTCTCTGTCCGTTACCCTGGACTGAGGTCGTGTTGTCCTCCAGCTCCCTTCCTCAGAGCAAGGATGACATCATCACATAGCCGCCTTGTCCTTGGGAAAGCCTATTCATCATTCTGATCATCATTGCCGGCATCAGCAGCATCACCTGCGTATGCACACACATTTACACATACAAGCACATACACCTATACTGCGAGAAGATAAAAGAGAAGGGAGATGCCTCGAGTTCTGCAAGATTACAGGCCTGAAGTGAAAGAGGGAGAGAACCACAAAGATAGAGGGAGAGAACCACAAAGATAGAGGGAGAGAGAGGGGGGATTGCAATCCTGCTGGGGTAGGCAGAAACCCCTGACCTGTGCTCCTCCGACAATACATCTCAATAAACCACAGAACAAACAAATGTGATGAGTCAGACTCACAGAGGGAAAACAACAACATGAAGAGGAGAGAAACCCTCCCATCCTCCTCCAAAAACGTTTAACTTCCTGGGAAGAGAGCTGCTTCTCCTCTCTCTTCGTCACCAACTAATCTAAAACGTCTACCTGGCACCGCTCACTGTATTCCTGTTACTGGATGGTGCATGACTGAACAAACCCATGCCTCCATGTGTGGGAATAACAGCAGTGAAGTGGAGCCACACAAAGAAAACACAGCAATAAACAAAAGTTTCCAGCACATGGGCCAGTGTCTCCCTGCCCAGTGTGCTCGTCAGTGAATCGTGCTCACAATACTTTACGAGGCTCTGTACTGTATGTGTGTGTGTGTGTGTGTGTGTGTGTGTGTGTGTGTGTGTGTGTGTGTGTGTGTGTGTGTGTTTGTTAGCTGAGCTGCCTTGATGAGAAATGGTATTTCAAGGTGTGACATTTTTGCAATTCACCACCAAATTTCGGAAAGCTTTAGGAGTATGTACAGACAGAACATAAATCCATGAAAGTGTGAAGTAAATGTTTCTTTTTGCTTCATTTCAAAATGCCTTTTTTTTTGTTTTTTTACATTTTAAGGTAACACTTAATAACATAGAGCGTGTCTGCTCATTCAGACAAAAAGTAACAGCCATACAGCATCTAGACTATATTCCTGTAATAATCAGAGCATGCTGTCAGGCCACAGTAAGAAAAGGGGCTACATCGGTGCAGACTCACATAGTCATGGAAGGCCTTGGCCTCACTAGAGTGTTCACATGTGTCTCTTCTTTCTGGAGCTGCACAGTACAGGTCCCAGAAAACACTAAAACACAAAAAGAGTGACAGTCAGAGATAAGAATGACAACATCAAAGCTTAGAGATAAACCAAAGTTGTCCGTACGATGTAAGATGCAGGGAAACAGTAGAGGCAATAAGGTTTTTATAATCATCATTTGAGTGTAGTACATATTGAAAACAAGAATATGAAGACGACAATTAATGAGAGGAAAATAAATGAAAACCCAAGAGAAAGAGGGATTATTATAATTCTATTTAATACTATCAACGATGGAGTTAAGAAAACAGCATGAGGAGGGATTTGACTTGACTCATTAGACACAAAAACACTCACCACCACCATGAGTGGAGGAACCCCGGAGGTTCTCCTAATGTGATGTTCTTCTCCCATCGGATCTGCACACAGACAGACAGACAGACAGACAGACAGACAGACAGACAGAGAGAGAGAGAGAGAGAGAGAGAGAGAGAGAGAGAGAGAGAGAGAGAGAGAGAGAGAGAGAGAGAGAGAGAGAGAGAGAGAGAGAGAGAGAGAGAGAGAGAGAGAGAGAGAGAGAGAGAGAGAGAGAGAGAGAGAGAGAGAGAGAGAGAGAGAGGAGATGCTTCAGAAACATATTATGAATAAAAACATGTCTGACATTTCATTCACAGGCTTTACAAGGTTTGCGAAGATGCAAGGGAACTCTTACTGCACATGCCATTATGGAA
Organism: Symphodus melops; assembly: GCF_947650265.1. Classification (NCBI taxonomy): domain Eukaryota; kingdom Metazoa; phylum Chordata; class Actinopteri; order Labriformes; family Labridae; genus Symphodus; species Symphodus melops. The sequence goes on along the minus strand of NC_136691.1, from coordinate 41,771,311 downwards.
TTATGTTATGACTCTCATACTGTGGATCCATAAGTGGATAAGTGAGTACTGTGTATGTGTGCCTGAAAGCTTGTCTTTTAGCAAGTGCGGACCAAATGTGTGTGTATGTGTTTGTGTTTACTGAGTCGGGGATGTGCTGAGTCGGATGTCCAAAACCTGTACAGTTCATGCCTGAGGAGGCCAATCAAACCTTAGAAAAAAAAAACACAGAAGTCTGGTCTTCTACTGGACTGTAATGGACTAATTTCCTTTGGATTGTTGGGTAAGGATATGTGAAGCTGTGCTTTTCTCTTTTTAATTTTTAGACATTTACACCAACAGGCAGCCTCAACCTAACTTTCCAAATAATTCTCTGCCAAAATGAAAACATACTGTATAGGCATATGAACCATATGTCTCTTGCTCTTGTGCTGTATAAGCTATGCAGCTAAATGACAAATGAGAACTGAATGAACAATCCCTGAAACATAGCACAACAAGCTTCTGAGCAATTGAATGAAAGAAAGAATTACAAAAAAAAAAAAATCTGACAATATGCAAAAATAAAAACAATAAAAATGGAAAAACAAAACAGTTCTAGCTGACATTGATGGTATTTAATTTGACTTAAGCTAACTTGACGTACTCCAACATTAAGTACAAACAACATCTGTTGGTTGTTTTATCAGGTCATAGTAAATGAGGACTTAGGATGCCATATGGATAGGATGTGGTCAAAAACGATAACGCAAGGTTTATCTCTATATTGGTTTCTCTAAACAATTCAACATGGTTTCACACTAAAGTAAAGGGTAGTAGTGGTTACAGAGGTCGTGCCAGTAACAACGTTTTGACAGTAGTGCTCTCATGATATCTCCACAATCAGGTTTTTCTGAGAAACCGGGTTACTTAAGGGCCTTAAGAGGATGGACTTTTCAAAATCAGAGGATCATTTATTGAAAGGAATATTAGGTTTGAATGTAAAACCAGCTGTGTGAAAACACAGAAAGATTTCACGATGTAGCATTGAAAAAAAAGGAAAAAAAAAAAGGTGCAGAGGTGATGCAAAGGGTAAACTGTTTTCGGGAGCAGGAGGATTGGGGACATAATCTGACCAACGTTGAAGCTACATTAACACATCTGTCAAGGTGAGTGACTCATGTTATTGATGTCACTCACTCACACTAAGGACCGTCAGTGTTTGTGCATAATGTTGACTGAGGAGTAGAAAAACCTCCTTTGCACATGTTACGCACCGGCAGTGAAACTTCTTCTATCAGATGTGATGTCATTGTTTAGACTTTCTTCTCTTAGTGACCTCACAAACATCTTTTTTTAAACATAACGGTTGTTGTAAGTGCTTTACTATCCCAAAGAACAAGCTCTGAAATAACAGGAACAACTGTATACTTTTACTTTCAGACTGTCCTGACCTCAGCTGCAGATCAGACGCAGTGACTTTTAGAAAGAATGTCTCACTTTGAAGTTTTTTTCAGGGGGGGTCAGGATCTGCCTTTCTTTGTTTATCCCACATGGTTGCAGTCTAAGTTAGCAGTTCTGAAAAAGACATCAGTTAACTTGAAACATTACAAGCAAGCCAACACTTCCCGCATATGCCATGACATAGAGGGATTCTCTCCCCCATAATTGTGCACATGGTACAAAAAAAGCAGAATGGGCTTGACATCCCTCATTTCTCACATCTAATTGGCTTTAGCTCAGTCCAAACATGATTGCACGCAGTTCAGGTCAGGACACTTTTTATCCCCCCTTCATCTGTAAAGTGTAGAAGAAAATAACATTGGCTGTGCCCGCATATCCTGTCTTCTTGTGTTCTGCATTCCCGGGACGTTCATTCATTTACCTTCAGCATGCAACAGTCAGATCCCTTTAGCTTGATTACTGACAGATGTAGGCCGTGTGTTGCAGGGGTTGCTTTTCTTAATCAAAGGACTGGGATTTGGAAAAGCTCTACCCTTAAGTGTCTGGAAATTTGGCTTGAAAAAGTAAAAATGCACTTTAAAATTGATTCTTATTAACTGGCCAAAAAAAAAAAGTGTGGTTGAAGATATAGGTTCATTAATATTTGTTATTCACACAACAGTGGTGCATCCGGCAATTATAGTGTATAGTGGCCAGCGTATTTAAGTGGTCAAAGTTAGAGGTGTAAGAAGAGGCCCAACAGCAGCACCACACATTCGAATTGGTCAGTGGATGGTGAGATACTGTAAATGTGTATATGTATGTATGTATGTATGTATGTATGTATGTATGTATGTATGTGTATCACAACTTAGTAAACACAGAGTGTTTTCTTAAATTAAAATTAATGTACTCTAGTGTTAACATTAGCTCACCTGCTAATGCTCAGATCTTGTTGTGAAAATTGATCAACGATGGCCCAAGCTAAAGTTCTGGCAGATGGAGATAGGCAAATGTGTGGCGATAAGCCAACATTAACTGACTTGCTGATGTTATATTTTGATTGTGTAATATGTCATAATAAATACAGGATGTACCCAACTCCATTACCAAATATTACACTAACATAAACACTTTTTTTTTGGTTCTGGGTTTAAATTAGTGTATAAAACTTTGAGACACTCACTATTAAATACATAAAGTACATAGTAAAATGTTTATTGTGCATTTGTGTCGACAGGGACTGTAGAGGGTTTATTAAACCGTATCATACTTGTTTGTGTTCTTTGTAAAGGAAAAAAAAATACCTTGTATAAATTGTATATGGGAATGAAATAAAACAAATGAAATGAAATGATTTTTCCTCCTTGTGTATTTTTTTTTTGGTTTAAACGCATTTCAGTTAGACATTATAATATGATATTTATGACAATTTTAGATGACTTGTCTTATAAGGCTCTTTTTCTTGCACTGCCTGAGGATTTGCTGTAAACAGATGTGATGTGAATGATAAATACGTAGATAAGAGGCCTTTTAAACCATGTCTTCAAGATCAACATTATGGTGTAATATTTACCCCATGTGTATTAAATACAAGTGGCTGTGTTTATACTTGTTGCACTCTTGGCTAATGTGTTCCCACACTTGAAAATGGCACCGCCTATCCTTTTCATCTTCCACATCTGCGGAAGAGAGAGCGAGTGATATGGCAGATTGGAAAGGGTGTCAGAGAGACAGGGACGTGTGTGTGTGTGCAGTATGTGCACAGACACACACTCTGAGTGATGAGAATTGGTGCCAGCTGATGATGTAACCTTTTCCACTCCCCTCTCTTTGTTCTCCTCTTCCTCTGGCCCATGTACAACAAGCCTCTAGCCACTGTCTTCTACATAGTAATTTACCGTCATTTACGACAAAGCACCAGAATCAAGTGACCTCATTTTCACCCCATCACCTTTTTACCTTTGCAGAAAAGAAGAGAAGTCTGGCTTGCTGCTGAAGAAGAGTAGTTGAGGGAAAAGCTAACAAAGGGAGCGGAAGGATCACTACGAGAAAAGAGCGGGCTCAGAGAGAAATATAATGAGATTGAAAGAGATGGACTGATTTAGTGCTGCTGCTCAAAGAGTGATGTCAGCTAAGAACGTCTGCTCCAAGCTGAACATTATAACTTTCTTTGTGCTACCGGTTTGGCCTAGCGAAATGCTAATTTTAAAAAGCTGTCTGCTACTACCATTTTATTGGCTCATCACTGTACGGCTGTGGCAATTTAATTAGCATCTACACTTAACGGACCAAATGAGGGTCCGTGCAACCTTGAGAGTAGACACATAAAGTACATGGGCTGTAATCTCTGACAAACACAAACACAGACAGCTTCTACAGCGACTTACCTCTGAGAGGAAGGTCTGTGCTGACTTCTGGGCTCCTACATGCAGCAGGTACTCGTAAACATACAGAGCTAACCTGCCAAAAATCAAAGAACACAGAGGAAGGAAATAGGTCATATTGTTCATTAGCATCAAACATTTAACAACAGATGTTGGGTGAGTGAAAAAACAAGGCTAGGAAAACAGGCAATTATTGGGAAAACGTGTAAAATTAGAAAGAGGAGGTTGAGATTGAAAAACAGCCTCAGATTTTTTTTTAACATCTAGACACAAGGCATTTTAAATTCCCAAAAGACTCTTGTTAAATCCCCTTAGTTAAAACAACTATATGATTCAGGGTTTGAAAACAATTTGTTTAGGAACTTAGAATATTGAACTTCTGCTCAATATCTATGATAAACAGATACGAAATGGTGCTTCTATCAGGATGGGCTCAAATGAAGAGGAGGGAGCTGAAGCTCGAGAATCCAAGCAGCTTCATCATTCAATGTGCTGGAATACAAAGGCATCATGCCTCACAAATCTCCTTTGAAACTGAAATAATAACACCAGCTTTGAGCAATGTTGATCTTACAGGTGCCAAACAGGCTGGGCAACGTCTCAGGACATATGTAAACAGCACAAAGTTATGCTTAATATAAAACCCACTGAAATGAAGAACAAACAGGATGGTGACAATAAGAGTGGGCTTAGGACTGAAACACCTCAAGCTTCAAGGCTCTCCACAGACTTCCTCCCATAGCTTTGATCGCAGAAAGAATTAATTACAGGCTTCATTTGGTAATTAGTTCTCCGCCCTCTGTGTCCATACTGGTAAAGCAACTTAGAGTGCATGTAGGTAGGGGTGGGGTGATGATTTACTTGTTCTATAAATACAAGGCCTATACATTGATTCACTCATGATCACTGGCAGAGCACATTGAGTCCTGAAGGCACCCTGTAGATTTGAACAGGAGTCTGGTGTATCACTGGTAGTCACAGTTCATGCATGAGATGGGTTTGTCATTTGAGCTTGATCCTATAACATTTGCTCTAAATCAATACTAACCGGGTTAGGGTTGGCTAAGTGTTGTTCCAAAATTGCTACACAAGCTAATTCTTTTAGCGTTTCATATTACCCTGGGTCTGTGGATATCTATCTAGCAATTGTAGAAAATACAAGCTCTTTAGAAGTTGTGTGAGGAGGTAAATCCTCACCTACAAGTTAACAAAACTAATTTGGGATTTCTTTTTTGTAAAATATATTTCTAAAAGGGCTTTCTTTTTGGATTTGCAGTTATTGTTATTATTACCAATCTGATTGGAAAACTAGAAATAATTGCAGGGCAGTAAAAAAGTAATCTGAAATATAAAAAAAAAATATAAAGTTGATTTTCAAAATCAACGCGTTTGTTGTCAGTCGACTAAGACCACACAAATCAAGCCAGCTACTCGTAAACACATGGAAACATGCATCAGCACCAGCTTTGCTGCAAAGCTTGTTGGGTATGTTTGTTTATATCCAGTGTTTGTATGATTGTGTACAGCCAGATGTGAGGGACGGTCACACTTGGTCACACAATGGCTGTGCTCGAACCCCTGCTGAAAGGTGCTGCTAGCCAGCTGTTGCTGATCCAGACTCCTATATTAAGGTAAAAATAAACTCTCCAGACAGCACTGTCTGCCTGTCTGAACATGATGGACCGCTTACCTTTCTGCTCTGCACACAGGCTCTCTTCTTTCTCCCTCCTACTCTCCTTCATTTTCATCTCAATTCTTCATCTTCTTTTATCCCCCCCCCTGCTTTTTCTGTCTTGATGGCTTTGCTTCTTCTTGTACTCTTTTTGGTAAGAGGCCATGTTTGTTTATTGATGAAAGAACTTAGAGAGGCAACAGAAGTTTTTTCTCGTCCTCTCTATCCTCTCTCTGTTCCCCCCGTGGCCTGGCACTAATGTTTAACCAAAGCGATAGATATAAACCGTTTCACAGGGACGAGGTTAACAGAACAGTGAGAGCCTTGACAAAACTCTTGACACCTCGACAACTGAGCATGAATAAAAGATGCTCACATTTTTAGGCACTGTATATCCCTGAAACTTTCTAGGAACAAACTATTTCAGTTGCTCTGTGTCGCCTATGTATCAACCTGGGAACCCCCACACCAGCATCAGTGTTATGCGATATCCTGTATCTGCATTAAAATCCTTCACAACAATCACATGCCTAATGCGCTGTATGAATGAACTCATTATGTCAATAAAAAGTTAAAGTATAAGCTTGGCTTTAGCATGCATTGGCCAGAATCCAGCTATGTTTTATTTCACAAAAACACAACCTGACTGAGCTGCTGACAGTGTTTAACCTATTGATTTCACAGGAGCTGTAAGATGTGACCTTTGACCCTGATACTGAGGACACTTAAAGTCAGGAAATGCAGGAAAAGTGACAGAATGAGAGCAGTAGTGGCAAGAAATGTGATCTGATGAAAAAAATTAACGCAAGAGGGCAATACAGGTAAGCAGGCTCACGTCTTGGAGGAAAGATCAAAAGGAAAGAGGGGAAAAAACAAGGAGGTCCAATGCATTTTCAAAAGCATTGACATCTGCAAAAAATAGACATAAATCAGTCTCAAACCACTCTTCTAAAATCTCTATGCACCATTTAACTGCAGGGTTGAAAGAGGGTCAATAGGCAGGTAGCAAAGCAGCAATAAAAGACACTTTGTTGGCCTTTAATATCTACTGAACTTGAACTTAAAACTACTAATGTCCTAAGAGAAGAGTGATAGGCTTTAAAATCACACAAACCCCCTCGAGCTGCTCCTCATTGTTCAAAAACCCCTTGTTCAGCTGAGCTCTACGCTGGGGAAAAAAAAAAAAAAGAAGAAGCACCCAACTATGTGGAACTCAGGTGAGTCAGAAAACGGAGCAGAGATAAGGTTTGAGGATTAGAGGACGGGGACTGTTCAAGGTTAAGAAATTTCACAAAATAAAGTGAACATATTAAAAAGGCTGACTTTTCATTACATAAACCGTCTCTTGATCATATCTGTGTTGGGATTTCAGGTAAACGTGCTCAAACTGAGGTTGCTAATGCATTTCTATTGTTTTTTGTGTTAGTCACTGCTGTCAGACACACCTCAGAAAATCAAGGATATTTTTTATATCCTGCCAGTTTAATGTGGCAATTTGTGTCGTGAATAAGAACCACTTTAATCACTGCAACCAGGATGATTGGAGAGGTCAGGTATTGCTCACTTTGCCTCCTTTTTCCATACAGTTTATGCTGAACCCAGTGTGGGTTTACAGAAGTGAGTGTGTTTGAAAAGAGAAGCAGGCAAAAGTGGGAACCTTAAGATACACCTGACCCTACTCTCCTTCAAATTCAAGTGCTTTTGTCTGCTGTGAGCCACTTTTAATTAAATTCATATTTGCAAGAGACCCCCTTCCTGGCTCCTTCTGCAAATCTGCACACGCCCAGACCGCTGCCGAGCTCCAACAGTCAGCTTAGCTTAATGAAGTCAGCAGGCAGAAACAGTGCTTCGATGTTGCTTTGTTACCGAGAGGAGAGCAGGGGGATGAGAACAGCTTGGAGCTCAACCACAGCCTCAGCTGCTTTAGGCAAAGACATGAACTGTTTGTTTCCAACATCAGCATTTAGTAAAGACCAGTAGATCACTGCTAATCAATTTACTGCCATGGCGATCAAAGTCTGGCAGAGGTTCAAATCACAAAAGACAAAAGGCTTCAGTGATTGGATTTACCTTTTAAAGATTAGCTTCAGATAATTTCACCCTTGTTATAGATGAAATGCCGAAGTGATTGTTCTTCTGATTGGAATCAGCATGTTACTTGACATACATGACTTGCTACTGTTCTGACATAGCATACTGACACATATATTTTAGACAGAAAATCAAATTAAATATTGAAACTTTCTAGATAAAATCCAACCTGCTAATACATCATCTCATACAATGATGCAAAAACAGTCCTTAAGCATTACAATCCTTGTGTACGCAATTTTTTTTTGGGGGGGGGGGGGGGGGGGGGGTTGTTGGAAGCTTCAATTTGTTTCTGTTAAAGCAGAACCTGAATATCCACTTCTGTAAAAAACAACAATATTAAATCATCTGACAGCAACAAAAACAGAGGCTGTAGAATCTCACCCGCACTGTGAGAAGATGTTTATAATTTGCCAAAATGTTATTCTAGTGTTGGGTGTTGGGAAGGCCAACTACTCATCTTTACTTAAAGAAAGTGATCATAACAACCTAACATAGTTATAAAGATATTTTAAAGGTATTAAAATGTTTGATAATTTTCCTCCATGGTATGTAATGAAGACTATATAGTAAACAAGTGGGCTGAATAGGGATTTCAAATTACTGCACTTGACTTCTTTAAACTGTTGGTGGTTGCTTGAGGAGCTGTAAACAACGCTGCCACCTTCAATAGTTTATTATTGTGAGCGTTTCAGCAAGTATTTTGTTTTGTTTGTTATCTTTTTTTATTTTTCTCTGATTGTTTTTGGCCACCTTGTGAAGAACATAAAAATATATCACAGGCTGAATTTGGTGAATAAAAAAATGAACATTTTCTGCAGGTTCAACACTGCAAGTAAATGACATTGAGCTTGTATAAACCTTTTCTAGTCATCTGTTTAATCAAAGCGCTTTTACACTGTATGCAACACCTACCAATTCCCACACTGATAGCAGTGGTTGATATGTAAAGTGACCACAGAAGTAACTAATCCCATTCATAAACATTCATACAGTGCTGAAGAAGGAGTGGGAGCAAATGGGATTAAGTGTCTTGCCCAAAGACATATTGGACATGTTGCTGCAGAAAATGGTGATCGCCCCAACCTTCCAATTAAGAGACAACAGACTCTAACTGAGCCACAGCCGCCAAAAGTGACCGCTTTCATTGTAAAATGATTAATGAAGCATATAAGTTGTCACCGTAACATCTTTTCTACTTTAGTTACAGCTGCTGAGTAAATGACCCGTTTGGTTTACCTACAAGATGTTGCATTAAAGTCAAACATATAACACATGTAACCCCCCAAAAAATACAAAACTGCAACAAGTTGACTGACGGTCAAACTTTTTGAATGACATTTAGTCAAGACTTGTTAATAACGTAGAATTCAATTAATATTGAAGTTAACTTAAGGTTCATTACTTTCAAAGTTCTTCAAATAGAAAACCACAACAGTGAGAACAAGAAGGAAAACACATCAAATGAATTGCAATGGTTTGGTATTTACATCAATGTAGGAAAAGTAGCAATAAAGATGGCATATAACTGCCTGGGTTAAAACAAGTTAAGCAATGGTTAGGTGTGTGAGTGTGGATAGTTGTTGGTCTCTATATACTGTATGTCAGCCCTGTGACAGATTGGTGTACCCTGCCTCGCGCCCAATGACAGCTAGGATTGGCTCTAGCCCTCCACAACCCCGGACGGGAAAAGCAGTATGGATGCCTGGATGAAAGGTATAGTTTATTTAAGATTTGATTTAATTTTTGCAATGGGTATTGTAAATGTCATGTAGATAGACAAATAGACAATAAAAGTAAAAAAAAGAAGAAACATCCGCAGAGAGGAACCTACTCCCTCTGTAACCTCACAGTGGAGGAAAATAAAAGGAAGATGGGGTGACAGGAGTGTAGCAGAGAGATGAAAGGTTCCGGTGAAGAGGAGAAAGTGAAGAAGGGGGATTAGAGAAAAAAGGCAGATGTGGAGGATGGAGGTGAAGGGGTGCGAGCTGATGAGCTCCAAGATGAATACCTGTGAGATTTGTAAACTTTTATATTCTAATGTTGAGGATTATCACGGAGCGTTGTCTCAGTGAGCCAAGCACCCTGCTGTGACCACCTTCTGCAAATTAACACAAAAACTTGTTTTGAAAACCAGCTTGACTAGACCCGATTCCTCTGTGTCTTTGTAAGAGAAGAAGGGCTTACACTGTGCTGACACATAACATGTGTGTGTTTAAAGAGGACATCATAGATTCTTTGGCATATTTTTTTTCCAGGCTCCCACTGAAAATGATTCCGAGACCCTTCATTTGAGAACCGCTGCCTTAAAGTAGGCACTGAAATTTATCTTATTTTAATAATTGGGCTTCAATGGGTTCTGTAATAAAGGTAATCACAATGGAAAAATAATCCCAGATTGAACTAAATCAAAGTCAGGAAGTGGAAATACTGTAATTATCTCCTGGGTATGCTTACCTGCTATAAAAAAAACAAAAACTAAATTGCTGTTTTAAATCCCTTGTGTTTTTTCAAAGCAAAGAATAATTCTGGCTAATGTAACACTGTGTAGTGTCTTCTGAGAGCTTTTGTTTATTTGACACGTTTTACTTTCCAGAAATGTGGTTACTTACGTAACAATAAAGGAATAAAGAAAAGACAGGTTACTCCTTTATACTGTATCCTTTATATATTCAGTATACACAACATAGCAGTTAGACCTCTTAGTAGATTTAACCTGCGTTATTTCTCCAGCGGTGAAAAGCTTTGATTGAATATTACTCTGTGGATGTATGATGTTTATCAGATGTTCCACTCTGCTATCGTTGAAGATGTGCTTGCTGGTTGTTATACTCTACTTGTTTGGAGATGGGGTTTTTTTTTTATGTTGCCATGTTACATAACTTTGCTGCATCAGACTGATGTAATATGGACAGTGACAGCTACAGAAATGCCATTTGCACATTTTTTAGAGAATGTCAGGACTGCCCCTGAAGTTGTCCTGATCTGGTTTGTTCAGACGTGCACCTATCAGCAGGAGACTGTCCCGTTGATGGGAGGGGTCAGAGGGGGTACCCTGATTAAGACATGGCTTTAAAAAGCACAAGACAGAAGTGGCAGATGAAACAAAGGTCTGCTACGACGTTTAAACAAGGAAATTTGCCTTTGAATCAATGCTCAACAAAAGAGCGGAAAAGAACACGCTGGCCAACAGACAACATAATGGCTACGTTTTAGTACGTGAAAAAAGATTATGACAGTCATGTGCATACGACTGCGTTCCTGTACCAATCACTTCTTTTTAAATATCAGAAATATTTTTCTATTAAAGATTGTTTAACTAGAAGTCTGTCTCTCATCAGACAGTGCACCTTTGTGTCCTTGCCCCCTGACTGTCCTGATCTGTCATTATGTCCTACAAAAGATATGCAAATCAAGGACACCCATCTTTGACTCAGCAGCCTCTCGCCCTGAAATCAAGCCTCCAAACGCCCACCACAGAAGAGATGCCACCTGTGGAGGAAGAAAGCGTTGGCGAGAATAGAGAGGGATCCTGTCGTAAAAGAGCTGTGGTGTCTGCTGAGGATGACCCTGTGTTTGACAGCCAAACACTTTCTCTGATTAATCAAGCTGAGCAGCAGAGGCTCTATGTGCCATTAAGAGCCTTACTAAATGACGTCAATTCATTCATTAAAATGGAGCATCCTCCATTGGTGGAGTAGGATGTGATCTCTAGACACACAGACATGTAAAAGCTGGGAGAGAGTTGGTGGTAGGGCCAGCAATGAGGGGTGGCAGGGGCAGTGAGGCAAAATAAATAACGACAAATATAGACCCATTACGATGCTGAATAATTCATATAGTGCGCAGGCCTTCAGAAAACAACAGGAGGGAAAAAAAACAACATCATACCAAACAGCTTTTGGTATAATAGGGCCTTCATTGAAGAGCATCTTTAAAATCGGGGTATTTATGCACACACCTTGTCTGTGAAAGGCGACAGGATCATGGTCAAATCAATTGATGTGGAAAATCGCGTTCCAGCAGAATAATCCCTGATGCATTTTCATTACAGGCCAAAGTACGTACGGCTTAATGAATTTGTGCCGTAGTAGCTAGATGTGAGTGGATTAACTATGGTGGGGTTAGGGCCATGCAGTAGACTCTTTAATTTTTCTACATCAAGCACACAACACACACACAAAGTTCAATGCATTCAGCAAATAAATAGACAGTTTGAAAAGCTTTAAAGAGGAAGAGTATGCTCTGCGACAGCAACAACAGTACGAATGAAAAGGACAAAAAGGGGTAATGAACCGTACTCCACAGAGCTAAAAATGTCACAATGGAGAGTAAGATCAAGAGATAAGGTTTAGTATCAACAAGACAGCCAGAAGGTAGCGAGGAAGAGAGAGAGCAAAAATGAGGTGAAGATGAGAACGGAGGGGAAGAAGAGAGAGTCAATGATTAACGAAAGGAGCAAAGAAGTACGTTGAGGGGAGGTCATGACTGAGTGCAGGAGTGATGCTGTAGCCAACCAGGTGAAGTGAAGGGGGGAAAAAAAGTATTTATGAATGTCCCTTTTCTGTCACACACTTTTCTCATGGGTCTAACAACACTTTGAGATGAGATTTTTGAAAGTTGAACTGAAGTTACTCATGTTTAAGTTTGTAAAATTAAGTAGAGGATAACAACTGTGTGCATTGACATGATTATTGAAGACCACACTTTACTTTACAAAGACTACAGATTAGGCGTATTTCTCTTCTGGCAACATCTAAATCAAATACTGTACATGACTTCATTTCATCCCCATGGCTGCTCTATCGCTGGCTTCTAGCTGGCTGATGCATTTCTAATTGTTATTTTTGCTGATGGTCACAAGTTAAATCTATATTCTCCATTACCCGTCCACAGCATCCTCTGGGTCTCTCTAATGGCTACTGCTAAAGGAGAGCACTTGTATTGAGATGTCCATACAAAGTTTCTTCTCTCTGAGGCTGACTGGCTACTGCTTAGACTTCAGCTACAGGTCTGGTGCTTAGGTAGAGAGTTAAAAAAGTTCACTTCAGCTTTGAAGATTCACAAAACACGTGTCATAATCCTGCAACAGAAACACAGGAGAGACGTAAATTTTTAGATCAACTTTGCTTCGTCTGCTTATGTTCTCTGCTTTGTCTCCACTGAGTAGGTCTCTCATGCTGCTTAACTGAGCAAATGTTTGTTGTAGCCTTTATCCCTCTCACTTCCACAACGCGTACTAAAGTCCTCAGTGGAGCTCTGGCTGGATGACAGGCCTGAATGTTCCAACACCAGCTTGGCAAAGATTGGTGTAGCATGTGCTGGCTCGAAACAAAGCTGGCTGAGAGCTTGCAGTAGCAAACTCTGTTTCCTGCATTCATTTTTTATATTGCACATAATGAAAAAGCACGTGTAGCTATAAACAGTGGAGTAACTCTCAGGAAAAATGTTCCCCATGCAAAGAGTGGAATTTGCCAGAAGAAAGGGGAAATGTCTTGCCTAGCAGTTTAAGTCAAGAAAATGATGCTCATATCCTGACCGAGAGGAATACCCCTGAGTTCTTTGGCTCACCTCAGTGTAGATCATGTTTATCTTTCATTAACTAGAGATCCCAGAATCCTCTCCTCCTCCACCCTACCCTCAGGACAGTCTGATGCATAGTGAAAATAAAGTCTCCTCATCAGTCACAAGAAAGGAAAAACTTTTAAAAATACAAAAGGTTAAAGCTTGAATAAGAGCCAAGAAGAAAAACCGATAATAACCGATAATTTTTCTATATATTTGTTAAGGATAAAATATCCAGCATAGAAAAAATACAAACAAAATTGTACATGATTTATTTTGAGTCAGTTAAACACAATGACTTGATAGTCTTTTTTTCATTTTTAAGAAGAGAACATGTAAACAAGAAAAATGGCAGCTCATGTCAGTACAGTTTAACCCAGGGTACAGTGTGAGCAGTTGAGAGGCTGATAACAGCCAGCTTAACAAGATACTCTGACCACAAGTCCAACTGAAGATGACAACCTCCACCCAGTGCTTTCATAGACAGAACAGACTGTCTTCAAAAGATCACACCCAAACTGTGTTATCATTGACTGAATGATAGTAGACAGACCCAACGGAGAGTTAACTAAAGGAGGTGTGAAACACATCCACTGTTAATGCACAAAATGTCTTTGGACCTTACTACAAAAGAGTTATGAACTGTGTCCATCTTGATGACTTTCTTTTTTTTTTTTTGGGGGGGGGGGGGGGGGGGTGTTTACATGTAGATGTCTTCCTCCTTTGATATCCAAAGTTAGTAGTAGTCTCGAATTATTAACTCTCAAATTAAGCCAAAAGAGAAACAAAGGATTACATTTCTTGGGCCATGTTTTTTTCTTGCTTTTGTTGCACCCAAAATCTTCAATATTTTGAATAAACACTGTTACCCATTACCCAGCCATGTATGGTTGTTTATTGCAACCATACATGGCTGTATCTAGATGTTAAGAAATAAATGAGAAAACTTTCTTTAGGCGTTAACACATTTTGAAGGCAGCTAACTTGAATATTGTTTAATATGAAGATGGTCAGTTCTACAGAAACTTAAACAAGTAGTAAAAGTGATAGCTGCCTGGAGCAACTTTACCATGGGTCTTATTTTGTCTAACAGACGTACCAGAACATCAATATATTAAGATGACTATCACATATGACATTAAAGACTTAAATAGCTGTTATAAAACCTAATTGTTTCCAACCTTTTATTTCTAATCATTGCATTAAGTTTTATGGGACAAGAGTCATAAAAAACTAAAAAAAAACAACAACAAAAAACATGTTTTTTTTCTGTTCCTCTTGTTTATACTCCTGCATGCTTCATGTCACTTCAATGGCAAATAAAACCAAAGCATTAACCCAGATTATGGTTTTATACAATTAATTAATTTATCTGTTTGCCTTGTGCCTGACTGTGACTTTGGTTTCAGTTTGTACCAGACTATACTGACTGACTCTGGCCCTCTGGCAGGATACACTCCATCACATTCATCTAAAAAAAAACAAACATATATATACAGTATATCAAAACGAAGAACTAATGAGAGCAGCTGCAATTAAGACTTTAACAGCAGATACAATTTGAAGGAAACACAGACACAATCAGAGAAAATGAAACAGTTCTTGTTCTGTCAGCAGTGCAGAGACTCGACTGTCTCACAGAGCAGACAACAATGCCCAGGGCTGAGATAACAGGAAATGCCAGCTTATCAGAGCGGGGAAGAAACAGAGAGAGAGGCTGAGAGAGCGTGATGGCTATGCTTAATGTTTACCAACATATTAAATGAGCATGAATCCAGTCATGTCCTTTCTATGAAAAACTCTCAAATATAAATGTTGGAGTCACTTTAACATAAATGACATTTATTTGGAAGAAGTAAATAAATCAAATAAATGCTGAGGCAAATCCATCACTTTCTTAATTTGAGTTCCATTTCATTGGCTTTGATTTGTTTAGATTGAGTTACCTCTCATAGGGAGTTTGTTTAATTTCACAGCTGAAAGAACACCAATGATTTTTAGGAGCGTTTTCGTGTTCAACTTTCTCTAAAAGCTATTACAGTTAATCTTAAATGCAACACAGCCATTAAGTCCTGAATATTAAAGTGCTGTTTACAGAAAGAACTTCAAGTTTGATGGCAACACTTAGTGATCATACCGGGGGAATAACTGTTCTTTATAAAAACATTTTTTTCAGTGGTTCTAAGTAGGAGGGAAGTTAAACAGATTAAATAATGTTTTGAAAAAGAAAACAACAACAGCCACAACTAGAGAAACACTTCTTTGTACTGTATGTATAAACTGTCAGAAATAACTGAAAAGGGCCCTTTAGATAAATGAATTGTAGAACTATTTAAATGAAAGAATTGAATCAATATTTTTACACAAGAAAGACGCTAACATTATTTACTTTAAGAGTTTTAGAAGTGCTGATGCATTAAGCTAGCTTAGGTAAGGTACATAGCATTAGCTTGGCCACTGAGATTGTTAGCGCTATTAAAACAAAAAGACAAGTGATTGACTATTTGCTTAGCCTCATACTTGCTCATTAGCTGCTTTTATCTTACCAGCTTAGATACCACTGAAATGCTTAATTAATTGTAGAAACAGTGGGCAGCCTAATTTGTTTGGCTGTCGGTTTTTCCAACAGCTAATTGTATTACCTGTAGCAAGCTAGCTAAAAAAAAAAAACACTCTTGTAATTTCACAAGTCAACTTAAATTTCTGCTTGGCTCGTTAGGGTCTTCCTAAAAATTAATCCCAACTCATCCAAAACACTGCAGCCAGATTGTTAAAATAGTACTTCTTTTTTATGAAGCATCCAATGGACTTGCACCTCAAAATCTTTGTGACCAGCTCACTACAGATCTCTCAGGTCAGCAGGTATGGGTCTGTGAAATGTACCAAAAAGTCAAAACTAAATCTGGTGTGCGTACATAATTAATAATGTATGGTTGTTGTGTTGTCCCTGTGTGCAATCCAGGAGGAAAAAAATCTATGTTTACAGCAGTGTTGTATGAGATGGTGCATGTAAAATGTGCATGTGAATGAATTTGTTCATTTTTTTGAGTTTATTTATTTTTCTCTTCTGTAAAGCACATTGAGTTTACAGTATGTTTGTATGAAATGTGCCAAACAAATAAAATTAAATTGTGTTTATTTCAAGCTGACTCATATAGCAATATTCAATATGTGCTCTGAGGCTAAACATGCTGGGTTGCATGACATTGTAGCTGCATGTCCCAGATAAAAAAGCAGGAGACACCAGTTGATGATGCATAAAAGACTAAAGAACAGAATTCCTCCACAATAATACTTTCTCTCTGTATGGAATCAGGTTTTCATTGAACAGTCAACGGTACCTTTTGAAGCTTGACCTCCATGTTTGGCACATCTTTTTCTTGTTTTACTTTTGACAATCTCCCTTTTCAAATACAGCTCTTGTCTTTTTTCATGTTACTTTTACAAACAGTGGGGTTGAAGCATTTATAGTTGTCATCCTTTACTGAGTATGGTTATTATATACAGGACCTGAAATGCCTCCTTCCTTTCGTGCATGCTCCATTCGCTGTCCAGCAATGCACCGTCATTGTTCAGCTCACACAATGCAACATTCCACAGTCAGCAGCCACTCCAACAAAATCAGAGGACTGAAGGAGACGACTGTTGGAAAGAAAATGCTCTAATCTTACAGGATTAAAATTCCTTTCTGCAGGCTTTAATGGGTCTTTATTGTTTTAAGGGACAAAACTCAAGATTTGATATTAAAAAAACTGACACAGATTAGATCAATCTAGAGTGTTTGGGGAATAATGTGAGGCTATTAAGGACTGCCCAGAGCCCCCAGAGGAAACACAAATAAACAAATAAATCTTGCTGCAACATGAGGTTGTAGCTGTTAATAAAAAACTTATACCAATATGTCTGTATATTAATAACTTCAAAATTTGTTTAAAAAAAGATATAGAAATGTTCCAAGTGGATTACCAACACTGAATAAACAACGCTGGTGTTGCCCTGCTGTGCACATTGTGTGAACCATAAGACTCTCCTGCTTCTTACTATTTTGTTGATATAAGGCATTTCATGGACCTCAAAAGGGTAAGGACTCAAAGTCAAAGATCTAATCCAAAGCGAGAAAATTTATCAAAATTGCATTCAAAGGCAAAAAAAAATGTCATGAAGGACTTTAAAGGGATCAGGAGACAGACAGTGCAGATATGGTCACACAAGGATGACACACTGAAGGAGAAAGAAAGTGAAGAACTCTGTAGCTTAACTTCACAAAACAGACAAGGGACAATTGAGGCCAACATGAGGAAGAAGTGAGTGCTGTGCAAAAGAGAAGGCACCGTTAAAGAATATGTATGTTTGCGTGTGCAGGAGAGAGACAGGAGAGGGAGAGAGAAAGTCTGAAGCAGCTCCTAAGCCCGGCCGTCACGCATGCTTAACCTTGCGCTAGCGCCTGTGCGATGCAGCTTGCATATCAATGATGGAGGAATATCAGCAGAGAGGCCTCAAACCAACCTCCACTACACTAAGCAGGGAGGGGAGGCAAAGCAGCATCTACAGTCGCACTATAAAAAGAAATGCACAATAATTAAAGCTGGTGGGCGAAATAATAGTTTTACTGTGACAGCATTAAGGGAAAAGATTGTTCTTTTACAGTGTATGTGACAGTTAAAGGGATTTCCACAACTGAAATTTTAGATCACAAATCAGTAAAAACAACAACCTTGCAGTTTTTCTTGACTATGCCTATAGTTGGTATTGCTTGCACCAACAGCAGTTACTTGTGGCAGACACTCTCAGGAAGCTCTTAGAAAGGGCATCCCACTTCTAACCATGCTGTGGTTTGGAATAACTGCACATTTCGTTTCACTGAAAGCGACTAAACAAAACTTCCTGCAAAACCACCTCTACCACCACAAACAGCTTCACAGAAAGCCTAACCACATAAATTTCTGATGATGATAAAAACAAAGCGTACTACCAAATGCCTCCCTCTCTGCTCCATGTCTCACACCCATCCATGGTGCGCTGGTCTGAATCCTCCACTTCACTAAATGTCTGTCTCTTAATCCAAAAGATTAACCTAAAAACTCAGCGTTACTGTTGGAAAGAGAAGAGAAGTCAAGTAAAAGAGACGTTATGTTTCTAATTAAAACAGGAGCATCCAGGGACACCTAAAGGGTCCTAAGAGACCAGTGGAGATTGATAAACTCACTCACCCATTTCCTCCATCTTTTGAGGGGAGGGATAAAAAAAAAAAAAACCTTCAGGATGGTTTGCCTCCTCTTCCCTCCATACTATCTGATGCTGACAAGGACCGTCTGTCGTGACGATCTTTCCCAAGGCGTCCCGTGAGGTTAGCCTATGTGTGGTGCTCTCTATTGATTGACATGTCACCACTTTTTTCACACTGACCCCCCCCGCAAAAAAAAACAAAAAACACCACAACCACCTCCTTGCCTCACGCAGCTCAATAAGAGGCCGCTTTGATAACAGTTCTGTGGCAAGTGACATCTCTGACAGTGAGGATAAGAGAGCGACTAGGAGGGATGCCAGCAGATAAAAGAGGACTTATAAAAGTCTCTATGTGTTCAGCAGGTTAAAAAGTGTCTTCTATCAGTGCCTTGTCAAACTGTCATCATCACTTTCATTTGAAGACAGCTCTGTAACAACATATCAAAGCTATATTTTCATCTCTGGTTTGCTTGTAATTTCAGATTGATGCTAATCTAAAACGCTTTGAGGATTAAATACATTGGCAGCTGTTGTAAATCGATATCTTTCTCTGACTGTCAGTGTTAAGACAACAATGGAGAGTGGTGACAGTTGTGTGTGTTCTCTGTGTTGTTCACAAGCTTCCCATGAGAGCCTGAGAGAATATTAGCTGTGTGATAATCGCTGGATGTTGTAGTTCACACAGGCAGCGTGACAGACAGATGGAGGTTGATTTTAAGGGATGAAACATATGGGGAAAGTGCTGTAAGCAGACAGCTCAGATGGGCTTACATACTCGCACACGCTGAATGCTCTCCACTGACCCAAAGCAGCATCGTAGTGGATTATCATCAAACACTTTGTTGTGTGTCTACTTTACAAAGTTAGGGACAGAGCTTTAAAGCTGAAGCACAACATGTTGCTCTCATGTACAGGGTAAGGGGGCTTCTCACTGGGGTTTTTTACTTTGTTCTTGGACTAAAGCCAGCAGAACCAGGTGTGGCCACTTACCAGTGTAAGTGATCCACAGAGAGAGCAAGAGGCTTGTAGAGTGCATGGGTCTGACACACAGCCATTATGGAGCATTAGACCATGAGGTCCTGCCGGATATCTCCTGACCTCGTCTGACCTGGACACAAAAACTCACTCTTTTTTCTTTTATTCAGTCCTATTCACCATTGTATTTACATTACCGGTTGAACCCATGTCTAATGTTAAATACTCCATTCAAGTAAGTAGCTCATTTTCCATACTCAGCCACTCATTTCGCCCACCAAGTTGACCGATGACATATGTTTACCCTCTGGCTGTATTCTTCTTTCCATGCTTTAACAAATGATCTTCCTCTCTCTTTCCTCTAATGACTGCACTCTGTCAGTTCTCAAGGACAGGGAGAAGTGATAAACAACCCCCCCACCCCCCAAGAAAAAAACCCCTAATTATTCTCATTCATCAAGTGGCAGATGACACAAACAAATCAGCTTCCCTGCACATCCCTTGCAAGGCATTGTGAAATTACAGTATGTTGTAAGGGATATAATGCTCTATCTTTTATAGTAGTTCTCCTGTAATGCGACTCTCGGTCAGAGCTAGAGTGGCAGCCTGAATTGCTTTTGTCGGATAAACACTCCCAGCATGCACTGCTTTGCCTCAGTCTGCGCAATGCTGCATTGGCAGCCTCCTGGCAGGATTCTGAGGTGTCTCAGTTCAGTAGTAGCTGTGTGTGTGTGTGTGTGTGTGTGTGTGTGTGTGTGTGTGTGTGTGTGTGTGTGTGTGTGTGTTTGTGTGTGTGTGTGTACAACTATGTATGTGTGCAGAATGACGATCCTTACAACCCCAGAAATGCTTAAGTCTGCACCAGATTTCCGGCTGGCACCTGAGCTACAGACTGAGCAGCAGATGCAAGCATAATATTCTGACTTAAGAAAACTGTACTGTACATTTACAGTTTCTTTTCAAATCAAATCTATTCAATGAGTAAACCGAGCAATTAATACACAGGTTGTGTGCTTGTTGTTTATCTGGGAGACCAACAGAAACAGTGAGAAGTGAAAACCTTTGCAAGCACATGCACACTTTTAAAACAGTGTGTATTTTGATGATGATCCACTTCAGAAACAGAAGAGGGGAAAAAAAGAGGAATGTGTAGTAATTGCAATGCAACTCATTCAAGACCACAGTCCCAAAACTATGTGGAATGTGTCCTCTAACTGCCAGGGACTGAAACCTACGCTTGCTGAACAAACTGCAGTACACAGTCAGTGGTCGTGTCCTGTCACTCCGAGTTAAACTCAAGTGCAGACCGTAACGCAGGTACAGCAAGAGATAGAAAAGATACCTGCGTGAGCCAGAAAGAGCATTCACCATACAGCCATGTAATATGAGTGTCTGCTCTCTAACAGGCCTTACCCTGACACACACATGCACATATGAGAGGTAAAATTTAAAAAGTATGTGTAGACAAAAGTATGTGTAGACTTTCACGACTTCATATTTTAAACATGTCATGTTTTACTACAATCAAGAACATTTTTATTGCCTTTTCCCATCATGACCAGGGGACTACAGATGAAAACTAGCCTTCTGGCTAATTCTGGCTTTTTTTTAACCATGGATAATGATGTGTTTTATGAAATTGCACTGTCCCCTTTTAAATAAACTAATACTAATGTTGGTGCCTTGCTTCTTTAAAACTTGAAAGGGTCAGTTCAAACCACTGACTTTATATAAGAGGTGGGGAAAAACCACAATATCGCTATTTTGCGAGGCAATAATATATTGATTCATGGCCACCATATATCAATATTTTGATTACATTAATCAAAAATATGCTTTTTACATCTTGAATTGCTGAGAGGGTTACACAAGTCATTTTGAAGAAGTTGCATTGTTAAAATGTAGTGCAGTTGTTCAATCGTCCGTACATGTTTGTGTTCAGTTCAGTTACAGTTCAGATTGTGAGACATGCAGCCTTTACACATTTCCTCTCACTGATCCTCCTCTACTCCGGTAACCCCGTAAAGAAGGCTGTATAGGAGCCGTATTTCTTAACATTGCTGTCAATCATGACACCTATAATCAGGGATATTGTATGACACGCTTATGTGTTTGAAATGTAGGTTTTTCTTGATCAAGCTTGATGAAATAGTTTGCTGATAAATGCATTTTTGAAGAGATTATTGCACAACTGTTGCACATCAAACTATCTGCAGTTCATGATTGTGCTTGGGATAAACCAGTTTTTGTTTACTTTTAAGTTTTGGATAAAGGGATCTTGGAAAAAACTCCTTTGTTTTGTAACTCATCTGTTCCTCATTATATGCATATCCTTTGTTTTTGACACAGATTAAATAAAGGAAATGAAAAAGTGATAACAGCTTAAGCCACATCTTCAGTGAAATGTGGGCCTAATATTTTGTGCAGTCCTGGATTTCTGAGAACATCATTTAATGAAAATTGACTTTGCTATATGAGAGAAACAATCCTTCCCTCACGTGGTGTAGTATATATATGTAATTATTTTATTCATGAGTTTTGATGAACAATTACAAAGCTCATCAAACTCTTAGCTGTCATGTGTTCAAGAAAAAAATATATATATACTGTCAGTGCAATATATGTGCAAACACAATGTTTTATTTTCTCTAGCAAACAGGTTACAGCTTTCTTACTTTCCATTTGTTGTTTATTATTTTACTCAGATTGTGCATACTGCACGACCTTTTAGAATTCATTGTAGAGTTTTTAAGAGAGTGTTAAACTTTGTCAAAACTCCTGCAGAGACATTTTGACATGAAAAAGGATAATTATTTTGAAATCAGCAATACATCAACCTGATGAGGCCAGACTATTCCCGAAATGCATTATCAAGGACAAAGCACACAAATCAGATCCTTACTGTATCACACACACACACACGCACATACACGCTGTGAACAGAGGTCAGTTGCATGTAGAACTATGGGCCAGTGTTGTGTGTCTACAGGGGTCCCTTCGGAGGTCAATACTAAAACACTGTAAACTAATGACCCAGCAAATTCCCTCAGTCCTGCGCTCTTCCCTCCTTCAGTTCCCTCAATCTGTTGTTGTCCTCCATTTCTGATCCCCTGCTGTGATGCAGAAATGAGAAACAAGTGAAGCCTCTGCAATGCTGAGCCCCCTCTGCCTGTCTGATACACAACACTGATAAACAGGGCTGCTTGTTAAAGACAAATGAAACACTGTCTTGGCTGATTTTTGTCTTGATTTTTACTTGTCAACCTGTCCTTTCTGCCGTTATCACACTTTCATTAACGCTAATATAATAACATCAATCCAACCTAAAAAAACAGATGAACCAACTTGGAAGTCCAACTGAAATGTGCCGGCAACACTCAAATATAAAAGTGACACAAATGAGCTATGGGCTTCAACCTTTATCTTTTTTGGTCATTGATTGTTTGAACTGTCTTGTGTGAAATGGACCGATGTAAACATGTAGAGTGGTCTAATTTTGTTTCTTTCACTGGAATATTCACACACTTTTTACTCTTCTTCAAGTATATATGCCATGTTTGCACACACACACACACACACACACACACACACACACACACACACACACACACACACACACACACACACACACACACACACACACACACACACACACACACACACACACACACACTTCCAGGTAGAGCATCCATATGTCAGGAAGAAGATTTCCATGTTCGCCTCTGTCAGTACATGCAACAGTATAAAGCGGTTTGAAAGCCACACTTCCCCAACAACAGTTAACTTTAACAAAACAATAAATAGATAGCAGCAGCTGAAAATAGATGGGAGTTGAAACTACATCTCTTCAATGAACATATTGCTGGGTCTAAAAGCACACAACTTGATTGATCAAAGTATATCCTGTTCAAATAGTCCAACAAAAATAAAAATGTTTACTCTTGGTTAAAATACTGCAGTACTTACTTTCCAAAATGTGTATGTATTCAAACTACGTTTAAAAAAACAACAACCTCAAAACACTGTATTTTTAACAATGCATGAGTGAAGTCAAGAACACATTCTGCACAATTCATTTATTTAGAAAAAGAATTATAGTAAAGCACATTATTAAACTTTCTTGCTGCACATTCCCAGATGTGCAGCTCCAAATGAACAGGAACAACCAAATGACTAGGGACAATTTCTACCAGGATTTATACAGTGAGAAAACATTTACATTTTTGTTTTTCAGAAAATAAATGTACCAGCTGAGTAATCCGTATGAGCTTGATTCTCAATAATCAGTGTTGGGAGTCAAAAGAAAGAAAGAAAGAAAGAGAGAGAAAGAAAGAAAGAGAGAAAGAAAGAAAAAAGAAAGAAAGAAAGAAAGAAAGAAAGAAAGAGAGAAAGAAAGAAAGAAAGAAAGAAAGAAAGAGAGAAAGAAAGAAAGAAAGAAATTCTCACAAAGTGCTTTGCCAAACAACGTGCTTTCTAAAAGTTGTCAGAGAACACACAAACACATGACACCCAGGTGAAGGTCAAGCTGTCTCAGCAGACCGAGGAGACACTCCATTCAAACAGCCTGCTTGATTTGAAATCACCACCAGCTTAACATGTTGTTAGCCAGGACCTCTCGCCAGGCAGAGGTCTTCTTGTTTGTTTCAAATACCAGACAGAAAGCTAAAGGGGAGCATGTTCTACGTGGGCTCCTAAACTGTGGAAAGATCTGGCTGTGAAGATCAGGCCAGCTGAGTCAGTCATCTGGTTTAAGTCCCTTCTTAAGACAGGTCTACCAACGAGCCTTTCCTGACTTTAGTTTAATCTGAAAGACATTGTATGACAGTAAGAGTTAATTTAAATAAATGTATATGACTTAAAATGTTTGGTATTTGGTAATTTTAGTCTTTGCTTATGATTTTATGACATCTCTTTTATATATATATATATATATATATATATATATATATAAAAGCACACAACTTGATTGATCAAGTATATATATATATATATATATATATATATATATATATATATACTATACTATACTTTTTTACACGGAGAAAAAAATAATTTGGCCTATCCTGATTATCCCAATCAATGGGTCAAACGCAGCACCACTTTGACACGGATTTCCATGAAAACAGATATTTTTGTGCGCTTTAGACAGAAATACCAGGGCAAATTCAGGCTACTGAAGATTTCACCAAAATATCAATCACTATGTCGAGAGGCTGCTGTCACGAATCTCATGTCGGCGATTGTAGCGGTGACTCAACAATGAGCATGACTTTTAAGACAACGCAGTCTATTTTGAAAAGCAAATCCTCCAAACACGGTTGTCATGATCCTATATGCCTACTTTGTTACCGCCACCTTCAACGTTTACTCCGCGTTTTCAAAACTGCTTTATTTTTACTAAGTATACAATAACTCACACATGTAAAACACATATTAAGGTGCCAAATAAGCCAACACGTAGGCTAAGTGAATTTAGACAAATTTGCAATCAAAATAAATAGCTCCGTATAAAAAAATAAACAGACAGCAAGAACTCATCGCAAGAAAAGACGTTTTCAGGATAAATCCTTGTTAAGCATGACATAAACCAACACTGCGCTCTCTAAATTCCATACAAACTTTGTCTTTAAATTGTCTTTCTTTCCGATAAATAAACGAAGCAGTCAACTTTCCCAGCCTCGCAGGGCAGAAAGCTCCGTGCCAGTGAGTGTAGCGCCGCGTGCCCTCCCCGCGCGCAGCTTGCTGTGTGTGACTGCCCCCGGTCGCTCGTGAACTTCCCTTACAGCTGCAGTTTCCTCCCCCATAAATAAAACTTACTTTTCTCTGGCTTGGCTGTCGGACGGCACGTTGCTGCTCTTGCCTTTGGCGTACATGCTTGCAGAGAGCTCCGATTGTCACGCACCTGTCAACCCATCACAACCTCCCTGGGCACAGCCTCGTCACCATGGTGACACAAGCAGCGTGGTCTCTCATTGGATGTCCCGCTGTTCGGGACCGCCCGCTCACCCTGGCAACCGCCAGTAAGTGACAGCTGCTTGGCCACGCCCCGCGTATTCAACTCCGCCCCCAGTCCCCCCCAGCCACTGTTTTAGCCTGTGCTTTACCAGCTTGTCTGTCTCGAGTCTGTCTGTTAGTGTCTCTTCCATCCCCTGCCTGATTGGAGAGAATCTCCTGACATTCAAATAGACTGATAAACACACACAAACAAACACACGCGCGCGCACACATTCGCACATACAAAGAGAGAGGGGGGGTGAAACTGTCAAACTCGGATTTTTAATAACTGGTTCTGACTGTTCCTTTTGCAGACAATCACACCCTCTAGTGACTCACAGCGCATGGCGTTAACAATTTTTGCAAATACAATTGCATTGGTGATTATTTAAAATGGTACTAAGAAATCCAAACGTGTAGAGCAGACCATGCACAGAGAGACACAAGTGAGGACTGGTACGGTAAACAACCAATCCAACACTATTAAGGACTGTGTGGGAAGATGTGAACACATGAGAATCCTTCCTGTATACACTACATCCGCACTTTCTTTGTCTTATGACCAGACGATAGCTGCTGAATTCCAAAGAAGAAAAAGTTGGATTCATTAAAAATTCTCCTAGTTTATTATTAACATAAAGATTATATTTCATGCAACCAAAATAAGAAGATACTATCTCAAACATTTTTGTTTGAAAGATACTTAAATAATTGCCACAAAATATGACACATTTATATTGAATGCTTTTTATTATATATTATTAAGTTAGATGTAAATGAATACAGAATAATTTATTTTACAGTGTACTGTCTGGTCACAAGACATAAAGAAAGTGCAGATGATTTAACTCAACAATTTTATTTGGTTGACAAAGGCAAGGAAAGTTATTTTACACTGTAATGTTAATGACAACTTGTGTCTGAAACACACACATCTGAAAACCCAGATGTGTGTGTGTGTGTCTGTGTGTGTGTGTCTGTGTGTGTGCCGTCGGTGGGCATAGAACAGGGGCAGCAGTGTTAACATTACACAATGCTCCTGTGATATGACCCAGTTGGCATGGATGCATTGTGCCTGTTTCATTCTCTCTCTAACTCTCTCTCCTTGAGTAAAACCTCTCCCTCTCTCATCTTATTTCTACATACTCCCTCACCCACTTACTGCCCCCCATATGCCAAATTAACCTTCTTCTCCTACCTTAAAGAGAGGCAGTGGTTCTATTTGAGAGCAGAACTTTTGGTTTTGGGATAAGTCCCTAGGAGGCCATCACCATGACAACCGCTTGAAGGGGATAACCATGTGTTTTAGAGGGTAGAGGCAAGAGGAGGAGAAGGAAGAAAAGAAGAAGTTGCAGAACGAAGAGAGAGGATAAGCTCATTTAGATGAATCAGAATCATACCAGGTCACATGTTTGGTACCAAGATGTTTTATGTTAAATTATCTTATCGTTAGCCTAATAGCATATTTGCTTAAGTGATATTTACTCATGCAGTACGTCATCTTTGTATGTAGAGGCAAACATGCCTAAGTCAAAGAGAGGACTTAGGCAGACAGTGGTTTTAGACTCTAGCAAGCATTCTGGTAGGCTGAGGATATAAGCAATAAGGCAGGGTGATGCAGCAGTGGTAAAGTTAGGCAGATATCACAATTTGGCCAAAAAAATGACTTAGGCAATTATGCTATTAGGCTAACAATATTCAACCCAATCATATACATGTGTGCATGGATTCAATATTATGTCATGATTTTTATTGCTACAACTGAGAATGAAGGCATGCTCTAAAATTACAAAGGATGTGCTTTTAGCATTAATGACAGGAAGTGAAATGAAACAGGGTAGACTGCCAGATAAATTACAAGGAATCAAAAAGCATGCAGCAGGTAAAGATCAATGATAGCCATTATAAGCTGTGCTTGTTTATTGTTGTTTTTATTTGCAGGCTGTAAACTCAATTGCCTTTCTGGCATAAACAAAGTTGTTTGAATCTTGAATGTACAGTAGTAGCATGTTTTCTAAGAGTGTATCATCTCCTTTAGAAACATTTTGCTCCAATCCTTGCAGATCTAATGAACCACTCCTGAATTAATAGATTTACTGTACCACACCACATGTGAGGGAAGCCCCTCTGAATGTACCCGTACAACAAAGTTCCACAGTGATACCCAGCAAACCAACATATATAAACTCAGAATATCTTGCTGAGAGGTAACAATGCTTAGCGTATGTGTAGAGCCTTTGTGTTCTTAGCATAAGTGTATTGTGATATGATGTGAATTTATTTGTTTTATTGTATTGTCTGTGTTGACCTGCCCAGGGACTGCAGATGACTGCATATTTGCAAACTGCATAATCTGGTACAAAGCATCTTTTCTCTGTTAGAGAAATGATGTTTTTGTACATAGACCTGACACCTAAACTGAAAAACTAAACTTACCACTACACAACCCTGCCACACTTACATTTTTTTGAACACATTTATTTGCCATATATCTATTCTTTTTTTATGCTCCAAGGGGATCTGAACTCTGAGCCTTCTAACTGTAAAGCAAACGTGCACAGCCCACCAGCATGCATCCTCCTGCTTTTTTGTATCTTTATTCCTATTGGTTACAAGTTTGCAAAACAAACAAACAAACACAAACAACAACAACAACAACAGCCAAAGGGTCAAGAATAATATGTTAGTCTATATCACCAACAGTGTGGGTGACTGTAACATAAGTGTATATCAAAAGTAAGAATATAATTCAAAAAGGAAGGATGGACAGCTTGTGTGTCTCCAGGTTGTCACTTGTTGAGAACGAGAGCGAGAGTGTGTTGTCTGCAGCCTTTGTAAACAGGTGCGCTTGATGTGCTGAGTCAGCCTGATGACCCTTTCCTGTACTCCACCTACAGGCCACATGGAGAATACAAGACCTGATCAAACCATGCACAACTACAGGTTGTCACAACTTTACAATATGGTGTATGAGTGCACAAGCAGAACAGTACCATTTAAAGAGGAAGCCTGCCTGTACATATGTATGTGGCAATTGTCAGGGGTGCACATGTAATGCTTTGCAGTTGAATCTCACTTTTCTGTGTGAGAAAATAATACCTTAAGAAGAAGAAAGCTGATCAGTACTTAGGCCTATCTATGAACCTACTCAAACAGTACAGACTATTAAAAACTGTTTTATTTTGAAACCCCAGAAAGTCCCCTTGAAGATGAGGACCAGATTCCTCACTAGGGAAGTTAGTGAGTGAGATAGTTAGTGAGTTATGGAGGCTGCAGATCATTTACTCTCTCTCTCTCATTCTACACAAGTGACAACCTGGAGACACACCAGCTGTCCATCCTAACTTTTTGACTTTAATTCTATTTTTGATAAAGAATTTATGTTACAGTCACACTGTAAAAACTGAGATTAGGGTTAATTAATATTTACCAGATACATTCAAGTAAAATATACATAATAAAAAAAACTATGGACTGTTTTGACGAATAGTTTGTTAAATTAAACAAATATCAAGACATTCTTAGTAAAATTTTACAGCGATTGAGTGTGTGTTCTTGTGTGTAAAAACAACTTTGAAAATGTATGTAAAATGTAATTATTTTTTCTCAATAGTCTTCCACCCACACATTTTCTCTTTAACGTTCATCATCAGCTGCCACACTTTGAGGACTCGACTTTTTCCAAAGGTAAGACCTGCTTTACTGATGTTAGTCAACCGTTTGGTACCAAGTGCTTGTAGAAGTTGAACATTTTTAAATAGTAGCCTCCAACTTTTAATTACCTGTTTAGTCACAATAAGACTATTTTTCTGAATTTGAGCGTGAGCAGCTCAACTTTCGGGAGCTATGGAGCTAACAAACTACCATCGTCTCTGCATATGTCTCCATAGGTTCATGCACTCCTACACAATAAAGACTGTGACAGTTATCGCTGAATTTAGTTAAAATTTAAATGCGCAAATATTACCATAGTCCCGAAAGGCTATTTTTTAACTCTTTTTCCAATACTTACTTGTTCCCTCCCCCCACCGCGCGCACACACTAACCGACAGACACGAACCAGGGAACATGTTTTAAACCGCCTTCTTCATAGCTCATGGCTGAAAAAGGACAGCAGTCTGTGGTGAGTTAGATACATTAAGCCAACATTATGTTGTCTCAACTGACATTAAGTACAAAAAAAACAAAACACATAAGTATGAAACATATATATATATATACACACACACACACACACACACACACACACAAGCATTTAGTTTCATACTTTTCATACATTGAAGGCTTTATCTGGCCACAATGATAACATGAGCTGAACTGTCTGTATCCTGGGAAAAAGTTAACTACTCATTGTGAGCAAGATGCTGGAGCTTGTACAAAGACAAAAAGGCTGATGATGCTTTCCCACAGACTGTCTCCTGCTTCTAAAACTGATGACAATTAATCTTTGAATACTGTTAATGACAAAGGGTAACAATATTTGATTTGACAAAACTTTGAATTCAAAGATTATGCACTTTTTTTGTGCCATAATTTGATATCAGTTATGAAAGTGTCTGATGTCTAAACTTGTCTTGTTATCCAGCTGAGTTTGTGTCTGGTCTAAGTTAATGTTCTCCTTTTATCTCACAGAGAAATATCCCCTTGATGAGGAACTCTGTCTATTAACAGATTATACAGTATTTTATAACACCAAATTTCACTTAGAGTATGTAATTCAGACCTATACAATATAAAAAAAGATAGTAATTTTGGTCAACTGTGTGCAGTTTATCAGAGAAAAAAGCTCTGTTGGAGCATCAGAAACTTGGGGATGTGTACTCCTTGCCCACATACATTGTGGGAGGAAAACACTTGGTCACACTCAAACGTCACATCTGCTTTTCCTTTTAATTCAATCAATTATACTAATGTTCCATACATACATGCACATACACATACATGTATACAAACAAAGATACATGCATGCATACATGCATAAAAACATACATACATGCATAAAAACATACATACATGCATACTTACGTTCATACAAAAACATGCATGCATACATACTCACATACATACATACAAACACACACACCGATGGCTCCTGAGAATGACCATCTTTTGTCAGCAAATTCATAGATTTTTTGTTTCAAGTTATTGTGTTGTTGACAATAAAAACAAACATTGGTCACTGAATCCTCACTTATCCTTTACTATTTCAATCTGTTTTATAGTTTATTTCAGTTACTACTAATAATACTTTTTTATGGTAACAGCAAAATAACCTCTTTACAATTTCATATTTATATTCATATTTTATCTCCTCTGTCTGTGATGCTGTTGAACTTGTCTTTTCACA
Source organism: Symphodus melops (assembly GCF_947650265.1). Classification (NCBI taxonomy): domain Eukaryota; kingdom Metazoa; phylum Chordata; class Actinopteri; order Labriformes; family Labridae; genus Symphodus; species Symphodus melops. Next base: position 41,740,653 of record NC_136691.1, on the reverse strand, counting down.
GTCTTGTGAGGAACACAGAGATGGTGGCCAAACTCTGAATATTGATTGATGACCAAATTGAGAAGGTGATCCTTCGACATCCCTCCACCGTGGAGGAGCTGCAAACTGTCGTGAAGGAGACTTTAAGTATATTTGACGAGTTCAGTCTTCAATATCTTGACCCAGAATTCAACGATTTCTTTACACTCAAGAAACAGACCAAATCAAACACAAGGACTCAATAAGGGTTGTCACCTCGCCTTCGGTCATTCTGAACTTATTTCCAGTGGATGAAAGTTTAAGCAGTTCATTTGGCCAGACGACTACTGACTGTGACTCTGCATCACAGTCATATACTGGATCGTCTTCATCACAGGACACTCTGAGGCACAGTAACACAGAACCATCTCAGCCATGGCCAAAAACATTTCCCATTCCCAAGTTGGCTTATGAAACTGAAATGTACATTGCAAGAGCAACAGAAGAATTCAAGAAGAGCAGAACTCTCCTGACTTCCTCAAAAATAAATGCAGAATCTTTCAGTAATAATGGATCTTTATACACTGATGGGAGCCTAGTCAATTTGTGAACAAGATCCTGTGTTAAGCATTGTTTACCAACATTATACACCATAAGTCGAGTGAATGTTCTTTGCCTGAAATGCATGTTTTGCAGCCTTTTTTGTTGCTCCTTCCTATATTTTACATTTGCATAATAATGTATTAAAAATGTTTTATAAGCTTGTTTACAGAAGCTTGCACTATTACATGTGTGTTTACTGTCCTTTAATGCACTATGATGTTGTTGTGGTGTTAAGTAAAGCTTACTACAAAAAATTGAGTAGATTGTGCGAAGAAAATGTATGGCAACAAAGTGACAATCAAATGTATTGAATAGATTTAAAGCATTGGGATACTTAATGAAGTATACATTTGATCAATTATCTTAGGTAAACGTAATTAGGAAATATTGAGTAGATTAAAATAAATTTCTACCAAATATTAAGTACATATTAATAAGTTTCCTCTGTATTTTCAGTAGATTTTAATTTATTTTCACCAAATACATAATTAAAAAAAGTTAAATTTTCTGCATAAATATAAACAACTTTTCTTGAGAAATTGTGTTTGATTTACTTACATTTTTTTGCTACATAACTCATCTTTTGCCATCACATTACTAAATACAATACATTTAAACACATTTTTAAAAAAGAATGTACTCATTTGTTTTATTTTAATTTGGTTAAATAATTCAGTACTTTTTAATTAAAGGGATACTTCACCCATTTACATGAAGCTGTGTATCATTAGAAACATGGTAGTAGTGTTGAATGGTCGTGAATCCAACCCTCATTTTGCCCTGAGACGAGAAAAATATGTTTTTCTTTGCCTGGAAGTTTTCTTCATGTGATGCAATATGACGCTTTTTTCTAATGATACAAAGCTTCATGTAAATGGGTGAAGTATCCCTTTAAAGTTGAAGAACTTTAAATCTACTTAATAAATTTATGTGTCACTTTGTTGCCTTAATTTTATTAAGTATTAAGTGTCAGACCTTTTACAGTGCACCCAGTCTCCTATCACTGCTGGTGGTACAGAATAACATCTTTTTCTCGACCCTTTAGTTGTTGTTTTTTGTTGGCTTAAATACTAAAGAGTGAGTGAATTAGTGAGTGAGAGAGTAGTCACATCATAGAGGTAGATTTAGAAGACTGGAGTCAGTACTCTAATCATGAGTAATCTGCATTATGTATTTACAACTGATAAGTGTGTTTGATTCAGTATGTACCCGATGAAGTATTAATTTAAATAGGTATGCTGTTATTAAGTATATACTTGGTTAAGGATGTACTTTAGTACACTTACTGAGTCTTATGAACATGTGACAAATAAAAATCTTGAATCTTGAATGTTGTTACACCCTGTTTTCTTTTCATTTCTTTTCAATCCCACAAGATGGTAGACATTAAGAACACTCTGGAGTCTTCTTCATGGGGAAAAAGCAAAGATCTTCAAGTCGTTATTTTGTTCAAACCTCAGAACCTATGCAGTGGAGGGGTGAGAAGGAAGATTGGCAAATATCTGCACCTACTGCATTTGGGAGTCTCTACTATAGTGACTCCCAAATGTTTGTATCCATGGGCTGTGTTTCAGGGTTATACCATTTTTGAAGATGGCTGGAGGCCAGGGATGCACCACCTTTTTGTTATTTTTTTTGTGTGTGTGTTTTTATGTGCTGTACAGGGAGTTTAAATTTAACCAAACGAAAACGTGCACAAGAAAGTAGTTTTATATTAGGGGAGTAAATAATTTGCTGGAAAAGTGTCTGAATAGTGTCAAAATACAACCAGCTATCACACTCTCACTTTTCTTATTAACACTTTCTCTCCTGTGTCTCACATTCTGTGTTCCTTTTGACACTTTTTTACACAGAAATACAGGCACACACACACACACCTGCAGTATAGCTTCAAAGAAACACAAACAACTACATGCAAACAAAACACAGATTGACTGCTCTTCAGTTTAACAGAAACTGCTTTGGCGTTTTGGCAAACAAACTTTGTTTGCTGAGCCTGGTGATGGACTACATAATGGTTCCACTACTCTCGGTCTGTTGGTAAAGAAACTAATTAGCAAACATATAAGCTCTTAATCAAAAGAGCTTTGTGAGATTATTTGCGCTGAAGTTTACAATAGCTTGGTAAAGAACTTAGCAAGAACAATTGTGAACGTGGTCATACTTTGTTTTTGTTGTTATAATACATGATAGCAGTATGGTGATATTTCTTTTGTTCTTATTTTAACTTTATATTCTTTTCTTATTTTTTGATGTCAGTCTTAAGACAACAGGTTCAGTATAATCATCAGCATAAACTGAACAGGTGTTATCTTTGAGCCACATAAAGATCATGCAGGGACAGTATCATCTGCAACCGTGGGATGTTCACACCACCTCACCATCCATAATATTCATCCTCAAGTGAAATGAGTTCTCCCTGGTGTGTTTTCTCAGAAAAAAAGACCAAAGCTGTGTCACAGTCTTGTCAGCTCTGATAATAGTTCCAGACACATAGATACAGTTCACAAGGACATTATAACAAATACACCGGTCACACACACAAACAGAGAAAACTCATTATTCAATGACTGTTCAAAACAGACAGGCAGGAAGGAATCATTTACAAATGTGTGCATCTAGATTAACATGTGTTAACACAAAAAGGATAAAAAAATCACTAGTAGTACTCATGGACACCCTGGAACTTCCAAACAACATTCGCTGCTGTTCCTTCCTCCTCATGATGACAAAAAACAAGGGCTTTGTTACCATAATGGTGGAAAAAGTTTCCCATCCAACTGCACAACTGGCTAACCACACTTCACAAGCAAAGCAACACTTCCAATATATTCTGAATACAAGTCACCAGTATGAATATGGGCAGTACATTAGTTGCACAGTAGACACGCCTTTGCTGCAGCCTAAAGTTTATCCAGAATGGTCTGAGAACTTAACTTGGCATTTAAGACAAATACAGTATGTTTGCACTCAACAGCTGATGCAAAGGTTAAGCAAGATGTGAAACTACTCCAGTAAGCATTTCTTGTAAAATACAAATCTAACAGCATTTACATACAAATTATGTGTATTGATCCTGCAAATAGACCCTGTTAGCCTACTGTATATCTACTTTTATGTCCTGAGTGGTTAACTGAAAGGATCATTGCCTGTACCTGAATTAGTTTGTCCGTTTTTAACAGAGAATCACAGAGTTTGTTTAATGGAATACAAAACCATAAAGGCGTTTCTCTAATGGTTAACCTGGGATTTCCTATGGGCAACTTTTGAAAGGAGCCACAAGAGTCCAAAAAGTTTTGTACATGTGGCTCAGGAACATTTCTTTCAAATTTGGCACACAAATATTTAGCATTTTGGCCATAAAAATACGGGGCCTATTAAAAACTTCCCTTAGATTAATAGCTAGACATATGCATGCAGACTTCTGCCTAAGAGAGAGAGATGAAGAGAGAGCATAAGGTCACATCTGCTGGACCCATTTATAGACTATGATTCTGTTATATTCAGCAATTAAGCAGACAGTTTAATAGTTAATACTAATAGGGTCTTAGACGTTTCTGCTCACCATATATTCATAAATCATATATTACAGATGGAAACATACACAAAAACAATTGTAGCAATTGTAATCATCACTAAATTACAAACAGTTGCCATGATAATTGAACTATACCTAAGGGGACAGAAAAAGCAACCATCTTGATTTAAATATGCAAAAAAAAAATCTTTCTATGTATTGTAAGACTGATATCAAGTATATTTTTATTTCTTCGGTTAATTGCACTGGTGTGATGAAACAATATTTCATCCAGGAATTAGGCAGGGGAAAGAGTCATAAAGCCTTACTGGAAAACTCCATCACAATTAGATGTATTGCCCTTTTCTGAATTCTGAGCAGGATTTCCATCTGTGAATTTACTGATGATCTGAGCTGTGGTGAGCGTGTGCTGGGTGCTGATGTGACTAAGAGAACACTCTAGCAGCAGAGCAGCAGTCGGGCAGCCGCAGAGGACTCTGGGTAATAAGGCTGTAGATGAGTGCTATCCAAAAACGAAATGGGAAAGAATGGATTGAAAGCGTGCGCATGGGCGTGCATGTGTTTGAGGGAAAAATAAGACAACACTTCCAGCAAGAAAAAGACCACTGAAATACAGAGATCACTACACACAAATGAAAACCAAAAAGTTGATGAAATTGTGATGCAATTGTTGTTGATTTAATGAAAAGATAGATTAAAAGACATCAAGCGGGTATGTTTGTCCTGCATGTCCGCATCCAAAATCACAATCATTTGCTCCTCTTTACTCTTCATTGTAGATTTGCTTTTACCATTTAAAACTAATCTCTGACATCTCACTAGTAGTTTAGAGTTAACATTATTAGGAAAATCGTTTGAAGTTGATAAAATCATGTACAAATATCACCAGTCTGGCTTTTGGGACTTTGACGTACAGCCTTACTGTCCTGGACCACTGTTCGTTTCTTGGACAGGGAGCTTTTTGAAATGAAAAAAATCTGTTAAACACTTTATATCAGGCAGCTACAAATAAGCCTCTTAGCAAGACTTGGATCATAGATCATAGACAGACATCACAGACAGACAGACAGACAGACAGACAGACAGACAGACAGACAGACAGACACAGACAGACAGACAGACAGACAGACAGACACAGACAGACAGACAGACAGACAGACAGACAGACAGACAGACAGACAGACAGACAGACAGACAGACAGAATTTCAATTAATACAACTAAAATGACATCTAAATTTGAAATATGCATGTTTTTAAGAAAATCTTTTTATTGCATCATACGATAACAACAGCAGTCTTTCTTCCTTATTCTTGCTCCCACCCTCTTACCATGTGTTAAAGTGTCCTCCAAGTAGGTACCCTCTCACCCTCTTCTGTTCCCTAAGCCTAGATGATGGATTGTCTTGCATCAAGGTTAGGACAAAGGTTGTGTGCCCATATTAACTACCCTCTCCTACTGATAGACTGTCAGATCCTCTGTGTCTGGAAACCTCCCACTGGCCCTGATGTAAACAACTGCAGCACAAGCAGCTGTGTGCTGCAGGACAAGAGAGGAGAGCAGACGCTAACACACTCTGTGTAAATTAATCATATTTCACCAGGATAGTTTGTTGGAAAAGGGGCATTTTTTATTACAAACTGTCTTTTACAGCGTTCCATTGCGTCATAATGCTGCCACGTTACATTCCACTTATACAGGAAATTAAAACCAGTTGAGTCAGCATTGGTTTGTGAGATGGCCTGTGTCTCTTTTTTTCACTGAGCCATTACATGGAGTTTAGAGGGAAGATTAACTGGATTTGATTCTTAGGATCTTTGTCATAGGTCAGATTATTTATTTTTAGGATAAAACACATACATATATGCCTTCAAAGTTTTGGAAATGTTTGTGCCATGGACAAGCATATCATTTGAATAACAAAAACAGCTTAATTGTACACTTCTTCTAACATCTCCCAGCAAAACATCGAAAACAGAGTGTATTCTTCAGAATGGTGCCATCAGGAAGATGACAAAGTTTTGACATCAGCTGTTTTCTGACGAAACTGTTCTGGGGACTTTGTGAGGACGAACTATACACCTGAGAGTTTCCTGAGTATTACACAGGAACTTTTTTCTGTCAGCATTTACACCACCATGGTACCTATTCTGAAGCAGATCGCAATTCTAGGATCTAAAACAGGTCATAGTTACTCCGGTGTGGAATGAATAAAAAAGGAAGGTTCCAACTTTTCTGTGATCAATGTACGTCTTTTTATTTTAAATGGCTGTATATGTCAAAACTGCTAATGATCCCATTAAGCCACAGTTGTTCTTGCATATTGATATCACCTGCTAACTTTGTCAGCACGAGAGTGATAGCGTGCTATCACTGACAATTAGTTCAAGGCATTTGCAACACATATGTATGCAACAAAAGAAGAGTTTCATTATTACTCATTTATTTAAGTTCACAATTAGCTAAAAAACTCAGATTGTATTGGTTAACTATTGGATATCATACACTAGCCTTATATTTCACAAAAAGCTCATATTGATGTATTCAATTTTAACGTCAAACTATTTATTACTGATAGCTTAATATTTAATAATCAAGAGTCATAATGAAATACAGATTTGCAACATAATATAAATTGTATCAGAAAAAATTCCAAATCGAACATAGCAATTGATGCCCAACAATCACAGATGTCACGTACAGGCTGAACCAGAGGTGCAAAGTTTGGCGAGAGCTTGTGGCTGAAGAAGAAGAAGAAGAAGAAGAAGAAGAAGAAGAAGAAGAAGAAGAGTGATTGGACTTTGCCAGTAAAACACGTGTCTTCATGCTCCACAGCCTACTTTAAAAGAGTGTTGCTCTTTTCCTAGCCGAGGTCTCTGGAAGGTGAATGATAATTGCTGACGGAGGATTTAGCCTTATGATGGAACAAAGCACCTCTTTTGTTCAACAGTTGTAACTCATACTCTGAGAAGGGGCCCAATTTTAGACATGAATTTAAGACATGGGATTTTATTGAGTGTGTGTCAGGGTGTTATCCACAGACAGACAGACAGACAGATTTGTACATGTATATTACATTTTAAGACTCCATGCTGTTCCTAATTCATGAGCTTTGGCACCAGCTCTGTGGTAATGACATCATGGCAGCATTGTTAGCTGTTAAGTCTGACCGCAGAGTCTGTGAACTTAAATAGTCTTTACAAAAAGGATTTTTCCACTGAGACGTCTTTGTGTGGTTAACTTCTCAGGTAACTCCAAGGAGATTTTCTCCTACTGTTTGACTTGTATTTAACTTTTGTTTCTGAGACTCTTGATTACATTGAGATTTTCCTGCAACACAGACAACAATATTCTGCCTAAAACACATGACAGAGGAGATACAGAAAGAAGACAATTTAAATTAAGTTCTACGTAAAGTGGCAAATCAAAATAAAAGAATTTGAAACACAGGCATGGGATGAGCAGATGATTTTGTCCTGACTGTCATTACTATATGTGATTGTTGATCAGGCAGAAGGTGACAAAGAATACTGCTCAGCCTGGTTGTGGGTTCTATCGACGTCCCTCTATAGCCCTGGCTGGCATTGCTTGTGAAGAAATAAAGCTATCAGAGGATCAGCACAAGATAAGGGTTGCCAACTGCTCCCTCTGTACCTTCCTGTTTTGCTGCAGGAATTCTTTTGTATGGGAACCCCCCCGTTCTTCTGTTCTTCTTGTAGGTCTGAATAGATCTTTATGTGGATAGGAGCCAAGTACAGTATATGTTGGGAGCTTAAGGATACAAATGTTTGATGGATAAGAAAGTATGTAGATCTGATATTAACAAGGGTTATTTCTAGCATTCTAGACGTATACCCAAATAGAAAGGAATTTACAGGACCTGTTATTGAACAGAAAATCAACCATGTAATGTTATCACAAAATGTGTTTTTTTTTCTTTCAATCTTACTGTGTTCTCAAAATCAAAGAGGCTCTGCTGCAAACCAGCTGTTGACTCCATGTGAATGTAACTACCTTGTTATCTAAGTATCATTACAACAATAAATTCTTTCCACTGTTTATAAGCCTGAATGTTAAGCCTTTGAGCCGCTAATGGACTGTTAGATTGGAAAACAGATGATAGTGATTAAAGTTTGCTGATTAAAGAGACCTCTACTTTTGAGCTCTTCCTATTTCAAAATGTTGTAGAAGCTCTTCATCAAGATTCTGCCCCAAATATTACAAATCATCTCGTCAAACATTTATGTCTGTTAAAAAAAAAAAACCCTGATAGACCTTTATTAAATATGAAATGGACTGCACAAAAGTTTGGTGTCGTGGAAATATTACACTATCTTATTTTTGAGGGGGCTTCCTTAACAAAACATGCGCCGATATAGCAAGCAATGCACATTTCCCTTGTATACCTTTTACAAGCACAATCTTTATCATCAAACATTATCAGCATTTCATGATTGTATTAACCCTACAGTACATGTATATGCTGCACCTTAACCGTCGGATGCTTTAGTTGGTCTGATGCACTACTCTACTTTATATTTGATATCAGTTTCTTATCTTATCCATCATTGAACTATGGTCACTTTATTCTATCAGTATTTATCCTTTTGCATAGCTTTAGTATTTAATCTGTTGTTTTACTTGCACATGGCTCTATATATATATATATTTATATTGTTTCCAGTTACAGCACAATAGTTGTTAATATCTGTTCATTACCGTATACATTTCTGTTTATATCTTTAGTCCGATCACGGTCCACTTATACTTCCACTCTTTTTTGATATATTTAACTTTGCAATTTTGTATATTAGAATACCTGCACTGTCGTTTATTTACTGCTCTGTCTGCCTTTGAATTACTGGGGACAAATAAAGTATTTTAATTGAATTGATACAAGGGTTACTTCTTGAATAACTGATCTGCATCTATACCCCAATGAAATATATATGGGTTGGATATGACATTCTGTGTATTTCTTCTGTGTCGTTTATGGTTTATACTTTATGATGCACAGTAACATCAGAATTAAGTATTTAGTGCCATCTTGTGTTCAAAAGAATACAGTGTCAGTTCCCCAAAGTCCCCTCCCTCAATGACTTTATTAAATCCCTGGGATGCCATTGAACAAGTAAATGAACAGTATTTGCTAATTCTGCTCATATGAAAATAAAATACTGAAACAATGTCCCCATTCTTCTGGACATATTGTAGCTCGTGGAATAATTACTTCTTTCAGTACTGTACATAAACATTCAAACCTCTATTGTATTAAAATAACACTTAAAAAAAAAAAAGATGTTTTCTTAAGCATGCAGGTATCATCAGCAATTATGAATAAATGAATTTATTTGATGTTCCTATTTTACAATTTATTAAAGCACTCTAATTGGTTATCATCAATAGGCCTTCAATCATACAATCATGGGAAAAAGTAGAGCATCTGACAGTTATGATCCCTAATGTGCACAATATATTGCACATACATTCATTTAGTGTTTTGGCACATACAGTATTTTTGAATGCCTCTAACTTCAGTTCTAAATCAGGGATGGGCCAGTACATTCTGCGCCTGCGCAGTGCGGAATTGTTACATTCTTAAATTGTTGTTTAGTTTTTCTTCCTACAAATTCTGAGTTTGCATGGACTAAAAGTAGGCCTACTGGGGTTGTTGTTTATTAGCAGAATCTTTGTTCTTCTAAAGCTGGACTTCTTACAGAACTTGTTTTTAACCTCTCGGCTGTAGACTTAATTTAACGCGGATCTCAACGATGTTAAAGCAGACGATACAGAACTTCAACATCCATGTAAACCCTTTAAATGAGCGGAACATCTTTTCCAGTGGGGACCTGGTAACAGGATACATCTCATTCGAGCTCACAAAGAAGACAAATGTGACTTCGATTACGATGTCGATGAAAGGAATGGCTCATGTCCATTGGTCGACGGGATCGGGTGGAAAACGGAGACGCAGTCGACATATATCGGCTAAACTGGATTTCTTTGACTTGAAAGGAGTCATCTTGCAAGACAGAGCTGGTAAACACACATTTAAATGCATGACAGCTTCGCAAAAATAAATAAATAATATAAGCCATGGTTAAAGTCGCTATTTCTACTTTCTTCTTGTAGTTTCTGGGACGTCAACAAAACTACAGCCTGGCACGCACATGTATCCGTTTACATGTCAGCTACCACAGGGGTGTGTATGAATGGGCGCTTAATATGTTTATAGCCTATCCGACAGTAAATCGGCGCTCCATCCAGAGGCAACTGAACTCACCATGACAAGTTGGAAAAATTCCAGATCAGCTCATGGTGCTGTTATGGCCCCTCTCTGGAAGTCATTACCACGTGAGCAAATGTCTGCTTAAAGTGTGTCTTCTTTTAAAAGCTAAATCATAATTATTGGAATAGGTCTATAGCCTATTGCACTTTTCCAGGCTATTTCTACTTAAATACGTATTTATGAATACTATTTTTAATTGTGTTCTTTAATTGTTTAAGCACAATGAGTGTTTTTAAAAAAAAAAAAAAATTATCAGGAAATGTGCTTTATTCATAAACTTGACATGTGAAGTTCACATTCAACGAAGTTGCAGAATGTTCACTGACTATTGTTATATATTTAGGTAAATAAAATACTTATTCAAGGCAAGCTAGACAATGTCACATCAATGTGACCAAAGGCTCTTAGAATGTGCCAAGATAATTGTCTCGAACAACTGTGCTTGTTGAAACTGTATCCCCATTTCTGACAAAAGTTGTATCTTTATGGAAAATAAATATTTTTGCTTCAATGCAGAGACTTCCCAGCCAGCTTCCGAGAGCCTAATGGACAAATCTCATACACTTTGACAGTGAGCATCAACAGGCCCTGGCACTTGTCCAGAGACAGACAAGCTCAGCTGAACTTTGTAAACCGAATTGATACCAACCAGCCAGTGCTGTGGGTGAGTGTTTCTTACTTGGCAGTAGATTATGGTATTCTGATTGGATATATCAATTCAGGACCACGTCATAGAACACGTAAAGGATTCATCATTTTATAATTTTATTTCCCTCACATGTTCTCCTGCACATCTCTGTCTGCAGGCTCCTATGTCAGGCTCCAACAGTATGACAGCGTGTTGCTTCTGTTGTACCTCAGGTCCCATCACCATGAAAGTCAGCACAGAGAAAAAAGCTTTCAGCCCAGGTACTCCATCCATCAAGGGGCTGGGTGATATAAAATGAAATGCAATTCCATTATCTATTATTTTTTATTGAATTAACAAATATCCTATCTTGTGTCTCTTTTTGTTTCAGGGGAAACTGTGAAAATAATTTGTGACTTTAGCAACGCTTCATCTCGTACAGTGACTCCAAAGGTCAAAATGCTACAGAAACATACTTTCTCCACCATCAACAAGTCCAGCCTCATAATACGATTCAAAAGGTTGGCGTTTTTAAATGCACATCCCATCAATGCTCATACGTCTTTCGTGCATGATGAATTCACGCTCACCGTCCCCTCTGTTGCGTCACCCTCCATCTCCAACTGCCGTATCCTGGAAGTTGAACACTTCATTCAGGTTGGTAACTGATTTTGTGGAAAAGAAAATGTTCCATTTGTGTGTGATCCAGTTTCAAATGAATTTTTCTTTTGTTTAATTATTGGTACTTGAAATACATAAAAACATAATATCCCTTATTTTGTCTGAAGGATTTTTTGTTTATTACATTGGTAGTTATTACAGCCCCATAACTATTTTTAAGACAGTTTTTTCTGTGTGTTTTTTTTTAGGTGAGCCTGACGTTGATGTTTTCTCCTGACCTCGTTGTGCTGGTTCCCATCGTCATTTTTGACTCCGTTATTGAAGCTCAACACAATCTTAACTCTGTATAAACGTGGAAAACCTTCTGTTTGACAGACTTACCCTTTCAGTCTAACTTCTAACTGGGAGAGCTTTATTTTTAATTATTTGTTAAAAGGATCATTGCCACTCAGGAAAAATAAAACATATGAAGTTCTGTTGTAGAGATACTTTGAGGTAAACAAATGTATTTTTAAGATTTTTAAAGAGGTCTTCTCTGTTTTTCAATCTTCAGCTTCTAATAGTTTTATACTGTTAAAAATGGTTACTTATACCTCAACATTTTTACTTACATTTAAGTTTGGACCACTTTGTCAAAATGGATACTCTGGCGCAATTAATTCTGTTTGTCGGCTCTGTGAGGGATCTCACTGCCCTTCCACATGCTTACGTGGAAAGTATTAGGCAGGAACAGCACACAATCTTGTCCTTCCCGTGCTTACATTTTTGAAGATTGCAGACATCATCAATTACTTTAATAATTATTCGACCCTTAATGGAGTTCATCATAATCCTTTATTATTGCCCAGCACATTTACAAATACAAGGAAATTGACCTGGGGTTTCCGAGCAAAACAATCATCAAAAAGGTTGGGCAGGTGATTTAGATCTCACAGTGTAAATTTGCCATTTGCCAAAAGTTTACAGTTCTATCATACCTCAAGTGTTTTTATGACATGTTGGGTCTATGAGAGTTTTTTTTTTTTATCATGTCTGTGCTAGTTATCAAAATGGATTTTAAGACATTGTGACACAATGTCTTAAAATCCCTGTCAGTTTTTTGTTAAAGGTTTATTATACACTGCATCTCTTTTGTGTGTATTATTTTTTCAATGTGACGAATGAAGCCAAAGGACATTAAAACTGCCTTTTAGAGTCAAGCTGCCTCTCAGTTTTCAGAATATGTGCATATGTGTGTTTAAGTGTATTAATGAGTTATCATTTAATGAATATCTATTTTGTGTATTCTGCATACTCAACAGACATTTGAATGTTATGTTGTTTGAATGTGCTCAATATTAACGTTTCTTTCTGAAATATAAATATTGATGTTCTGTAAATGTGTTAAAAAAATAATCTGGGATGAATTAAAATTCTTATACATTTAGCATAGCCCTTTTTTTCATCCCCATCATTATCGCCTAATAAAAAATACATTTTTGCGATATACTGCTTTCTGAGCTTGAGAGTATAATTTTGACATGATGAGAAGTTTGATGACAATGAAGACACAACACAGCTAAATATTATGAACCACAGTTCTGTTTCTCCCTTCAGGAGACAAAATACAAATTCAATTGACCCAATAGTCTTGTGTATAGTGCGCATAAGTCTAGGGAAATGCATGAATATACACTCAACAAAAATATAAACGCAACACTTTTGTTTTTGCTCCCATTTGTCATGAGATGGACTCAAAGATCTAACATTCATTCCAGATACACAATATTACCATTTCTCTCAAACATTGTTCATAAATCTGTCTAAATGTGTGATAGTGAGCACTTTTGCTTTGCTGAGACAATCCATCCCACCTCACAGGTGTGCCACATCAAGATGCTCATCAGACACCATGATTAGTGCATAGGTGTACCTTAGACTGTCCACAATAAAAGGCCACCCTGAAATGTGCAGTTTTTGCTTTATTGAGGGTCTGGGGACTCAGAACCAGTCAGTATCTGGTGTGACCACCATTTGCCTCATGCAGTGCAACACATCTTCTTCGCATAGAGTTTATCAGATTGTCAATTGTGGCCTGTGGAATGTTGGTCCACTCCTCTTCAATGGCTGTGCGAAGTTGCTGGATATTAGTGGGAACTGGTACGCGCTGTCGTATACGCCGGTCAAGCACATCCCAAACATGCTCAATGGGTGACATGTCCGGTGAGTATGCTGGCCATGCAAGAACTGGGACATTTTCAGCTTCCAAGAATTGTGTACAGATCCTTGCAACATGGGGCCGTGCATTATCTTGCTGAAACATGAGGTGATGTTCATGGATGTATGGCACAACAATGGGCCTCAGGATCTCATCACGGTATCTCTGTGCATTCAAAATGCCATCAATAAAATGCACCTGTGTTCTTCGTCCATAACAGATGCCTGCCCATACCATAACCCCACCACCACCATGGGCCACTCGATCCACAACATTGACATCAGCAAAGCGCTCACCCACACGACGCCACACACGCTGTCTGCCATCTGCCCTGAACAATGTAAACCGAGATTCATCCGTGAAGAGAACACCTCTCCAACGTGCCAGACGCCATCGAATGTGAGCATTTGCCCACTCAAGTCTGTTACGGCGACGATCTGGAGTCAGGTTAAGACCCCGATGAGGACGACGAGCATGCAGTTGAGCTTCCCTGAGACGGTTTCTGACAGTTTGTGCAGAAATTCTTTGGTTATGCAAACCAATTGTTTCAGCAGCTGTCTGAGTAGCTGGTCTCAGACGATCTTGGAGGTGAACCTGCTGGATGTGGAGGTCCTGGGCTGGTGTGGTTACACGTGGTCTGCGGTTGTGAGGCCGGTTGGATGTACTGCCATATTCTCTGAAACGCCTTTGGAGACGGCTTATGGTGGAGAAATGAACATTCAATGCCCGAGCAACAGATCTGGTTGACATTCCTGCTGTCAGCATGCCAATTGCACGCTCCCTCAATGCTTGCGCCATCTGTGGCATTTTGCTGTGAGACAAAACTGCACATTTCAGAGTGGCCTTTTATTGTGGACAGTCTAAGGTACACCTATGCACTAATCATGGTGTCTGATGAGCATCTTGATGTGGCACACCTGTGAGGTGGGATGGATTGTCTCAGCAAAGCAAAAGTGCTCACTATCACACATTTAGACAGATTTATGAACAATGTTTGAGAGAAATGGTAATATTGTGTATCTGGAATGAATTTTAGATCTTTGAGTCCATCTCATGACAAATGGGAGCAAAAACAAAAGTGTTGCGTTTATATTTTTGTTGAGTGTATATTCATGCATTTCCCTAGACTTATGCGCACTATACACAAGACTATTGGGTCAATTGAATTTGTATTTTGTCTCCTGAAGGGAGAAACAGAACTGTGGTTCATAATATTTAGCTGTGTTGTGTCTTCATTGTCATCAAACTTCTCATCATGTCAAAATTATACTCTCAAGCTCAGAAAGCAGTATATCGCAAACATGTATTTTTTATTAGGCGATAATGATGGGGATGAAAAAAAGGGCTATGCTAAATGTATAAGAATTTTAATTCATCCCAGATTATTTTTTTAACACATTTACAGAACATCAATATTTATATTTCAGAAAGAAACGTTAATATTGAGCACATTCAAACAACATAACATTCAAATGTCTGTTGAGTATGCAGAATACACAAAATAGATATTCATTAAATGATAACTCATTAATACACTTAAACACACATATGCACATATTCTGAAAACTGAGAGGCAGCTTGACTCTAAAAGGCAGTTTTAATGTCCTTTGGCTTCATTCGTCACATTGAAAAAATAATACACACAAAAGAGATGCAGTGTATAATAAACCTTTAACAAAAAACTGACAGGGATTTTAAGACATTGTGTCACAATGTCTTAAAATCCATTTTGATAACTAGCACAGACATGATAAAAAAAAAAAACTCTCATAGACCCAACATGTCATAAAAACACTTGAGGTATGATAGAACTGTAAACTTTTGGCAAATGGCAAATTTACACTGTGAGATCTAAATCACCTGCCCAACCTTTTTGATGATTGTTTTGCTCGGAAACCCCAGGTCAATTTCCTTGTATTTGTAAATGTGCTGGGCAATAATAAAGGATTATGATGAACTCCATTAAGGGTCGAATAATTATTAAAGTAATTGATGATGTCTGCAATCTTCAAAAATGTAAGCACGGGAAGGACAAGATTGTGTGCTGTACACCTATGCACTAATCATGGTGTCTGATGAGCATCTTGATGTGGCACACCTGTGAGGTGGGATGGATTGTCTCAGCAAAGCAAAAGTGCTCACTATCACACATTTAGACAGATTTATGAACAATGTTTGAGAGAAATGGTAATATTGTGTATCTGGAATGAATTTTAGATCTTTGAGTCCATCTCATGACAAATGGGAGCAAAAACAAAAGTGTTGCGTTTATATTTTTGTTGAGTATACATTACAATCACTAATCATACTGCCAAAAAGAGCCATACAAATAGTTCACAAAGCTGGATATTGAGACCACACAAATCCATCATTTTTTAAATCAAAAGCAATAAAATTCATCGATATTGTAGAATTAAAAATGGCAAAAATAATGTTTAAAGAAAAAATATATATTACCTGGTAATTTACAAAGATTCTTATTATTATTCTTCAATGGAGAAGGGGGGTATAATATAAAGGAGGGGACAGAAATTTTAAAACTGTTTTTATGCGTACCACCATGAAAAGTCTTTGTATTTTAATCCAGGGGGTAAGACTGTGGAACACTGTGAGTGTGGAGCTGAGGCAATACGAGCCTGACTCTGTTCAAATATAGGTATAAACAAGCGATTTTCAGAAAGTACAGAGAGGAAGAAAGAAGCCCACAAGAACAGACCATAAAGATGTACTGTAAGAAAAAAACAAACAAAAAAACTCGGAAACTGTCTACACTTTATGCAATACATTGAAATGGCAGTAATATGTGATTAAGATTGAGATTGGAGAAGGGGTAGTAATAAATAAGTTTATACGTCTTACTACTCCTTTTTTATTTCAGGTAAGGTAAGATCTAGCTATAATTCAAAATTTTTCCACGAAAATCCCTGGAACAAATATTGTTGAGCATGACATTGTTGTGAGAGAAGATGCAAAGATGAGAGGTGTAAAGGATCCCTGAGCGGCTGCTGGCCTCACTGGGGAGGGAGGTTGACCTGATGCTGTCCCTCGGGTTCGAGGTTTTAAAGAGCGAGTGTTGTAACCCAGTTCTACCCATACCAAAGGATGGAGGCATGAGGTTCTGCACTGATTTCAGGTACCCTAATTCATTTCATCATCTTGTTTCAAAGTTATATTAAATGGACATCTTTTATATGCCTAGTTTTTAGAATTTGGTTTTTAAATTAGTTTGTATTTTTAGATCAACTAAAACCCATCTTTTCTTTAAACTTACTCCTGTGTCTCAACAGTGTTACGAGAATGAATGGCGTCTAGGGGATGCTGATTCTCTAACACACAGTGGACAAACAGACTATGAAACAAATTGTATTATTGTATTTTCAGACTATGTTTCCTCTCACCAAATCTGTCACTACCGAAACCTAGTATTAAACTATTAGAAACAAATATTATGTTAATGTTTACATTCCCGGTGTTAACATTATTTTCACAATTTTTTTTATTGAAGGTTTTCACAAAATTAATACATGAATTTTTTTAAACAAATTTCAATTATTACAATTCTTCAAAATCGATGTGCAATCTTCTTCCTAAAATGCATGACACTTCTTTACAGTGTTTTATCATATTCACTCAACCTTATTGCTTAATATTAACTCAGAACATGGCTGATGTTGGTAATATTACAAACACGTGTGCTTTTTGGTCAATAAAATAAATTGTTTTTGAAGAAAAAATGTTAATCCATGATCATTTATGTACAAATATTACTTATCAATTGCTTATTTGCTATAAATGGATAAAGTCATATACTCAGTGAGTTTCTTTAAGATTCGTCATTTCAAACACATTTATTTTAAAATGATGGGATTTAACTCACCTTTCCACTTTGTCGCTATTTAGAATGATCATGTCACTGCTGAAAGCTACCATATGTTTCGGTAGTGACTATTGTAGCTAATTTTGAGCATAACTGAAGAATAGGAGGAAGCAGAAGGCTAGCGTATGGATTAATAAAGGATATCTTCTTAAAGTGATCGTCTCTGATAAATATATACTAATTATATATTCCTCAAATTAACATATGTAAACAAAAATGTGTATGACAGCTGAAAGTAAAATAACAAAGGTTTCTTTTTTTGATAATGGAGCTAGTGCAACATTTTACATAAACAGCAGAAATCAATTCTCTTTAAATGTCTACAATGAGTGAGAAGCGCCAGCTGTACTGTTGTCGCAGTCTTGAAACGGTCTTGCGTATAACATTGTTTTAGTCAAGGACTGGAGAAAATAAGAATAACATACTTGCTGCTTATTCAGATGTTATGCAAGTGTGTTTAGATATCGATCGTTCTGTGTCAATGTGAAGCTATCAGCTAACATTAACCTGCTTACAATGCATACCATGGCATTTTGCTATTCAATGAAAGGACTTATTTTTTTCAACTACCTGAAATTATACTATATTTATATATACTATATATACTATATTATATACCTTTGAATTTTATACCAAATGTAATGGTATAAAATTACATTTATTGCATACTTACATAGTTTAAAGCAGCCATTCACCGCTACCTCTGACCAAGGTCACCACGACCTCCGACCTCCCTACTCCGTCGTGTGTGCGTGAGGCAGACGGGTTTAGCGGAGGTCGTGTGAAAATGTCAGACTCATCTGTTTTAATAAGTGTCACAATAGTGGCACAGGAGAATGTATACAAATACACTTAATTTAAATTTTAACATTTTGCCAGATTGCTGTTGGAGTTTTACAAAAACTCAAGTGTCATCCTTGTCCTCTCAAACTTTGGCTGTTGCATCTGAACTTACATATCTTGTTGATTTGGTTCAAAGGTTTTCCAATAAGACAGGTGTTATCGTCCAGAAGAAGTCTCCTGCAGTCATCATGTCTCCATGCTACTGAAAAAAACCCCTGACTCTGAATGTGAATGTGTCTTTTCTTTTTCATATCTCTCTCCGTGTGTTGTCTGATTGTCTGACTTTGCAACATTAAGTCATGAGAATTGGTATTATCTGTATAAGCATTGCTTTTTATGATATATTGTATTTTTCTGATTGATTATGAATATGTCGTTTTTTGTTTGACGGAGCGACACTGGAATAATGCTGCAGAGAGGAACAGTGACAAGCCAAACGACAGTCATCTCTCCTCCACACACACAGACTCTAGTAGTTCTCACAGGAGCTAAGAACTAAAAAAGTGTCTTCTTTTTCCTGAAGTGAAACACATGGCAACACAGGACTTTTTAAAAAGGTCTAATGAAGTTTAGCTCGCAGTGACAATGGACCTACTACACATTTAAAAATGTAATATTAGAATGAAAAATATCTGCCTTTATTACATCTATATTTTAAATAACTAATTTTGCATTATTATTGCAAAGATTGTTTATATTCGCCCATATGTTCTGATATTGACAGCGACGAAGCTAGTCCGTCTCCATTGTCCCAGATGTTTTAATGTTTGGTAAGGTTCAGTTGTTTAAAATGGAATCTTTGGGTCACCTTACAGTTTGTTGTTGTTTCAATTTGACAGTAGCAGCCTTCATGTTGACAGATGTTATTGTCCAGAAGAAGTCTCCCACAGCCATGCTACTGAAGAAACCTTCTGACTCTGAATGGGACTTCATACAGGTCAGTCGGCTCTCTTTTATTGGTTTTATTATCTGAATAAGCAGTGCTTTTGAGTATATATTGATTATTTCTGATTGATTATGAATATCTCGTTATTTGATGTTTGACAGAGTGACACTGGAATAATGCTGCAGAGAGGAACAGTGACAAGTGATAGACAGTCATCTCTTAGGTTATTCTTTAGCAACTGATTTGAGTTGTACTAGCTCAACTTTTAACAAGGCTAGATGTAATTAATAATGATGTGTGCAATCTGCTGCCTCAATTTTATTGAGAAGTTACCGTGTATCTCTTTTTACAGTGTAGCCTATAGCCTACACCACATAAGCAATGTTATGATGAATATCCATAACACACTGGACTATACAACACATTAGATGTATCACCAGAAGCATCTCTCAAACATTGCATTTTAAAGCAGTCAACAGAGATATGCATTGACTTGTGTGACACACACATAAACACACACACACACACACACACACACAGACTTTGAAACTACCGGTACTTTGAGTGGCAGCAGCGCAGCGCTGTCCTCTTGCCAGTCCTCCTGTCAGTACAGCTGGATGCAGCGTCAGAGAACCTTCTCATCCTTCCATCCGGACTCTTTCCGGTTCTTTTTTAAAAGCAAGCTGAATAAGCTGGGCCTTGCTTCCGAGAAGCATTCTGCGCCGATGCCCTGAGAAGACGCTTTGGAGCTTGAAAAATGAGTTTTCACACATGACTGTAGAAGCTCCTAAAGTTAGGGCAAAGGTGTGTGCTGTGAGAACAGTCGGCATAGCCTGGATTTAGTGGCTACAGTGACGTAGACTGTATCACGTACGTAGTTTAACTTTCTTTTTAGTCAGTCTGTGATAGACTGTTGCAGTGGAAATTCCCATCAAACAATCACTCCATTGTTTCTTTATATTAATGGTTTACTGTTAAAGAATGCAACATCATTTGCATCTATGACAATATAATATTAAAAAATCTGTGCTTCAAGTGGGGGGGCACAAGCATTTATGCGGGCGGGCCCGGCCCCCTATGGCCCGTCGATAGCGACGGGTGTGGTCCTTACCTGCAAACGCCAGCAGAGAGCAGCAATTACACACTTTGCTGCACAATAATGGAGGACAGTACTTGGAGCAATCAGACAAACTGCTGCAGCCCAAACCAAAGAGTTACTCCTCGTGACATTAGAAATGCAAGTTTTAACCAGCAGGAGGCAGTCTAATCCTACAGGTGAGTAGAGTCGCAGAGTGGACAGAGGATAAATATGAGACGTGTGCAGGGTCAACTAGTTCATTGGGTTGAAGTTTGCTGGGAGCACACAATCTGAAGTCCATTTAGAGATCTTTTCATGCACATTAAATTCAGATGACTGCAACAGCAGCTATAGGTCATGATATAATTCTTTTGGATGTGCCCAAATTTTTCTTTTTTAACAATAGAAAATGATTAATAAAACATTGATTTTTATTTTTGTTTCAGCTTATTGTACTTTAAATGTCCCTCATACACACTATTTTCATTGTTTTTGTCTGACATGTAAACCAGACGCTTTTACAAATACATTTTTCAGCTTGGTTTCATGCTACCTCTGTTGACAGAATAAACATTCATACACTCTTCATGATGCCAAATAATAATGTCATCAGAGTTGCCGTGTTTTCAAAGGTTGAATGTGTATGTAATATGTTTAGTGTTTGGGACTCTAGGCAGGGTCCGTTTATAAAGACTTAATTGAATGTGATTACAACTTTGTCATTCATTATTTATTGGCAACACAAAGGACAATCAGACACTACGAAACAGGGATTACATACCCACACATTCATGCAACCGCTTCCTAACTACATAAATTAAAACTAAGACATACACAAAAGAAAGTGTATATTAACCTGACTTTTTTTTTTACACACACATGATGCACACATAGGTTTGCACACATACACAAGCATACATAAAACAAAATGAATAACTATGACATAACAATCAAATAAATAAAAATACCACTTTTTTGTCAAGCATCTAGTGTCCCAATGAAAGATTAACCTAATCCCTTCATACCTGCACACACACACACACACACACACACACACACACACACACACACACACACACACACACACACACACACACACACACACACACACACACACACACACACACACACACACACACAAAAAAACATTGACGCCACAGAGACACAAACCCTTCCCATGATTCAGTTGGATCTGATGGAGGTTATGCAACCCCTCTCACAGTGTAGATAGAGCTGCAGATTACTGGCCTCTCATATGTTTATTGGTAATCTCTGTGTCCTGTGTCTATTTGTCATTATTGTTATATAACAACATGTTGAGCTCAGTGAGCTCTGATACTACTACTTTGCTAAATTTGTAATGCACTTTCAGAGATAGATTGATGTCGGGACTGATGCTGAGTGCAGTTTTTATTTCTGTTCTCAACTTGAACTCACAGTAAAAAGTCAAACCAGAGATGAAAGGATCGATAAAAGATGAGACACATTTAATATTTTCGCTCACTTGTACCAAAAAAGATCCATGAATAAACTCTGCCTTGAGTAAAGTGTTGATGTATGATGACATCACTTCTCCTCAAATGTGCTCACCTGTTTGTATTGTATAGTAAAAACAGAGAAACAAATATGAGACAGTCAAAGAGATATAGAGGAAGAGAAAGAAGGGTTAGGGTCAGATTAAAAAAAGAGAAGCTCATAAACAGGAGAAGACAGCTGTAGTGCTGCCTTTCAGACCATAAGTCCAAAATCAACAGCCCACAAAAGGCCGAACCATCTGTCTCATTTGTGCTAAAAACCAGCTTATTGCTCAAACACATATTGACACTTTGGTTGACAACACACACATATGCAGCCAGTATGTCTTTCAGTCACGACAGATACTGCACAGTACTATATCACATCCCTTAAGATCTGTGATACTTGGACAGCTTACATAAGCTTGAGGACCCGAAAACAAATGTAACAATGAAGAATAACACTTTTATCTTTAAGATATAAAGAAAAAAGTATTTTGGTTGATTTAGTTAATTGTTCAAAGATGCTTAACAAAGAACAACAACAAAGCAAAACAAAGAAATCAATACAAAGATTAAACAATCAATGAGAAGGGAAACAAAGCAGAGAAGGGGGTTTACACATTGGCCTACATATTGCTAAAACTATCAAATCAGAATTTGGGTAATAATGATCAAACATATAGTTAGGCTGTGACAAAGCAATCATTTGCAGAAGACAGATGTAGAGAAATAGTCTGAAATAAAGGAAACTGTTCAGTCAATGTGCTTACAGCCACAGTGCCACTCAAAAGAAATGATTGCAACAGTTAACATTTAGAAGGTCCTCTTTACGAAGATACTCTCTTGTGGCTTTACTGTCAGGATAGCATGATTTCAGTCGACTTACAGTAAGCTGTGGGTCACTGTTCATGTCAATATGCTGCATATTGATATCTTTTGTAGGAAACTGAAGAAAGATGTCCATTTAGTATCTTCTCTTGAGGTCAGAATATAAGGCCCATGCGGTGAATAGTAATGGAAATGGCTACATTGATATTGGACCTCTATATAGTCATAACCAAGGTCATTTTATTTGGGTAGAAGAGAATACACTTAGAAAAGAAACTATCATCAGTAACAGAAGGCATAATGGCCAGTGGAAATTGAAAGTGAAACATGAAGTGAAATTGTTATTTTCAAGATCAGTTATATTCTTCACCATGAGATACAAAAATGACTGGACGAATGACCAATGGAAGAGTCCAGAAGATGCATTAAAGAGGTTTATTTCAGTCATAGACTGATAAACAGTTTTTAAAGAAAGTTTTTCAAAGAAAGCTTGCATATGCAAAACATACCTTGTTTTTTTCTAAAATAATGTGTCCAATCTACAAAACCCTCAATTATGAAAAAAAGTCCATCCTCTCCATCTTTTGCCTCCTCTGCTTTTCAGAAAATGTGAGTTCAACGGGCCATTTAGAGAGCTTCCCTTAATGACCTCCTAAAAAGAAAGCAAACCCTCCCCAAGGTGGGTGACACACACACACACACACACACACACACACACACACACACACACACAACTAGGCGTTTGTTTTGACCCCTGAGTCTACCTGCTCAACATATACAATCGGGCATTTAGGGAGAAAGTCCAAGGCACATCCCTTTCCAGAGAGCGTAGTCAGACATAGCTTAGTATCATCTAAAGACACAGCCTGTTCTGAGCAGGGCTGAAATAGAGGGGTTTAAAGACATGACAAAATATGTCTCATTAATGTATGCTAACTGGTGACATGAATTAGTGAGCATTAGGGAATTAATTTCATCCAATCATACATTTATGATTGGGCAGAGGTGAGAGTGGATTTTTAACAACATAATTCACAGACATGTTTTGTGGAGCTCTAGACCTTATTTAATCTAGTTCAAAAGCAGGACAATATGTGACCTTTGACATTAGCTTGTAAGAGAAAGTTGAACTAAATTAAGCTATGCATTTGAAGATACAATGAATAATTGATAAAAAAAAACCAAACCTGTCTTTAACTGATTTTATTTGACCTTATAGTTAACTCATCAACCAGCAATTTCAGTGCAGGTAACAGTTTATTATTACATTTAAGTTTCACACAAATATGCCAAAAATATGTTGAAGAGAAAGTACTGCATAGGAAATCAAATCACAACAAAATTTTTTGTTAGCATGTTAGCTGCCTTTGTTAGCATGTTAGTTGCAGAATACTCCCTCAATTAACTCACAGTGAGACTGATACTCACTGAGTCACTTCTAGTGAAATCATTCTATAAATATCTCATTCAGCCTCATTGAAATGGCGGAGAGGCACACAAGGACACCAGTAACATTTTTAGTTTTGCTTTAATCGCAAGGGAAGCAGAGGCATGAAATAGGGACACTGTCAGAGGACTCAGGCGAGCTGGAAAAAAAACTGAATTTCCTCTGTTTTTTAACCCTGCACTTTATCACCCAACAAAATATGTGCCCCTTGTGTCCATCTGTCTCTTTCTGAGGCTATCTTCTTGACTGTCATGGGCCTACTTTTTCTTCTTCCGGCCTCTTCCAGGCTCTTTGTTTCCACCTGTTGCCCTTTTTGCAGCTCTGTTAGTGCCATCATTAGTGCCGAAGCCTTGTAAGCTATAGGGATACACTTCACCTCTGACAGGTCAACCTGCCATTCAGCCTACCCCATCTCCACAAACTCTCCCAAGGCAATCACTGGCTAGCTTGCTTTTTGTCCCCCACATCCTCTTAGTTTTCTCACCAGGAGGAGGGAGAAGAACTTGAGAGGATGAGATCATAGTCTGCCTGTGTTTTGCAAAGCAAACATACTGACAGATGGGCAGTCCCATAGACGCACAGGAGAGATAAGAGGATTGAGCCTGCTGCTTGTTGTTGTTGTGGGTTTTGCCATAACTCTTAATGCAGTTAGCTCACTCTGAGGTCCTTCAAATGGCAGAGATGAGGAGTTTCTGAGAAGAAATAATGTCACCAGTGGCGACAGAGGAAGACAAATCCTGACCATTCCAACGTTGATAGTCCAGAAAATATTCTTCTCCTCACTAATAAGCGTTTTGATGTCTGCTGAATAAAAAAGGGTTGAATTTGTTGAACACATCCACCGTCATGCTGTAGTCAGCAGATACTTTTGTTCAGCCTTCTTCTGTTGCGGCTGTGCAGTAAAAACTGGAGTTTTCTCTGGATGTGAAGGCACCTTACAAGCTTTGTAGAGTATGACAAAGAGGATGAGGATGAGGATGCCAACCACAGAGTTACAAACAATTGCGATAATGGCCCAGATGGATAGGCCCATCCTCAGCTCATGCTCCATGCTTGACTGGAAAAAAAACCCTCCAGACTCATTAAATCTCAGAGGAGAATCTGAGGTCCTGAAACTTGCGAGAAGCTGCCCGGTCACTTCAAATCCAAAGATCCCCCTGAAACAAAATAGAAAATTGGTCAATAGAACACTTGCCTACATGTCCAGAGTACACAAACGTTGTCCAGAGTTAGCCTGCCTGTCCCAGGGGCCTCCTTAGTCCACTAGTGAGGTCAGCTCAGAAAAGATTACTTTCTCTGACACGCTATAGCCACTGAGCTTAAGTGGCTTTATTCATGCAGCCGCTATACATGGAACAACCTATGTATGTCCAGTATCTGTTCATCTGTGTATCGTAAACAATCAGCTGTTATCCATGTATCTCAGCCCTTTTCATGACCATGAAAACTGTCAGATGGCAGCAGAGAAAAATCCACCATAAGCAATGTACTGTTTGATCATTTCGAGACGAGAGTGGGCCTTTTAACGACGGTTCTTCTTTTTTCTTCACACAGTCAAACAGAGATAAATTTGTTACAATAATAAAGAAGGTGTGAGTAAGCACTTTTTCGAGCTCAAATATTTTGAATGAGTTTCAACCCCAATGCGTTCTCAGCGGTAGTACGTGCTAATATTGTTGTCAATTTTGTGGCTGATATTAAAGCTAATGGGTCACTAAGATGCTCTGTTTGTGTATGTGGAGTTGAAAAGTCAGCTCAGACTGTGATTATTTTCCCTTTTAAGAGATAACCTATAAAAACTGGAGCTCATCTCCTCACTTCTTCCTCTCTCTCTCTACTCACTCTCACAGAACTGTAATTCATTTCTAATGAGACTGCATATTTCCTTCTCTCTCCAGCTGAGAGCAATAACACAACAGCTAAATCTTGCTACTGAGAACTCATTCGAAAGTTACCCTTTCCTATAACCAAGACGATTACAGATGGATAGCTCAAAGTTGAAGTCAGATGCAGTGATGCATTTGATTAGTTCTCATTCTCATGAAGTCTGTCTGTCTGTAGCAGAGCATGAGTCCCTCTGAGGCTGCTGGTGGCATCACTGTGGGGAGTATTACCCTCATACTCCCCAACTGGGATTACTGTCGATGAACCTGCAATACCAAACATTTCCAAAAAATACTGGGAAACTTTTTCTAGAGGTCAGGTGACATGTAGCGTATCGTACAACCTCTAATTAGAGAAAGAAGAGGAACGAGTAGGTTTTATGTTGTCACAGAGATGTGACAAGGAAAACAGTGTGTGCAGGAGAGAGTAATCAAATGAGTGGAAACAATGGATCCAAATAAAAGAGAGCCTCCATATAACTGGGAAACACACAGCAGTCACACTCGTTCTTTATGATTTATTATTGATAACAGTTTTTCATAGACCATACTTCCTGAAGTAGATCTGAATGGATTCCTATAGTTTAACAACTGAAAGGGTTACATTATGTCATCATGTACAAGATTAATGCATTTTAAGAGATGGCTCAACAGCACAGTGGCTATAAAGGAAGACAGAAAATGAATCTTTAGTCAAAAAAGTCAAAGGCTGATTGAAAATTAGGATACAACTTTCATCTGGGATTATTTATAGATGTAGGGTTACATTTCCAGGGTTCTTAATACTTAAAAAGAAACTTTCTCTGCCTTTCTTTGGACTCAAGGAAAGAGTTGATGCATGTTTCTCTTTATGTATGAAATAATTAGCAAATATGAATAGCTATGAATTTGAAGAGGCTCAATCACACAACAGAACAGACCCAGACATTCATAATGTGCTGTTTCAATAGGTCTCTTAACTTTTTCAGAAGTTTAAGTATTTCTGTTCGCAGAGGCTCAAAGATCAGAACAGCATGACCGACACACCACACACAAACATTCAAGAACATGCAGACACTAAACAACAGTCAATACACAGATAACTATAACTATGTACTGTAGCGTAGTGTGTTCAAGTTATGTAACGGTTGCAGGAAATCGTTTTGCTTTTTTTTTTCGTTTGAGAGCTGACTCATGAAACAATTCAGTATCAGTATGTGTGGTTTGATTGACCACTACAAAGCCCTTTTGTTGTACACGTGCAAATAATCGAATGCAAATGGATGCAAATACAGGCCTACATGTACCCAAGAATGCTTTCTAAACAAGCTTTACATGCAGATGTTCAAACACATTACACATGGACTTATTGTGCCTGTACTGACAACATGAAAAACAGGCAAACTCACTTTTGCATAATGCATCAACGAAAGGTCACAGTCTCAAATGACTGAACCTCCACAGGACTCTGGACAGGACCAGCTGCATAGACACAACCTTACTGTTGGGTAATTAAAGAGCTGACACTTAATGCAACACATGAACTAAACCAGATGGTTGGTGAATTGTTAGTTGTCATTGTTGGGAACATTCACAAATTTATGTATACTTTTGGGACAACTTTTGGAAAAAGTATTGTACTTTATATTGCTTTTTAAACTGCGTTTAATTAACAGACATTATATTGCATCAAATGTAAATGTATACCTTTACATTGTTTATAGCTAACTGAAACCAGCCAACTCTAAAATTGAAGTGCACATTTGTGTACGATTTAAAACCAACTCAACCATGTAACACCTTTTCTTGCCGAGAATAACTTCCAATACGACCGCCCGGTTGTTAGCACATTTCACTTCTTTGATGGCTTTTTCTTGCCCAAGCATTTGAACGCCTCATCCAACAGCTTACCTACTTGTTACGTCTGGCGTCTGAAGTCCACGCATGTGTTTACTCTCCTCCGCCGGTGTCGCACCATTGCAACTCGTAGATCACAATTTCTGAAAGTGAAAAGCGCGATCAAGTTACGTAAAATCACAAAGTTGTCACTTTTGTGTCGAAGTAGGTCAACGAAGACTGTGGCCTACGACTCTTTCTCGTTTTGAGCGCAGACTGTGAGTGTCGACAGGCTGACCGGTTCAGAGTCACTGCTGACAGGCTCAGAGCGACAGAGCGGAGATGCTGCTGTCAGGGAGGCCGCTTATCATCCCCACAGTCCCTCCTCCCCTACGACTCTCTCTCTCTCTCTCTCTCTCTCTCTCTCTCTCTCTCTCTCTCTCTCTCTCTCTCTCTCTCTCTCTCTCTCTCTCTACTACCAAGCTATTTATACTAAGACGCTCTTGGTACAGAGCTTAAACTTTTCATGCCTCTGTGAAGATCTTATGGTATCATGATGATAACATGGTGAACATTTTTGCCATGGTGCAAACGGTCATTGTCTCAGACACAGAAAGTACAATTACAAATCGATAAAGGAAGAATTAGGAAATACTAAGGAGAAAAAAAACATTAAATATAAAATAAAGATGAATCATATGACTAGGCTACGAGTTATGTTACAATGATGAAATCAATTACTAAATGATAAGAATATGAGGTATCTGAATTTACTGAAACAAAATGTCCTGCCTTTGGGCGTGCAGCTGCATGTTTAAATTTGGTTTCATTGTGTCTGAGTTCATGGGTTGATAAGGAAAAGGGCTGATACAGGACATATTCATATCTGAAAGTATCTGTTGCCCTTTATGTTACATAGATTAATAAATCTGAGAGAGATATCTTGACATGGGAATGTTGTGTTGGAGCCAAAAAGGATGTTCAGGAAGTTCTCAGAGTAAGAGGGTAGCTTGTTTTAAAGATTTTGATATAAATATCATTTCCTTTGTTCAGGGAGATGATGCTGGCCTCCTTTCTCTCCAGACTGTCCATCACAAGTCTATTTGATGATTATATTACTTGTAAATAAATTTATTCTGCAAGCAAGTCAGTGTCAACAGAGATTTCTTCACACGTCATCTGAGAAACTTCAAATACTTGCCTTAATGCAGAAAGAGTTTAAGTGATTTACTCCACCGTCTTTTGATTGAAGTATGCTTGAAACAACTTGCATGAAGCTGAAAAGCAGCTGCACCAACTGACAAACTTGTTGCCTCCTCATTGATATTCAGCCCAGCAGTAGAGTGTCTCTGGGGGCTCAGCTCTCTTTCTCCCTCTCTTTGTTTGTGTTGGTGGTGGGTGTGCGCATGGGGTACCCTGACCCACAGAGTTCAGGCATGGACAAAGCATTCTTTTTAGACATCATTGTTCTCTCGCTTCAGAAAAAAAAGAAGCTGAGATCTAGAGAGGAGTGGTTTATTGTAGGTGCAACACTGGTGCACTTTAGCAATACTTCAAGAAGTACTGTACAGTGTCTAAATAAAACATGGCTAAAGTAAATGGTGATTTAATAATCAATTTAATAATCATCCAATAACTTTGGTGAAATGTAATGAATAGCAGTATTGAATATGCCATGAACATATAATGCTGAAACATCACAATATACAAAGCATGTTGTTTGATTTATTTATTTATGACTGTATATTACAGTTTAATGATAATGCTATGACATAATCAAGCACATTTCAATTTTTTGTTTAATTGTTTAATATATGTTGTAATTGTATTTATTGTAATTATAGCACTCATTTTCAAATAATCCATTATGAGCTTGAGATTATCAGTTATTTTCAATGTTATAAAACAAAGTGCTTTGGGAATAACATTGAATGATATATTCTTATGGACACTCTTCAATAGTTTTTGTGGAACTGTAATTTTTCATCCAGAACATGGATAGGACTGGATTAGAGGGAGAGCAGCATTTGAGCTGCAGCCTGCATGAGAGCTTGATGAGATAGTGATCATTGATCACAGACTGATTCTCAAGAGGAAGCTGCTTCACAAGTGTAATTCATTATATCAGAGAAATGAACTCAAATAGCAGGTGTCCCTGCCTCCCTCTCTCTTTCATACACACACACACACACACACACACACACACACACACACACACACACACACACACACACACACACACACACACACACACACACACACACACATACACACACACAGTCATTATTACTTGTATTTGCAGGACGGGTCATGTCTGATCTCTGCCTCTGATGTCACTGAAGACGCTCATACACCTCTATTAGCCTGTCAAAGCTAATCAGAGTGTGTCTCAGTGTGTGAGCTGTACAAATGTGACAGGGAGAAAAGGGGAGAGAGGAAGATAAAATAGAGAGAAGTAAGAGGCAATTTAATTTCTTTTTTAATTCAGCCCCCCCCCCCAGCACACACACACACACACACACACACACACACACACACCGTCCTTCCCCACTCTCATCCTCATTTTTATCCAAGCAAATGAAAAAAGACTCAAGTGTTAATCTCGATTTTGCCATTGTAGCCCATACTCATTTCCAGAAGGCTGTTATCGGGAACACAGACAGACTCCCCTGATGAATATTATGGTGCTCATAAAGGCCTGCAGGGGGACAAAGCTGGTCAGTTTCAAGCAGGGGTAGAGATTGATAGTTTATATAAAGGGTCTATTTCATAGGGACACACTTCCCTCTTACCACCTAATATGCACCAAATGTAAATGGACACTTTTTTTTGTACTATCCTTGAACTATTATTAGTTTGTTGTTTTCCAAAAAGACACTATGGTCATTCTGCACAACATTCTGTCGTGGAGAACTGACAAGACCATTTTCCTATTTTAAGTATAGGAGGACACCTGCTGGACATATTTGACATTGTTTTATTTTCAAGACAGCGTCACTGAAGTGTGAAGAAGGAATGAACATAGCGTTATAATGGCCAAAAATGTCTCTGTACTTATCCAGAATCAAGCTTATCCAAGCACTCACAACATGAAAAGACTAATGCAGTTGTCTTTGTATTCTTTATTGGTGTGTCGTCTTCTTTAGTTGTTCATCATAACCTGAAGACACAACATATTCAGCCATTAACCACAGAATGAAACAAGGAACTTATGTTTACTCTAAAGAGGACTTCATTACCTGGTCGATCCAGTCGTTGAAGGCGGACACTCTGGTGAAGACGGTTGGTTTCTTCACAAAGTTGCAGCCGAGGCCAGAGACAAAGCTGGCAATACCATGGACCTCCCAGGCTCCCTCTGTGTTCTTACAGTTCAGAGGGCCGCCAGAGTCACCCTGGACACAGAAAGAGAGGAGGTGGAGGGATTATGTTTTATTCATTTAGTGGAGATACCGGTAGCCTGGCAGGGTACAACTTTGAGAATGACAATCATGATCTTTGTTTGACTAAGTATAATGTGACACAAGTAGCTAAATAACACAGGTCTGTGACCGTCTGACTCATTGGGCATTTTTATTTCAATGCACCCACTAGATTCAATTTCAAACGTGATTTTCTTTCCAAAGATTAAATGCATTGACTATCTCAGTATGTAAGGTTTTTTTTCTCCAGAGAAAACACCTCATGTACAAACAAACACAAAGTAAAAACTTACATTGCATCCACCTACGATTCCATCCCCACCGGCACACACCATGGTGGTCCTGAGAGCAACGCCCCACCAGTCAGGCTTGGAGCAGGTGGCGTGGTCAGCCACAGGCATCAAAGCCTGCTGCAGCTTATCAGCTATGGGGCCCCCGGCTAAAACAGACAGGCAGAGTCCATTACCATCACGCAGATACACAAGCAGTCCATCAAATCTGCTCCACAGATTCCCCTACCAGCATCAAGTTCAAAGTCCAGCTCAAAATGTTTAATTTAGGAGTAATCCTCGCCTTTAAAAAAAGTTTTAGCTGAAACCTCATGCTTTAGATTTTCATCCAAACTAAGGATGTTCCCATGGGTTATCCCTACTCACACACAGCTGGTTCTAACACAACAAACCAGCGGAAAACCCTAAAGGAGAGGATCATGTTGACTATTCAAAGAAGCCAATCTTACGGAAAAAAAGGAAATCAACACATTTCAGCATTCTACAAAGACGTACTCACTGTAGAGTCTGCCCCAACCAGTGATGTAGCAGGGGTAGAGGTTGGACAGCAGAGTGCCAGCAGCAGGGATACATGCCAACTGCACCTGGTCACTCAAAGTCACAGGCTCTGACAGCTTGATCATGGCAATATCATTACTGCAAGACAAGCACGAAGAGAGAGAATGAGACTGAAGGGGAGACTGACAAGCAATTTAAAACCTTCTTTCAGAGCCAGAAAGGAGAGAGAGTAAAAGCTAGATAATTAGATAACGGGGAATAGGTAGTTTTGCAATTTTATCTAACTTTACTCTGTGGAAAAAGTCTAGCTGCATATGTAACAAGGACCAGTACAGTATATATCATGATTTATGTTGTATTTTTATTGGCTGTGGAGAAATGCAAGATCTATAAAGATAGAGAACTAGTGAATGTAAAATATGTGCTGGGCAGAAGTAAACAAATTGAAGAATTTAGGCTTTAGCTCACTTTTCCCCTTTAAACTAGAACAGGTGACATTGTGATACTGTATGTTTCAACTGTTTACTTTGTACTTTTAGGTGGTGCTGGACTTACCCGAAGGCCACAAAGATGGGGTTCCATTTCTCATGCACGATCATCTTCTCAGGCAGGATAGCCTTGGAGCCAGCCTCCTCCTCCACCAGGTTATGTTTGCCAACAAACACCCTGTAGGACAGCTTGGAGCTGTGGGGGAGAGTACACTTATCAGGTCCATATCAAACCAAATAGAAGCTCAGGTAAAATGTGTCATATAGGGTTTCTGGTAGAGGGTCTTCGGTCTATTTTTTTTGTAGGAGGTCATAACTGGACCAATCATTATATTAACGGTGGTAACGTATTATTTAGGATCCCAATTAGACTAATTATTGTCGTGTAAGATTAGTACAGTACAGGTGTGTGTATGTGTGTGACGTGTAAGTTTTTAGCGGGGGTGGTTGTGTTTTTCTGTTTATCCATTTATTTTCCTCTGCTGCCCGTACTTGATGCAGTGAGCAGCGGTCATGACCCAATTGGCAGCAATCAGAGATCCCCCACAAGTATGTCTCCATTCACCGTCCCTCTCATACTGCAGAGAGATCTAGTCACAAACAAGAGGAGCACATACAAATAAGATTACATAAAATACTTTTGTAGATTTGCAGGTAGATTGCAGAGTTTACTAATTTAATTGAAAAGCAACCATTTAATGACAGAATTGGGTCTAGAATCTATTAGGAAGCTGCTGGACACGTGCGGTTTGCCAGTTAATATAAAAACATGGACAGATGTGCACATATTTGCATACCTGCCAGGGCCAGCTGTGGGGCGTGGCATCTTCTCCGTTGACCACACGAGAAGTTAGGGGCTCAATGGGTGGGGTGCCGCACCCAAGGGCTGGACGAGTCAGAGATTAACATAAGATGAAGATTGTTCATAACGCAGGTGAGCCATAAGGGTACTTTTTCCCCTGACATCATGCGCTAATTGAATCCTTTTTTTTTCTTTTTTTCTTACGATGAAGTGTAGCACCTTGCCAGGTCATGGTGTTTTATCAAGCAAGCACATACAAACTCTCACACAAACTTTCCAACAATTACCCCCAGATTTAGAGAACGCCAGATGTTCTTACCGCCAGCAATGAGCACTGAGGCCAGCACAATGGGGATCATGTTGATGGATGCTTCTGCTGAGGGACAGCAGGACACACACTCTCTTTTAAATGTTTCACCACAGGCAACACCCGCTCTAATCGCAGCAACACACTTTCCTATTGGTTTGTCATTTTGACCAGAGTCAAGGACAGACCAATGGAAATGAGGGTCAAGTTAAACTGGGTGGCAGACAAATCGCACAGGTGTTTCTTTCTGGAACATTTCTCATGACCTTCAGGTAGTGTCTGCACAATATGAGTGTTTGTAGGAGTTAGGATGTTAACAAATATGTATCATTGTCCTACAGGAGATACTGTAATTTCCTCATCCATATTCCCCTATCTATATTGTAATCCAAATGTTGTACACCCACCCCAACTTCCAAAACAAATCTTCCTCTATGAAACCTGCTTTCAAACACTTGCATAACAGCATGGGAAGCATCACATCTGGATCACTACTTGCCTGTTTTTAAAAACAAAGAAACACAAACTCAGAGGCATTACTTTGACAAATGACAAATAACCAGGACAATGGGAAGCAGATGGCACCGCTGGTGCAGAAAATATTGACAAGTTACATTACAATCTTCCTGACATCTTACAAGAAAGACAGTTGTGTAGCGAATTCTGCAGAGCCAGGAGTGTGGGCCTGAAAACACATCACTCAACCCGTTTGTCATTCAACGTTCTTTCCAGTGTTATTCTATGCAGTGTATTTGGTATCAAACACTGATCCAGTGTAGCATGATGTTTTTTAAAATTACTTGAATGAATTTGTTATGAGGCCTGGAAGACATAGAAACAGATCCTGAGGTGTATAAATACCAGAGTATGCAGGCCTGAGGTGACTCGGCATGCAGACGTTATAAATCTGTCAGAGACTGCTGTGGTAATAATACGTGGCACAAAGAAGATTGGTTGTTACGGTTCAATAAACAAGTAGAGTCAGGTGAGGAAAAGTTTGTGTATGAACACAGAATGGTTTCTGTGTACTGTCCTTCACGAAAACATGCATCAGATTATCCAGAATTGAGTCACCTAGAACACACTTGTTTATGCTTTACAGTAGTAGCAGCTTTAATATTAAGGAGCTTTATCTATGACCTCTCATTGTCCTTTTTATATACGTAGTACTGTTGAAGTAAAACAAAAGAAATCCATCAGACTAATTCAGAAAGAAGAATGAACTCTTTATTTTTTTTTTTAAACAAATTTTAGTGTCCCAGTTCACCACTAGATGGGACAATTTATCTGTTTAGACGCCAAGGTGATAGTCTTAACACAAAATAACTAGTCAATGCTATACTTTGTGGCTGTTCACAGAGAATGGCAACATTCAAGCTTTGTGACAGATTTTCAAAATCAATTATTCTTATGGGTTGCAGCTTCTTAAAGAGGGCAAAAAAGTTTTACACTAAGACCTTCAACTAATGACAACAATAGCACTGGAACATTGTTTTTTTTAAAGCATAAAGATGTGTCAAGCAACCCATCTCCAGTTCATAGCCTGCAGAAAATACTTGAATGAAAAGAGACTTGAAAGGCAACCATGGCAACAAAAAATGCTTAAACTGTTCTAGTGTCAGTATGCATGCATGTGTGTGTGTGTGTGTGTGTGTGTGTGTGTGTATGTGTGTGTGTGTGTGTGTGTGTGTGTGTGTGTGTGTGTGTGTGTGTGTGTGTGTGTGTGTGTGTGTGTGTGTGTGTAGATTGGCTTCTGTTTTGTCTAACCTTCATTCTATACCTTTAATACACAGTTTCTGAAAGGTAAATGGATTAATTTGTAAAACCAGTTTCAAACTTATTACAGGCATGTGTTTCCAAAATACTGTAGATTCCTTGATTTCTAGTTTTAACATATTGAACAGACAGGAAATTTGGGCAATTATTACTGGTCTCAAAAATCTACTGCTTACCACAGAGACATGTATGCAGAGTGCAGACAGGCTGTCATGTTGCATGATGTTTCATGGCTGAAAAAAAAAGCAGATTGTGTCATCATAGCCCTTCCTTGGTGGGGTTTGTAACAGGTATACTGTACTTTAGCCTGTTTTCTGATTGCCTTCATGCTATCAGAGAAGCTCCTGAACCCTGAGTGACACCATGTGGGAGCACTGAGGTGGGTTTACATCACTTTGGGGTAGTAAACACACAGCAGCTTCTGCCATTCCTTGTGTATAGTAAGGAAGAAGGATCTAGTAATAAAGTATAAATATTATTGAAGCAGATTAGTGCTATTGGCTGCAGCTGGCTGTATTGTTTAGATGTTATTTCCTTTGCATACATTCTTTTATCCAACATTACCACCAACTGGTGTGCACAATTTCTATATGCTGGATCTCTTAGTTTGTAGGAGTTTATTGTTTTTTTTGCATTTTGCTAAGCCCATGAACATCCACACTGTTAGATTTTTTAAATATACAGATGTTTTTCTCCAGTTGCTGTCTTATTTGCCACAGGCAGTGTGTTTCAAGCTGCCAGGCTGAAGTAAATCCAAATATCGGCTGTCTGCTGCTGATTTGCTTTTATCATTTCCTTCCTTCTGATGTTACTAACAGAGGGCTCTCCCTGCCTTCGCTTTCCCTTTTACATTTTCTGCTGTGCTTGATTCATTTCCTTTTCATGTATTTGTTTACTTTTATTTCAATTCAGAGATTCCCAGCATTTTTTTGGCACATCATCTCTGAGAAACTCCCAGGTTGGGAACTACGGATGTAATTAAATCTCATAAGCGCATCATGACCCAACTGGTCTTTCGACAGATCGTGTACATACTTGCAAGGTTTTTCACTTCTTCCATGCTGAGTGGGAGACAACCGGGAAGCAGGGGGACTGGGTGCAGCCTGTCTCAAGACACAGAACTGAGCTGCAGTGTCTTTAACCACCTACAATGGAGTGCTTTATTTATCTGAGTTAGCATTTGTCTTTGGAAGTTGTGTTTCTCATTTAATTGGATGTCTAGTGTGCCTTTTTCTGTGACATATATACAAACTACACATTTCTTTAATAAGGATACACTTTCTTATGTTTTACCCTTGTTTATTGTGCAGCTTTACTCTGCCTTTAATGCTTTACACTTGACTCGTACATCTTTGTTTCGTGTAATTGGTGAACTGTTTTGTCTAACTATGTTCTCAACAGAGCGTTCTTTATTGCTTCAGTTTGTATTTATTTATTGCAACCTTCTTTGCAGTCTTTTTCCTGGGTTCTTGTAACTTTTCTTGTCTTTGTTATAGGTTACTTATGTTGGTTGGGTATGTTGTTGTATGGGTTTAATGACTTTTCAATGGCTGTTCTTTGGTTCTTGTCTTGTCTTGGTTTTTCTGGTGTTGATTGATTTTGGGTTCTTATGTTTTGTTCAAATGAATGCTTGAACAGTATGTCAAAGCACTGCATAAACCTAAAGGTGGTGTACAAATAAAGTTTGTATTGTAATTAAAATTCTTCTCAATTTGAGTTTTGTTCTTGAGGATTATCTTGTCATCAGTGGTACACACCCATCAACAGAGTTATTCATAATTACTTGTTTATGGAACCACCACAACTATTATAGAAGTGGGAGGCTTGTTTTCCCTATGTGCAGGGTTTCTTGTAAAGCATGCAAAACTGTGTAACTGAACCAGAATATTTCCACCTTATTCACTGTTTTATAAGCATCTAAAAGTGTGTGGTCTGTGGAAACAAAAACATACTTCCTTTGTGTGTGTGTGTGTGTGTGTGTGTGTGTGTGTGTGTGTGTGTGTGTGTGTGTGTGTGTGTGTGTGTGTGTGTGTGTGAATAACTATAAACACATGTACAACAGTTAAGTCCATTACAAACTTTCTTTTGATCCCTTGATGTGAACAAAAGATTTCCACACTGCAGTTGCTGAAAATGTTGTTATATCTGGCTCAAGGACTTTGCGATCATTTTATTTATAGAAAAGGTTATAAAAATGCATTCAGCATGAACTTTTAGGATCCATTGCTGCAATTTCACACAGTTTGTTTAAGCTCATAGGACTTGTTAATATCCCTAGTATCTTAATCTTAAAGAAGATACAGAACATATAATGAGATAAGACAAAAGCAGCAAACATGCACTGACGTGTACTTAGAGGTCATCAAAAGGTCATTTACATACATGTCAACATGACAATAAGAGATAAACATTAAATTAAATCAAATTAACCCATTATTTAATTGCGTTTTTTTGTGTTTTGCCCTTTATCTATTATCTTGGGACAGTTGTAGAAAAAAAATACAATATACATTTTAGTTCAGTTTTGTTTCTTGAAGGAATCTACAGCATTGACTATGTAGCATTATGTGAAAACAATGACATGCCTTATAGCACTGCCCCCTTTTTTTTGTTGTTACTTTTATGACAGATTTAATGACACAGTTGACTATGTTTGAAGTACTTTTTAGAGCCTGAGATTAAATTGGCCAGCGACCAAGGGTTCAAAGGTTTTTCTCAGTGCGTCTATAAAACAGTCACGTTTGTCTGGCAACATCCACAGAACAACCAGCAGCCATGTCCAAGACCACAGAGCCATCGACACACACCAGTAAGTAGAAAACCTTTATTAAAGAAAAGAAAATAAATAAAGAAGTAGAACTAAGCTTTCGAAGAAGTCCAAGTCAGGATGTTGTTTTCTATATGTAGAATAAAGAATTTGCAAATAAAATTGTATGTATATTTACATCATGAGAAGAAAAAAAAAACGTCTTCAGTGTCCAACAGAGAAACACACATGCTCACAGAGCCAGGTTTAGTCATTATGCTGTTTTGTTGCATGTCAAACTCAGCTCCTCAGCTCTATAATGTCACTTTTGTTCCTGCTCTTATGTCTCCTGTTGAATCAGAGCTTGTGAAAGAACATGCACAATGTCTCATTAAGAGCTTTTAGTCTTTCACAGCTGATAACTCAAAGAACAAAAATAACTGTCTGACAGGTCCCTGCACAGGAAAAAACAAAAGGAGCAGAAATTAAAAAGATGTGCAGAAGTATGACAGTTAATTCCTACAAGGTCATTTACTTGAATACTGACATGTACTGCTGGTGACGTGAAGAAAACACTTCATTAGAGAAATGTCACAAATAATCTATAGTAATGCAATTTTGATTATACCTACAATGAATGTTGGAAAAAAATACCTGAAGTAATTAACCACAGCAGCTCTGGGCTCGTGTGTGTTGCTGTTTTTGCACCAGTTGCAGCAGTTGGGAGTAACATGAAATTGTCCCTGAAAAAAACCAACTCATGTTCAAGCATCGTTTGCGATGCTGCAGTGATCACTATCAAAATACAGCAAGTCAACATTGTTGGAGACTGTTAAAGTCCACAGTGGTTATCTCTCTATTGCACATTCTTTTTTTTATTGCCTGTTACACTGGTGTCATGGGAATGAACCGAATTCCAACCTTTATTATTGGATGTAATAACCATTCACACAGTCAAAACTCTGATATGTAACCTATAAAGTCAGCATGAGGCAGCGTATTGAACTGCTATGCTTTCCTTCTGCTAATCACATACTCGCTTATATGTTTTGCAATCTCCATTTTGTCTGCAGATGAGGTAATGAAAGGGAATTGACTATTGGCTAACAGATAAGACAGCAGATAGAGCAGGTGTCATTCACAGTGCATGACCCCACACAGTCATAAGCTGTCTCTTTTAGGAGCTGTTACAGTACATTATGTCTTCCACCTTACAGGTGATAATGATTTCTTACTAAAAACATTTAATCACACCAGATTGTGCCATTTGACTCTTGTGTTCATTAAAGCAGCTGCTGAGTGCGAGAAATGACTAAGGATATATAAGGTGTGAAAATGTGCACCCAATGTTTGGTTGCACACAATCCTCTTCAGATTCAATCTGTTTAAAAAGGTAATGCTTTTCTTAATGATTGTCTTGATTAAAACCGAGGTGAATTATTATGAAAAATCCAGGATCAAATTTCATTTTGTGGCCTTTTATATCACGTCCTCATTTTCACCTGTTAAAAGTTCCAAAGCTATAAACAGCACCACACCTATTCTGTATATATATCTGGGGTGATGTGTGAGTTCAAGGTGTTAAGAGTGTTCAGCAAAAGTTCAGCAGTTTCTCACGTATACCAAGTGCTTTCATATGTTTATCTATAATGTTCCCTTTCTGCTTTATCTCCATAGATTATAGATTATACGGGGTACCTTAATCAAAAAACAGACACTCAATGATTCTCTCCTCTGTTGTTACCTCTCCTCACCTAGTATCTAGCAGGCAGAGATGTCCACAGGCTAATGGGCTGGTGAGCGTGGCTCCTCTGGTTTGTTCTGTGGAAGAAACACCTGATCCCATCCCCACCTCAATCAAGGGGACTATTCCAACCTGGATCAATGGGAGCTTTTTGAGAAATGGTCCTGGGAAGTTTGAATTTGGGGACGACAGGTAAATGAGAAGAAAGTTTTACAAAATGTTATTTATTTAAATAATTGGAGCTTTACTGGAAATACAGTTGCAGTTATAAAACACATCATTGACACTTATCACCAATTTAAAGTATACCAAGAAAATGTTCAATACCATATTCTGTTTACATGTATTAGAAGCAGCTAGCAGGAGGCAACTGCATTGGTTGAAAAAGAAGTTTTCTATAAATTGAGACTGCCTTATCTCACACCTTACTTGATTTAATACATTTCCTCATGAGCCCTTGTTTACAACTACTGGAACCAACACTTATTCAATACATCACCTCTATTAAACCAGCTGTATTTAACATCAGCTATCACTGCCAAATTGAATAATGTTCTTTTTATACACATACAACAGATGTAAATTTTAGGTAGTTGTATAGAGTGAAAATAGCTATATAGTTAACTCAACAGTGACATAGCAGAGAAACAAACATGTTTCTTTTACTCAGCCAGTATCAGGTGAAAGTTCTCTGCAGTTCTGTGTTTGTATTCTTGTCAAAGTCAAAGTCATCACAATTTAAATGTTTGTGTGCTTATACAGAAGAATCAGAAAAAAAGAAGAAAAAACGTTTCTCTCTGAACCACCGTGTAAACTAACTAAAAAGATTTGAAAAATTATACAAAATATAAAGGATAAAAATACAGATATATAAAAATGTAAAGACAATACAAAAAGGTCAGAATACTTTATTGTAAAATAAGTGTTCAGGGTGTGAAAACATCCTTTAAATAGCTGGAGAGACAACAGAGCTTGTGTTGTTTAAGTTGTGACATACTTGGCAATTAAAATATTTTTTTCTGTTTATATAGAATCCAGGATGGAAAAAAAATGTTTCTTTGTCAATAACAACTAAAAGATAAAATGACCAAATAAGAGTTTTGTGACAATATCTCTTTCTCTGTTGAAACAACTGTCTTGATCAGATACACCCACTGGTTTGACGGCATGGCCATGATGCATCGCTTCCACATCTGTGAGGGAAACGTCACCTACAGCAGCCGGTTCCTGCGAAGTGACTCATACGTTCAAAACTCAGAGAAGAACCGTATCGTGGTGTCAGAGTTTGGGACCTTGGCCATGCCTGATCCCTGCAAGAACATCTTTGCACGCTTTTTTTCACGCTTCCAGATCCCCAGTATGTTTGGATTCTTTGCATAGTGCAAATTCCCATGTGTAAATCAGCTTAATGTACAACCAGCACAGCCAGATGCATTATTAAAATAATGAATTCATTTGTGTATATAACAAGGCCTCTGTGCCTGATTACTGGAATTAAAGTAAAAAGGAACAAATCGCCAGAGAAAAATACAGTCCTATACAACCTTTTTCTTCACGACTTGTATCCTTGACTGTAAGCTGAACTGCGTCTTATTCAGCCGAGTGAAAGGTAGTAATGCAGAGTTTCATCACATTATTAAAGATACATAAGTCAATGGTTGCAGGACTGTCTTGTCTATGGAGTAAAAATCTATCTGTAGCATAATATAAACCTAACAAAAACAATGCAGGAACAAATGGAAAGAAATTGATTCCTATGTTATTGGTGATTTTTTTTTGTTGGGCTGAAGCACTACATTTAAAACATTTTTTGATGTATGTGAACAGAGGCTACGGATAATGCCAGTGTTAACTTTGTCAAGTACAATGGAGACTATTATGTGAGCACTGAAACCAACTACATGAGACGAGTGGATCCTCAGAGCCTGGAGACCAAAGAGAAGGTGAGTCACTGTTAAAGACTTATAAATGTCTTTTGAATTCTAATGCTGATAAAATAAAATAAAAAGTCAAATTGGTAACAGCAAGGAACTTTGGATGACTGTTGATTGTAGTGATGATGACAAGAAACATGATGATGCTGTCCATTTAAGGTGGACTGGAGTCAATACATTGCTGTGAACTCAGCCACCGCTCACCCACATTACGACCGTGAAGGGGCAACATACAACATGGGCAACTCCTACGGCAAAGGAGGTAACCAAATGTCTACCAATTCATGCTATTCATGGCTGATGTCCTTCTGTGCTCCACCAAAACTGATCATTTCTGGGGCCTCCTCAGGTTTCTTCTACAACATCATCCGTGTGCCTGCGCCTGCAGAGGAAACAGTAGTAGCGCAAGACTCTGCAGGCCTGAATGGAGCCAAAGTGATCTGTTCCATCCGTGCAGCTGAACCCAGGAAGCCTTCCTATTATCACAGCTTTGGTAAGATACACAAAGCAGTTTTACAAACAGGCTGCAGCCTCTCTGCGAGGTCTGCATGTATATACTGACAAGTAATTTATGAGGGATTTGGATTTTTTTGTTGCCTGAACTGACAAAGTGAGTCTACTTCACTTTTTGTGCTTTTATTAATGACTAATTTGAATTCTCCACTCGTCCCTCTTTTTGTCAATCACAGCTCCTTTGTCTTTCTGCTTGGCTTTCATTATCTGTCTCAGTTTATAACTGTGCCTCTGACTCACATCCTGAAACACATACTTTCTCCTTCACTCAGGGCTTCATAAAATATATAAAACCCATTAAAAAGACACACAATCAACGTTTTGCCCTACTTTCTTCTCCGCTCTTCCATCATGCTCTGAGAGCGTTGTGGAGAGAATACACATTGTTTGCATAATGATGCTGATTTTGTTGTAACATAGAAAATAGCTATGCAGTTAGATTTGGTGTTGCTTTATGAGGGAGATCTTAGAGATACACAGCAGGAAGACAGATTTTGAAGCAGGGAACTTATCCCCCCAATAAACAAACACCAACATAAGATATAT
Organism: Symphodus melops; assembly: GCF_947650265.1. Lineage (NCBI taxonomy): Eukaryota > Metazoa > Chordata > Actinopteri > Labriformes > Labridae > Symphodus > Symphodus melops. The sequence continues at coordinate 41,697,583 of NC_136691.1, read as the reverse complement.
TTTTGGAAAGCCACGAGAGTGCTGACGTTTGTGTGTCTGCAGAGTAAAGAAAGAAAAGTTAAGGTGATATTACCCACATTTAAGAAGTAAATAATCACATTACAGCACAGATAAAATGTGCTGCTACCACATTGTTTTACTTACTGTTTACGTTATATTTCCAGCAGACCACTGAAGCTCTGCCACCAGGCACCAAGAAATCTTATAACTGATGAAACACTGCTTGGTTATTCAAACATCACATAATAACAGCTGTACAGTTACAGTAGATCATTATTATTATTATTATTATTATTATTATTATTATTATTATTATTATTATTATTATTATTATTTTGTTTACACCCCATCTCACCCATCTCACAAGGAAAAATAGAAATATGGTTTACACCTAGGTCATGAAAGAAATAATGCAAAGGGACCATCTGGCCTTGCAATGATCAGTTTTAACTCATTGTATTAGTGTTAATTTGGTTTTTAAGCATTCCACTGGGGCTTTGCAGGGGTTTTTTTGGTGAATTGAGAAGCCTTCAAAATTTTTAGAAATATGCTGAAACTTGTGACAGTTTGATGCAAACATTACCTCCTCCATTGTGTCTTCCCTCTCCAGTCATGTCGGAGAACTACATTGTGTTCATCGAGCAGCCAATCAAGCTGGACCTGTTGAAATTCATGCTGTACAGAATCCAGGGGAAGAGCTTTCACAAAGTCATGACCTGGGAGCCTCAGTACGAAACCGTCTTCCACCTGGTCAACAGGCACACAGGAAAGGTGGGTTATTGTTAGTAATCTACACTGCAATAGATTTACTTCAAAAATAAAGTGTGAAAAAAAATGCAAGCTAATCTCTTCACGCATGATGGAGATTTTCCTTTATTTATTTGGATGGAGTCACACTCTGATAGAGCAGTCGTTTCTCATACACTGATACTCTCAATTTTCTCATCTCATTACACAGCACACCCATTAAGCATACCATATCAAACTTTCCTAATGTGAAGGTATAACACAATAATAGCAGCTACAACCACAGCTTTAGTCCACAAACCTTAAAAACAAAAACAGAAAAATCCAGCTTGTTTGTCCAAAAGCCTTTTTAAAAACATTATTATTTTGATAATGTATTTTCTGATGTTTCAACATGACTGATCCAACAGGAGAGTAAAGTGAAGTATCGTGCAGCACCCATGTTCACGCTGCATCAGATCAATGCTTATGAGGACAATGGGTGCTTGGTGATGGACATGTGTTGTGGGGACGATGGTGAAGTCATTGGAGACTTCACACTGGAGAACCTTCGCAGAGACTCAGGGAAGGAAATGGACAAGGTGACATACTGTACAGTGTACACTTGAAATCCTTTGCAAAAGCAGAATCAGAAATGTACAAATCAATAACATTTCATAAGTTCCTCATCAGTGTGAAATTCAAAATGCGAAGCTTGCTTTCACTGCTACTAGATCAGCAAAAATGGTGTGTCCCATAATGCTTTTTTTTCTATTCAGCAAAATTGCATTCTTTTCCACAAGTCCATCCAACTATCCCTCCATTGCTACCACTTCAACAATGTCCACAAACATACTGTAAACTCTGTTGCAATCTGTTGAAGTCTGTCTGTCTCTCAGGCTCTTCTTGAGCCCTTTGTCTCTTCAATTGTATCTTATTTTCTTCATTTACTTAACTTTAAACAGTTATGGTCTTATTGCCAAACTTAATTTTTTCTAATGTCTGTCTAAATTTGTTTGGCAGTTTTACAACTCATTGTGCAGAAACCTCCCACGGAGATACGTGCTGCCCCTGAATGTGGATGAAAAGACTCCTTTGGACCAAAACCTTGTCACTCTGCATTATTGCAAAGCCACAGCGAAGCAGACAAAACCAGGACAGGTAGGATTAAATGGAGGGCAGAATGCTCTCATTCATTATACACGTTTATATGTTAAATATACATTACACAAACTCCAGTTTTAGTGAAATAAAGCACATAATAAGGCCTAAATAATTATGATGAATACAACCAATTCACTCCCACACACACTGCACAATTATCCAGCGTTGTGACACACTCAAGGTGCTTTCTGCAAGATAGTAATTTCATGACTTACAGCGGTAATTTCAGTGCCTAAATATGATGTCAAAATGAATCCACCATGTGGTGGAACATTTGCCATTTACAGCTTAAGCATGGAACAGACACACACATACACACTGTCCAACATTTTCTTAACCTAGGAAAAAAAAGCTGAAATGTTGCATTGTGGTGACAAAGGGTAATGTTTAAGTTGTCATGACTACTAATTGACACTGTCTTCACTGTAAGTGTTCACTGAGAGTGGTGATTTGTACATGTTACAGTTAAAAAAAACCCATATGTGACTGCTGTGGGTATACTCAAGTCACTTTAGGCAGAGAGAACTGCATAGAATGGTACATACATTTCAAAGAAAAATTATATTAAATTGGCCTGTTCTTATCTCGACTTTCAAATGAATGTCAGTGCTCTTATGTAGGTATCCATTTACCTGTTTTAGGGAGTAATGCATTATTGATTCCAGCCCTTTAAGCACAGAAAGGTGCAGTAAACGATACACTAGGCACATTTTTTAACTGAAATGTAAAAACTTCACTCAGCAAAAAAATATTTCAACTTCCTATGACCCTACAGGTTTACATGACCCACGAGGAACTCCACGATGATGAGCTGCTACAATACGGCGGCCTTGAGTTCCCTCAGATCAACTATGACAAGTACAACGGCAAACCTTACCGCTACTTCTACTCCTGTGGCTTCGGACACGTCTTCAGTGACTCCCTGCTCAAGATGGATGTCCACACCAAGGAGCTTAAGGTGTCTACCTCCTGAAGAGAAAACCTCTTTATTAACTAGGAAGGATATAACCACATCAAAGTTATTTCTTTTGGTCTTTCCCGATCACTGAGGACAGGGAGATGGTTTTCTGACATGAAAGAGTTCATTGTATAAAAGCGATGGTTTTTGTAATCTCCCCCTTCCTAGGTGTGGCGTTATCCCGGATTGTTCCCCTCAGAGCCAGTCTTCGTGGCGTCTCCCAACGCTGTTGATGAAGATGATGGAGTGGTGTTGTCTGTAATCATCACACCCAGAGAAGTAAGTCAACCAATGTATAAAAGAAGACAAATAGTGAAGACAAATGACTGTTTTTTGTCAATTTAGTCTGGTTGCTTTTGCAATCAGGTATCATAAAGTTGTGTTTTCACACACTTCTTCTTTTCAGAGAAAAACAGATGGTTGGATATATTCATTGGCATAATTATGGTATATGTGAGTCTATTTCTTTATCTCCTTTCATTTTTGTTTTTCTAGGAAAAAAGCACATTCCTGCTGGTTCTGGATGCCAAAACTTTTACTGAGCTGGGCAGAGCAGAGGTCCCTGTCAACGTCCCATATGGGACCCACGGAGTATTTAATGAGATGGGCTAGATGTGTCACTGCCCAAGGGAAAATCACTGAAAATTGAACCAGCAACCATCCACACAATTGAAAATATCTGTGTAAGTCAATGTCTGTAAAAATTCCTGAACTGTTAAAAGTAAAATAAAGACAAAGGAGAGAACAAAAACTGCAGATTCGTGCTATTTGTATATCCTCCTTTGATAAGAAAAGATAGATCTGCCCTGTGTGTGCTGCATTTACAGTCAGATAGATGGCAATCTTTTGGAGACAGACAGCCCCGCATCTGCACACTGATTATGTTTGTCCTCTGTGTGTGCTTATGTCCTCTTTAAAGGTTTTAATGAAACAGGCTTCAGATGAATACCTGAAGGTATGCAGATGGTGCCTAGATGGAGGAAACTGAGAAGGACTTTACTTTACATTTGGGGACAAAAAACAACCAAACGAAACTTGAAAGTCAATACACACTTTAAAAATAAAAATCAATTTCCCCTATTTTTCTGTAAACCCACTGTGTTTTAGCACCATCACACCACTGGAAACGCTATACTCCCAGTGAGAACCCAGCAGCACTTAGGATACATATAAATGCATCAGAGGAAATTCAATTTCTGTCAAAGTAATGTGATAGAAATGGACAATGTCTGAAATGCCTGGAAAACAAATGGATCTAACTGGTCGATAGCCTCCAGAGAGTCTAGTAGAGGTCACATCCCAAACGTAAAACTGTTTTATCAGCTCAAAACATCCCAAAACAAAGTTGACACACACACACACACACACACAAACACACACACACACACACACACACACACACACACACACACACACACACAGAGGCATACAGGAGCCTGGTTGTGAAAAGGAGCAGTTTGTTGTTTCATTGTATTAAACTGTGGTCTAAAAAGAAAAATTTAAAGCAGCCTACAGTTACACTTGTCACTCAAATGTCTCAGTGTTTGACTTTCCTGATGTATCCTTCATCTGCTTTTTTCTCACATTGATCCAAACAGATTGATCTGAACAAACTCTGCACCCAGTACAGACATGGCTCTGTGAAGGCTAAGAGGTCTCAATTATAATATGAACCAAATATTTCATCATTTTCTTAATATTTTATTACTGAATTTTAGCCATAAGTTACAGTGGAAAAGGGGAGAAGTTTTAAATGTATTTTTTGCAAACGCAAGTTCCATTCTTCAATAATTTATGGTTGTACATTACACACGGGCTTCATCTGCAGCTTCTCGTATTACACTGAAGTGACTTAAACAGGAGGGAATCGAGCATAGAGAGCTGTTTCTGTTAAATTAGTTCTGGGTATTAACAACACTTGTGTTTTTGTCATGTTCTCTGCTAAACTCAGGCTGTTTCTCTTAATAAGCATGCTGCACAGGTCTCCCAAGATACACATTAATTAGCTCATAATTCCAAATGTAATCAGTCATGTGCAACCCCTGTGCTTAGGTGTGTGTGTGTGTGTGCGTGTGTGTGTGTGTGAGTGTGTATGTGGGCGCGTGTGTGCACATCTGCACGTGCACATACTGCAACGAGCTCCAGCGTGACCAGGAAACAGAGATACAGTAACCTTTGACCCGAGATAAATCAGCTGCTAAATAATGTGTTTGCAAACTGCAAGGCAAAGCAAACCCTTATCAATGCAACCCAACAGCCTTTTAATTTGAAGTATTATTGGATGAGACATTAAGCATGAGGATCAATAATGAATTCAGTGTGTTAGTCTAGATAGTTAGCGCATTGATGGCTGGACGAGTTGGGATCACCTGGGTCGAGTTTGAATGATGTCTAAGCACACTAAAAGCTTCAGTCAGTCTGAAAACTTAAGCACCTGTACACTCAGTAACATCATTAAACTCACACCCACAGCATTTGTATGCAAGTTTGGGTGTCCTGCTTTCAAGGTGACAGTTTCAGACTGTCTACGTTCTTATTTGACCCCCCCAGAGTAAGCATGATCTCACTCTAAACCCCCCCCCCCCCCCCCCCCCCCCCCCCCCCCACCTCCTGCTGCTGTCTCTCCGAGCACAAGTTACTGCATAGAGTGTTTACTCTGGCTTTTATCTATATCATTATTTTGTATCCTGCAAATTCAGAATGACATCATCTACATTCACCACATTAGACACACTTCTTAGAAGAAGAAATTTCCCTAAATAGTGACAACAATGTCTTCCAGATCCAGATTTGTCACTCTGTATCTTCACGGTCTTGTGTGAGCACGCTTATCTGACATACACATTATGTGCATCTGCATGTGACTGTCTGCAAGCCCTTTCTTCAGTGCACATAAGTATATTCTTATTTATGAAAGCATTTTTATAGAGCGATACGTGCGTCCGTGTGTGATAGTACTTCTCTGTGGGCTCTCGCTCTAATTGTACATAAAAAAACCCCAGAAGCTTTATGAAGTCAGAACAGAGCAATTAAATACCCACAGAGGGGGTGAATCGTGCACTGTCAACAAGAATAAGCTCCCACCATGGACCTGACAGTGTGGCTCAAGAAGAAAATGTGAGGAGAGGATTTATCCATATCATAGATGGAAATAATGCAATGCCTGAAAACAAAACAACAATGCAAATGTAGCTGTTTTATTCATTGTGTTTGCAGTTAATTTTTCTTCATGTCTTATTGGGTTATTCGAAACATCTTCATCCTCAGCCTCCTGTTCGAGCAACTGTAAACTTTATACCGTTTATGCAACTGCTCTTCAGAGAGAAATTACTTGAATAACTAAATGTCTTCTATGTTATTATCGAAAATAAAAGAAGAAAATTGGTTATGGCTTTGGAAACTGTTGCCTCAAAGGAGAATCTTTTTTATAAATGCATATCTGCTTAAAAAACTATGAGAGAAAAGGCTGTTTCATCCACTGCAGCTCTAATGCAGGACAGAAGCAGGATACATTCATGGTGTTGGCTGAGGCTTTTCAGCGCCCTCATAATGACAGAGGCTTCAAATTCTTGGGGGAGATGAGAATAAGCCCAGGCCAATATAGGCAGAATGAGGCTGATTTTGCCATTATAACTTCAAGCTCTTTTCCCTCTTGGATGGCAGCCTGGGCTGACAGTCAAACATCATTATGAGCCAGTGGCCTTGCAGTTTGTCACTGTCACAGCCACTAAATAGAGACTTTGTTTTCAAGATTTACAAAGATTTATGACATTCCAGGCACTATTTAAGCAGTGATGCGCAACAAAGTCATTTTGTTTAATGTGAAGCTGCTTTGAAAAATGGCAAGATTCTTCAGAATGTGGGCCTATTTCCTCTGAGTATGCATAATACGAAGCACTGTGCTCCTTTGTTTTTATCTTTATTTCAATCAGAGAAAACCCAGATGTGATGTACAGTATTGGGGTATGGGTGAATAAGTGGTGGCATTTTAACCAGGATTGTTGAGTCACCACCCTTGAACTCTGTCCCAAAAACTCATTTGCAGATTTCAGTGAATTGTGGGACTAAAGGGCTGATGTCAGCCACAAATGAAATGGGCCCCTCGGAATAAAGGATTCCTTATGTGCTTTATTACCGGATTTCCTGTGCAAACAGCTTCACAATTTCCTTTTGGCTTCAGTTGTATTATTTTTTTTAGCAAGACTCTAGACCACCTATGACAAAGATATTCATGGTGCACGACAGATATTGCATATTGACCACAGAAATTGTTTTCCATAATGTGTGTATGCTAAACAAGTAGTCATTTTGCATTGCTGGAGGAGATCAACGACATACTATAAAGGCTAGGTAAAGTCACAATAATATATATTCCTGAACTTCACAGGTGCAATGTTCTGCTGATTCTTCTAGGGTAACATTTATTATTGGCCTCTCCAACGTTTTCCAATGAGGGCACCCACTGCTCACAGCGCCCTCTGCTGGAGCACACAAACTCCTCTTTATAAAGTGCTGCGATGCCTCGACACACACACATGCAGTCATTGCAAAAGAAGCGTTCACTGCTTCCACAGGAGCGCACAGATTGTGAAGGACCCAGTGGTGGGGAAAAGGAAAAATCCAGCAAGCAGCGTTTTGAGGCACTTATAGAGGACTTCTTCTAGTACGTTACAGATATTTCTGTAGCCGACAGATCGTTTTCATGCCAGTTTGAGGAATGTTATAGGAACAAATTATCTTCAAGGGGCATTTGGAGCGCGCTGCCTGAGCCCTATAATGCGGAGAGATCAAGTCTCTGTAGTTTGTCGGTATGAACGCAGCACACACGGACCCTGAGAAACTGCTTTCATGGATTGACAGTTTGAGTGATTGATTGGCACTTGATTTTTTTTTTTTTGATTTTTTTTTTCCGCAATCAGGGGATTTTTCCGGTTCGTGATTAGTTAAAGCCTAAAAAACGTGGATTATTTTGAGGATATTTTCGAACGTGCGACTTTAATGAGGATATAGATTTTTCTTTTTTTTACAGTTAGCCTGCGCCTGGGTCACGGATCGTGAGAGAGGGAATTAACCTTTTATCAGGTGGAAATATTATTAGTCTTGGACACGAACTCATCTCTACTGCCGCTTGTTCCAACATGAAGTCTGTCACTGTGTGGACATGCGCCTACAGCTTCCTTCTGCTCCTAGGTGAGAAGTGAAATATGAAAACAGCGTATGCAATGATCTGCAAAATGAATCACCCCTCGAACTTGCATGTAGGGAAGTTCTTAAATCCTTAATAATTCATCTGGGAAATGATCTTGTCTTTTTACACTTTTTCTTGCAGGAATTGTTTTAGGGCGAACGATAATTCTCTTTAATGATTTGTTCGATATGATGAAGGGCGTCATTTTGCAGTCGGATGCGTTGATTTAATTACATGTAGCTAAAGTGTCAACCCGAGGTGCATACACCGAACTTAGAAGTATATAAATCACATCTGGATCCATTAACCGTGGAGTTGGTTGTGTTAAAATATAACTTCAATAAAGGCTCACAACTGCAGCAGCACAATCTCGATTTCATTCGGACAAACTTAAATAGGCTTTGTCAGAAGACATGTCTAGTTACTCACATGTGAAGCTGATTATGAGAACATTAATTGTAAACATCATCGTCATTGTCATCGTTGGCACAATTATCATCAGAAGTTTCATCACAGGCCACTACTTGTGTCAAATTCGCTTGCTCACAGACTATTTGTTTCTCTCTTCAGCTGACTCTTCCTCACCCGTTGCTCTCTTGCACCGATGCAGTTTCACCTCTGTGAAGTAAATGCTAAATATTACCACAAGGGGTCGCTCTTGTCATTTATCTGTTTGGACTTCGGTTTGCGTGAAAATACGTTTGAATCTTGACTCCTGTCAAACCGCAGCACCTGAGCCTCTGATCTGTGGATCACTGTTAACTCATTTCAAACTAATTTTCTGCTTATCTGGATGGAACTGAAGCGTAGTTCAGGTCCTGTCGGTGCTTCTTTGATATGAGATAATTAGACAATCTTCAATGATCAAGCCGCCCCTTAATAAGGTTTAATAGTCAACTGAAAGCTGAAGACTAACAATTTTTTTTTATGCTTTGGATGATTGTAGGTGATTACAGGACAAGAATGTGACTGTCTTACAAAAAATGCCTCTGCATGTAAGAGCTTGTAATAGCATAAAACCAGTTTAAGTCCCACATTTGAGGAAAACAACAAGATCAAAATCCAGTGTATGACAGCTGCATTCACACACAAAAAACTTTTATTACAATTCTATTCCCACTTTCTCCAACTGTCTGCTGGTCCCATAGATGAAGCATCCAGTTCTTTGGGTGGTCCCTCTGCTCTGTCCATGTCCTTGGCCAACGGTTCTCCAGGATCTCCAGGCACTGGGTCCGGGCCTGGAGCACCGCCAGAGTGGGTGGATTGCATCCAGGCGAGTGACATGTGTAACCAGAACCCGTACTGCAGCTCCAGGTACCGGGTGATGCGCCAGTGCCTTGTAGGCAAAGAGAAGGAAGCCATGCTGGACAACAACAGGGAGTGCCAAGCCGCTTTGGAGGTGCTGCTGGATAGTCCTCTGTATGACTGCCGCTGTAAGAGGGGCATGAAGAAGGAGCTGCAGTGTCTGCAGAACTACTGGACCATCCACATGGGACTCACTGAAGGTAGGACAGAGGTGGTTTTATATCTCTGCCTCAAAATTCACATTATATTTAACAGTTTGGTTATTTCAGGAGATTAAATGGCATACCATCTGGCTGTTTACCACCTCGAAAACATGCTGTTTCTTTCCAAAACAAAATAGAAATTTGTAATTTGTTTATTTTTTCACTTGCCACTTAGTCAGCTTGATCTCAGTAATATGTTCCCTTCTGTATTCCCCCATTGGCTCTGATTCACACGTTTAGAACATATTTAGTGTTTTTGTGTAATGCATACAATAGGTGCATTTGAACCTCTACGAAAAACCTCTGTTTCCATGCCTGTGCTACTCACTTCTATGGATATGAGTCTGTATGACTTAGCACATTCTATAGCAGCATTATTACATTTATTCAAAATGAATCCTCCACTCTCAAGTACAAGTGCACTTCCAGGGCAAACACAAGAAGGATATTCACCACACCCTTTGTTGATGCCCAATTCCCCGATGCCCCCTTACAGTGATACCCAGAAGCCCTTGATGAAAAATATATGCTTTCCTACTTTCCTCACCCTCTCAAAGGTAATGGATCTATAATGGAATTACATTATGTAGACCTGTTATGGTGGACTTATTGGTTTCCACCTAAAGTGTTCCATATTACTGTGTAATTAGGTTGCAGTCTTAAAGCGCAGTGGCCCTTGTGTGTCCACTTACACTGGACATAAAAAAAAAAAAAAAAAGCACTCTTATTGTAACAGTCAAACCTTTTTGTTTTAACATTTAGAGAGCACCATGCAGCCTCTTGGACTGACATCACTCTTGGTCCACCCTGAGGGTCAAATGCACACAGTGTCTCATATTAAGACAAGACTGAGTGAATCAGAGCTGCTAGAGATGCCATGCCCTGGGGATCAGGCTTAAGGGAGGCCTTAACCCAAGAGTGACATTTCTCCATGAGAGTACATGCGCTGCCGTGCCACGTAAACACGGAGGACATTATGTGGTCGTCTGTTTGACACATGGGCTAATGGTGGAAAAGTCTCCATGCTTCGAGCGTTCTGGGCTTTTGTGTTGTGATCCATGAAGTGATTCGCTGGGCTGACTGCTCATAGCACCAGCTACACTTCATCAGACTGATGGCAACAGAGGGTCCCTGACATGAGTTCAAGGGAAATGTAATGACATGGATGCTCCCCAGGCCTTCGGTCTCCCTCTCTTTTGCTCCTTTCCTGTCTTGCAATGATCTTTCTTATCTCCGACTCCTCCTCTTTCTCACGCTCTTTCTACTTTCCCAGACAAATATCTAGTTTAGTCAAAGTGTTTGGGTTTCAAAAGATCGTGACGGTTGTCTATATGTGATGGGCAGAGATGGCCTGTGTCTGCCGTAATGCCCTTCACAACACACTTGTGTTTCCCCTTCGAATAAATGCCTCTCAGCAGTGCCCCATTCTGGCCCATGTCACCCTCAGAGATAAAACCTGCTTTTACACAAACGAAAAGCTCTTACAGTGCAGCTTTAATCTAATCACGATCCATCGTGCAGTCAAGCAAGCTTTTGTTAACTGGAAACAATATATGTACAACATCCATCTCTGTAAACCAACACAAGGGGCTGAATCCCAACAGACCTACTTGAAATGGTGCTAAAACTCACTTCTGCAGCACCAAAAATCATTTATGGATAAAAGGCTTTTGAAGGTTTTGATGTAAGGTGTTATGTTTGATTATGTCTGTAAGAAACTTTTTAACACACTCATGTAAATGTGTTGAAGTAAAGGATATTGAAAAGTATGCAAAGAGAAAAAGACAGCAAACTAGGGATTAAAGGAGAGTAGAGCTGGTGAAAGGAACAGGATGTCAAACTGACAGAAAGAAGAGGGCAGCTGATGTGAGACATTTTACATGAAAAGAAGAATGTGGTAGCTTGAGGAAAAACTTATTTAGCCACTTTGCACATATTTCAGCCTTAGGCCACCCTAAAGTGTGGAAAGCCATAGAAATCAGGGTGCTGCTGTAAGTTATTGAGAATCTTATAACCAATGCTGACCAGGGAGAAGAATCCAGCCTGCAAGCTTCAGGGCTAAACCATTGTATCTGTCATGAGGAAACTGATGTCAACCAGTGATGGACTTGGAGAAAATAAATGCTCTTCTCCAAGAACAGCTCTGTATTCAAAGACAACACAGATACGCCAGGGCAAGGTTATCACACTTCCTTATTTAGCATGTGTACAAAAATTCTGTATTTCCAATATGGTCCCAAGAGATTAAAGTTACTGGTTCAAGTGGAAATTTGTTATGAGAACATACATAACAAACTGAAAACAGGAACACAATACCTTTTATTTTAAGATATCAACAATTGGTATGTCCTTTGGAATAGGATCTGATCTAATGGTTCTTGTTAGGCTGTAGGCACAAATGAGAAATGCAAGAATGTATATGTAAATGTTTGTACAACATTACACAATTCATATCAACAACCTATATTATTATTAGATTTTACAATGATGATGTTGTTCTATTTTCTTGAGATATAGGACACAATTCTGTTTTTGAATGTTTGTTTTCTTTTTTTTAAATGAACACTGTAGAGACATTTAACATTACAATGTAATGGCTATAGTAAAAGTTAGTATATTAAATCAGACTGTGATTACACTGTGGCTTTCAGGGGAGACCAATTTTCCTATAAGCACCCCCCCCCCTAAAAAAAAACCCAAAAAAAGTCTGCCAGCAGGCTTTTAGAGCAGCTTGTGTCTTATTCATGGGAACCCAGCACCTGTTAACCCGTAGTTTAAAACAGAGAAAATAATGAAGTAAGGATCACAGTTTAAGCTACCAAAGGTCAAGCATGCATATTGTTTTCTTAGAGACGTGTCTATGGTTCTCAGAAATATGCACACTCCCAAGAAGTGCTATATTTTCTTGATCAAGGAGACACGGCCAACTCAAAGACCATAAGTGCTCAACTTATGAATGACTTCAGAGGCTGTACCTTAAGTGATTCAGAGTATTGTTCATTCAAAGGTTCAAAACAACCTTGGATGAATCTGCTTCTGCATGCTGCTTCTTTTCAGGCTTTACTGAGATTTATATCATTGAGCAGCAAATTCATCCATTATCCATCATTCCATCAGCTGCCAGTAAGCTAAAGAAATGATAACTCGTGACTTTATGTTTTTAGATCAATCTTTCTGTTTGTTGTGTCATTTCCTGGCATCTGCAGCCAGTCGACAATTAAATAGAAAGGTTGACATATTTAACACGTTTGACATATTTAAATTGTAACCCATTGGGTAAAAAAGAGGCGCATGCCCTTCTTCTCTTACCTCTCCTTTCTGTGAGAGTTCACTGCTCCGTCAGTCCGACATAAGTAAGTAAATTGTTGTATAGGCTACTTGAAACAGACCAAAGAGCCTATCCCAAGACTGAAAAGTTAAGCATTCAATCTTCAGCCATGTCAAACTCCATGAAATCCCAGGTGGGTCAGTTCTGTCCAGGCTACAGGGTGTCCTTTGTCTGTTAGAAGGGAACAGATGCAGCATTTGTCTGGAACATGGTCCAGGCACTTTAAGGAACTGGTCTCTCCACTCCATTTCTGAATCTTCGAAAAAGGCCATTTAAAAATCAACAATTGTTTGATGAAACTCAGAAAACACTTCACAACACGGGGTGTCTCAGTGCGCAGAGGTGCTGCTTGTCAACAGGCAAGGCAGACAATTGCTTGGGGCCCTAGACCAGTATAGGGCCTGTGAGGCCTCACAAATGTAATAGCGTTAGCAGTGACCCAAAATGAGCAAATGTTCCAATAACAGTTAAAAAAAAAAAAAAAAAAGCCTCCCTAAGGGGCCCCATCTGAAAACACTCACTCTCATTGTCCTGCATTATGAGTGTGACATTTGTCAATTCAAGTCAATAAAGAAAAAAAAAGCAGGAATTACCTATTTATTTTAGAGTAGAGCTGTCCTAAAGGATTATATTTTAAACGATTAATCTGGCAATTATTTTTTTGATTTATTGACTAATCTAATGATTAATTAAGTTTTCAGTTAGTGATTATTTTACATTACTCGATCAATGTAACTATTCACACAATACAGTATGTTTTGCTGCCATCCTGACACAGAGCTCCTTACACAGATGTCTGTTACTTGTGCTCACGCTGCCGTTATCGCATGTCACCGCTATTGTTCTTGTGTAAATCTCTTTCCTCCGTTTTAAACTATAGTGTCTTTGGCCACCAGCTTTCTGGTGCATTACCACCACCCCTGGACTGTTATTGGAGATGACACGTCGACGCAAATTATTCACTTCGACGAATTTATGTCGTAGAAAAAAACAACAACAGGAAATCAAGAAGAAGAGGAGTAATTGTCAAGACAGGGCAGATATAATGATGATGCATGTTGGTTGGAGGGCCCCATCAGACTCTAAAATCACCATTGTCTGTGTGACATCATCATGACTCAATGCTATCATCAAGTTTTGCTTCTTTAAATGCCAAAAAAAGCATTTTTATCAGCTGGTGACAGCTACTGCCATGATGAATTTAGGAGGACAATATTTGCTGATGTGGATCTGTTTGAGGAACAGGACTCAGGTGTGATACGGGGTCAGATTTCCTTTCTGCCCTGTGAGAGCTTTCTAATACTGGTCTTTGAGTCGTCCGTAATAGTGCTAATGGTGACCTGTTAATTGTCCTTTCTAACGGCAAATGGCAGCTAAATTCAATGTGTCAATGCAGCCAGCCCTGATGGATAATGGGTGGTTTCTGCTTTGAATGGGCGTGAGTTGGTGCGAGGCAATGAGGTCTAGCAGTTTGAATCTATAAAAGAAGTAATTACTAAGAAAGAAACATTGGCTGCTACACAGAGGGGATATTGTATAGGTGACTGCGGTTCTCTTTCAATTCTGCTCTGGGCCTCATGTGGATAAAGCCTTGTAGGTGTGGAGTAAAACCAGTAATTTAAACGATAAGTTTCACAACCTACAACGCACATTGTTTCACAGCCTCAGTTGAAACCACGGCATTGGTCTAAATAAGGAATTGAAAATCTTCTTTTTAAAGGACCTTTCATGGTACTTAAATTAGCAGAGCAATATTTCCCCTACTAGTCTCCACACTATTCTGCTCCACTTCAGGATGTTTTGCCTAAAATGACCAGAATACCTTTCATTTTTTGGAATGATTTATTCCCCCCATTTTCATGAATGTCAGTGCTGCAAAGGTCACTCTCTGAATATGTCACAACATCATGCTAATTTCACAAGTTGGCCCCTAATACTGCGGGAAGTTACATGAAACAGATGGAGCAATGAATGCGGAGCACATCATGATGGATTTAGGAGGGAAGGAGGAGAAACGGCGAGGGCAAGGGAGACGACAGAAGGTGATGGCGAGATGTGAAGATGGGACCGTGAACAGATGATGAAGTGGGAGAAAATGTAAGAGAAAACCAAAGTGAGAAAGAGGGAGAGGAAGAAAGAGGAGGGAAACCATACAGAAAGAGGAGGTGGGGGTACAAAGGTACACAGTATTCCTGTGTGAAACCATCATTACTATGAGCAATGGTAGCAGTCACCGGCCATTACCTTAGTCATCCACTGTCATAAGCAGAACATTTTTCCTTGCTGCCCCACGTGTCAGGGGAAAGGGGAATCAGGCCCTCGCATGCTGAATATGCTCTCTTTTCTCTCTCCCTCATTCCCTGCATGTGCTGGAAACCCAGTCAGTACACGCTAGGTGGCTACTTCATCATCAGAGGAAGGGACATGTCAATAGCTCCTGGATGTGATCAATAAGGTCTTTTAGAGCTTTCCCCCACTTTGTCCTTTCTCTACCTCCGTCTCTGCTTTCATCTTTCATCCCAAAATGTGAAAAGGATCATTGAAATATGATGACAAAACAGGTGCTGTTTGTCCTCATAAATCAGTGTAATGATTTTTCACTGTAAGGTGAACTGCCTGAGATGACTCCCATTCACTATGAGGCGGTATAGAGTGTGTCAGTTTGGCAGAAATGAGGGGCAGGTAGCAGGGTTTAGATTGGTCTTTTATTGCAGAGTGAGTTCTCAGACTCTCTATCAGAGGGGAAAGTGAGTGACGGGTCATTCTGCTCAGTGAATACTGTCATGATGTGAGCATTAAGACTGACTCCTGGCAGAAAGGTTCACAGCGAAGCTCAATGAATGTGCAGCACGGAAGTCAACGAGCAGCCCTGGCGGCTGTCATCACAGCATGGTTATTTCTCTCTCTCTCTCCGTCTCCCTCTCTGTCACTCTGCTTCACTCTACGCATCATTAATTGAAATAGCTGCTTGTTGAAACAAGTCCGCCAAGTTTCCTTTTTCCAGATGGAGAAACTCAAAGCACAACTGAGTCAAACACAATTTATAAAGTCGGCTTAAGCATTTGGGCCGTCATCACTAGGTTACCAGTGAAGCAGCACTAATCCTGTTTACAGTTAATATTTAAGTGACTTAATATCAGCTATAATGACTTTAATTTATAAAAATAAGAGTTTCCTGGTTTTTTTTGTTTGTTTTTAATACAACCATGAGAAGAGGCTGATATATTCGGCTCCACATTTTTAATTTCCTCCCTAATATGATGGCCTAAAGATGATACTTCAATTTTTGTAGGATTTACACCACATTCAACATTAAGCACCTGACACCAGGTACTAAAACGTTGATTTAGGTTAGTGAGTGTGTAACTACTCATATTAACATTTCAGTTGCATAGCTGCAGGCAAGGGGGGAAATTTCAGCACTCATTTCCTCAGCTGTGTTTGCCCACCACGCCACGCTGGATTGGAATTGTGATTTGAATTATTATACTGAGGTAATCCAATATTCTATTTGTAAGGTTTTAAATTGAGTTTAAAATGTCAATATTACTTCAAAAGCAGAGCCGTTAACTGGATTTATGCCTTGACTTGTTTTCTCGCCTAAACAATTTGATGAAAGATCCAACTGTGGTATCTCTTTACTTTATCTTTTCTGTGTTGGGACAAGCACATTATGGGAGGAAGTCAGGGGAAAGATAAGAGCATATATTTTAAATGATATGAAATAGGATTCCAGCATTTTCTCTGATACATTTCTTTGAAATGCAAGTGTGTTTTTAGTCGTATTTGGAAAGGGAAAGTGTTCTTGCCAACCTTATCTCTACTGACAGCTCATTTGTAAACTTTCGGAGCTCTGACGCTCACATATTGTTGCAGCAAAGTTCGTGCAACAAGCAGCAGGGCTTTGTAGAAGACCTCCGGCTGTGCTCCAGGCTGCTCAGTCTGTGCTAAGCTTTCTATGTGTTGTGATTAATATAAGAGTATGAAGCAATGTTGCAATATATTGTTATCATATGAATAAGAAGAAATATTGTATGAAGCTGGAGGTGAGTCTTCTGTCAGCATTGCCTGCAGCGAAAACAGGTATAGCATTTTATAGCAATATAAAATCAATACGAAACAGGATCACAATCAGTACAGGGCACCTTTAAAAAACAAAACAAGGTGAATGACAGATATTTAAATTGACTTTGCTTCCAGCCATAAATAGTTTGCCAAGAATGTCACAAAAAAATCCATAGGACAGTTTCCATCACCTCAGGAGTTTAGTTTCATCGATAATGCATATGAAAAGGATGAGTGATGGTGCCTAACGGCTTCATAAACCCCGAAGAGGACTGAATCCACTTAACGGCAGCATTCCTCTCATGCTTGAGCTGTAGGAAAGGCCTGATAGTCTGTAGGAGCTGTGCCGGTCATGCTCCCTACTATCAGTGCAAATTAAGTCAAACAAAGGCTTAATTACAGTGATAAGTTGTTACTCTGTGGCTAAAAACATCTTATCACTAAACAGCTGGGAAGAATTCTGTATTAAAAACGTATAATGGTTAATATGGTTACTGTCAAAGAGCCGTTATTTGTTGTGTAAGTACAAGGCCTCCTGTGGTGTTGTTTTTCTGTACCTCCTAAGGGCATGTGTTATAGCATGCTTTGCAATTTTATTTCCACAGCACATTTATAATACGTTTTTAAATTTTATTAACAACAGCTGAGGTTTGGATTGAGCATTATTGATTCATCGGCACACCACAGCACACACTGTGCGTTTCTTCTTTGGACACATTAAGTGTGGATGACACTGTTTGATTCCTGGCTGATCGTGCAGTGAAGCGTCCCTTCTCTGTAAGAAGCTGCCTGAACAAAATGGTTAGAAACCTCATTACAAGATATTTTGCTTTTGGCAAAATAAAGGGATATCCTTAGTTCATGTTTCGCTGCACAGCACAAAACGTTCTTAGTTGCACACTCAAAAAAGCCTTTTGCTAGTGCTAACATGGATGTTCGAATGTTTGAGGAGTTAAGTTGATGTCTTGAAGTCTCCATATGCTTCTAAAGCACTGTAGCTCTAGAAGATATTTGTTGTCATTATAGAAATCTCGATTCCACCATCCTTTCACATACTATCATTAGATAGGAATACAGAGTAGAAAATACATTTGAATATGATTGATGCAAAGTCTTCTGGATAAAAATAGAGACAGAAAAACGTTCAAATGAATGTGCATGCATATCGTTCAATACAAAAGAGAAAGTCAAACCAAATGCACTTAAAACTTGGAGGATTTAGGTAATTATCTCTAAGTCTTCCTGTCACCCCATTTGAGTTTTTTCCGACAATTTTCTCTGTCTTTTCTTTTCTCTCCTTTGTGCCTGTGGCCACACTCTCCTCCTCCTTTTCTCTCACTGAAACACGCTTACAATCCTCAACTGTGCTAGATGTCAATAAGCTATATGTGCTCAGAGAATGGCTGGTTGATCTGCTACAGCTTGTTATTATTGTCAATATTGATGGAGGACTCTAAAGATTCACAGTGGTTACTTTTCCTTTACTACAGTATGTGGACAAATTATGATAGAACATTCACGTCGTTCACTTGTCTATTACATTTCTGAGCCCTTCCATTTTATTGTGTGCCACTTTACATACATATGCATTTTCTAATGTATGTATAAATTCAAATTGAAAGACTTTGATTTCAGTGGTGACGTATAAACACATAGCAGATATTATCACAGTGTTCATTTCTAACTCTTATTTGAAGATTATGTTCACTAGAGACATAAGACACTCTGTGCTTTATATGCTGGTAAATACGCACATGCAAACACGCGCGCACACACACAACCACACACACACACACAGACACACACACACACACACACACACACACACACACACACACACACACACAAAGACACATGTGAGATACACATCCCACAATTGCTTTCTTTACCTGTTATCAGTATACTACATGTTATCAGCTAGCATCCTCTTTATGAAAGCATTTGGGAAGGATAAACACAATGTTCTCTATCTGCCGATTGGATCTGCTGATGGTTGTTTTGATCGCATAGTCGTGTACCAACAGGTTTCATATTTTCTCAATTGCTGCAGACGGGACCTCACAGCCCTCCTCAAAACACCCTCACCGGGTTTCTGTTGGGATCAGAATGCCAAGCTATTACACACTGGAGGGTTTGTCTCAATCACACCGAATGGCTATGAATTTTAAATGAGGGATTAGGGCCTACAGAGAATCCAGCACATGGGAGAGACTCAGCCCGTTAAGTGCTAATTTGATTTTTTAAATTTTATTATTTACAAACAGCTTGTGCTACTCATTGTTAGCAGGGGAAATGTGTATTGTTTGGGCTGTAGTCCCTCAGCTGCTTAAACCACAGCAGAAACAAACAGTTTCTCAAAAAATAAATGATTTGTACAAGATGAACAGTTTTCCTGGACAAAATAACGAACCGTTCATACTTTCCTTGAACATGGTCAGCCAATCTGATTCTAGGAAATGATATCATTACACTATAATGTTGCATTTGAATCCAAAACACACATTCTGTCCATCACAGGGGAAATTGAAAAAGGCCTTACTGACGCATTTCCAAAAATGTGCTTTTCAATGCAAAACACAAATCACAGACTGAATTTCAATAAAAAAAAAAAAACAGATGTTATTAGAGATAAAATACATTCTACACAACATTTCCATGTGATTATTAATAGAAACGTGTTTTAAGATTAATTTATCTGCTGGAAAGGTGAAGTGCAGCGCAGGCCCATGTGAATGATAATGAATCTTTCTCATCTTTTTTGTTGTTTCAGGTGGAGACATGGATGACTCCTCTCCGTATGAGCCTGTTGCTCCAAATAGGCAGCCTGACGTGTTCCGCTTGGCCTCCATCTCTTCAGGTATCACAGGTTTGATCTCAAGTGAACACTTGGTGATTAATCATTTGAGGGAAATGTAAATATGTGTTCCAGCGAGGGAGGAATGTTTTTTCATTTGGTTTAGATTATGTGAGATGATAGTGTTTTTCTTCTCTGGCATTCCACCAGTCACTGTCCTTGGCCTCTGAATAACTGGGTGCTAGCTTGTCGTTCAGTTGATCTAGTGACATACGACAGCTGTTGTACACTTGCGAGGTAGCCATATACTGTCATTATAATAGCCCACATTTTCCCCATCTATTGATTTGGTTTCAGTTTGATTTCCTCTTTGGTCTTCTAATTAAACAGCCAAGCACTCAGCAGGGGAGCTATAGCCTGCTTTTAATTTACTGGTTATTACTGTCATGGTTACACTAATCAATGCAGATCTTATTATAAGACACAGTTAGAGTTTTTTTCTTTCTTAATGCAGAGCAGAGAGGCAAGTTGTACAATAGGTGTGATTGGACACAGGGGTCACACCTATCCATTGCCAGAGCTGCAGGCAACAGTCTCCTGATAATTCAATACTTTTCTTTCATCCACATCTGACAGAAATTTCCGGAGGATGTTCTTTTCACATTTGTTTTGCCTTTTCTTGCCAAAAGCAATTTACAAACACAGAATACAGAAAATGTCCTTTTGGTGCAGCTGATGTATCAGCTTTGGTTAGGAGATACAAGATACGCTTCTTGCGTAATCTCCTCAGCTTGAAATCATCAGTATATCATTTATTTTTGAACATGTGCGTGTTTGTTTTTTGAAAGAAGAAGAGAGAGCAGAATACATCTGGAAAAGTGCAGGCTTTGATTACTTTTTGGTTTGGAAATTATGGCAAACTGCCTTCCTTGATTTAAGTGCATATTCATTTAGAAAGCATTCAGAAAGTGCAGAATCCTAAAACATGTTCTTTGAGTGTTTGGAAATGCCCAGATGTTTACAGTCATAAACAACTTCACTGATTTAATATTCATGTGTCAGGACTTTGTACCAGGACAAACTTTCAAGTGAGTGGGACGTGTCACAACTAGGATACATTGAAGCCTTTCAACGTATCCTGATTATGTAGCCCCACATGTAATTCTATCAAATACTATATATACTATGTAAAAGGAACTATAAACAAATGTCCTTTCTCATATTCCATGATCCTAATTTTTAAAAGGCTGTATGGTGTTTGGGAAAAAAGGTGTGTAAAAATGACAGACTTTGAAATTTGAAAGAATCAGTGTTTGTTTAAACATGGATAGAATGTAGTTCAAAGTGAGCCTTTGACACAAGCTGCATCAACAACAGTTGAGCAAGTGGACAAAATTCTTAAAGTTCATTGACTTATGATCAGTAGTTCTATGACACCAAACTATCAAGCAGGATAATAACAAATAGCAGATGCTGTTCAGCTCACAGTCATACGATAACAAGAGCTGTGATGAAACAAAGAGTGCAATACAGTACATAGACCTATTAAGATACAACTGGGACTTATTACCATATCCAGTTTGCTTCAGCTGTTTCCTCAATTCTCTCGGAGGTGAAATATTGGATTTGCTCTATGAAACCTGTTTAGCCTCAAGCTTTCCTCATTATTTATCATTTCTGAGGACAGAGTAATTGATCGTGGTGCTGAGAGAAAACCACAGGCAAACAGATAAGTAATTACACGCTTGTTTTATGGCAATACTTCTCACTTCGATTACTTAACCACAAAAAAAAAATTTCCTTATCACATCTATAAATGTTAAACTGCACAGAGACCCAGGGAGAGTTTGATATCAGCTTAGTTGATAAGGACAGGGGAATGTATACTCTCCGAGAGGAAATTGAAAAATAATCTCTGCTATTTTGAAACTTTTTTTGTCTGGGACGAAGATAAGGGGCAGGAGTTGTAATAGAAATGAAATTCTATACTACTGTACCTACTCACACTTTGAGGGTAAAATTAAACAGAACTATGGAGACGGAGAGTTTCTGTATTGCCCTGGGTGATACCTGCAAAACTATTTCACACTGACTTCTCCTACTAATGGAACCATGTAGTCTTTTCCACATCTGCTGTAGGAACGGACGATTTGCATACACTGAATGAGCACAGGCAACAAGACAATGAACACATTTAACCCTGTGGAGTCCTTAAAATGCGTTGGGTTTATTAATAAGAAATACGATACTGAAACCAGCTCCTACTTTGTGAACCTATATCATCAATGTTTCCAGTACAGTGGCATCCAGAGCAAGAGTGCCCTCATCTACACTGCTAGGCATTTTTCTGCTGATCTCTTTGCTATGTTGGCAGTGAGGCACAGGATAGATCATCTGCTGCTCACTGCCAGGCCTATCACTATAGAGAGAGTGAAAGCAGATGTAGTTTGTGTTGTGACATAGTGGACTGGTCTTAGTGTCACAAAAGAATCCAGTTCCTGTTGTCCTTGGGCGAGACACTTAACCCTGAATTGCTCCCCCTGCTCTGTCAGGGTGTATGCAATTCACTGCTCCTGTGGTCAAACGCTTGGTGCGCTAATTGCCCCTCGGGGATAAATAGAGTTTCTAAAAAAAAATAAAAAATAAAATTACAAAAAATATGCAACAAGCAATGAAACTTTGTGAAAGACTTTGAAGTACCTCTCTGAAGAAGCAGGTTAGATTAGATTTACCTTAGAAGTATGTCTTTGGCTTCACTAACTTCAAGTAAAAGTATCTACAATGCTTATAACAAAGCAGAATTAAAAAGATTTTACTTGCAGATAGTTTACAATATACTGACTGTCAGAGGGTTGGATGGATGAGGGGAGCTCTATCAGTGTGTCCTCGCAGTGTCATATGTTTGACATTGTGTGACATTGCACACATGCTCACCAGGCTGCTTATTGCTGTTGTTCACTCCTGTGACACTAAACAGGTTGTTACATCATGCTGTCAGTGTAAGGTCAGAGGGTATGGTCATCTCATGAGGGAGATGATAGTTGGAAAGAGAGCAGAGTAGTAAACATGTGGAGGGGACAAAACCGACCGCTGCCTGAAGGAGGGTGTTACACCCTGTTACAAGCAAGTGGGAATGCAGTTTAAATTGTTGTTGGTCTCTCTCTCCTTCAGGAGTGTTCTTGACAACTTAAGGGCCCACAATATTGTCACAGCCTACAACTAAAAACACTAAGCTCCTGTCTGAAGTTGATGTTGGAAATATGTTTTGAATCTGTTTTTTAACACAATTGCACGGCTTTGAATCAAGTCCCTCTCTTAAAAACTTAAAGCTACAAAAACCCCACTATGACCCGCATAATGTGCTGAACACATAATGTTCACACTTTCCTGTCATTTAAAAATGTCTGTAACATACATGTGTTTAATACTGAGTGAAACATGGAGAAATAGATGCTTAATTTGAAATCTCTGTTTTGCATTACACACAGATGGCACTCCATAGAATACAATACAGCAGAAATGTAGAGATTTGATAACATATTTAAGAGTTGCTGAACACATGATCAAAAACAAAAGCAGAGACTTTTGGTCCTTATGATCATATGATCACATGAGTCTTACTTGTGGTACTTCACATTGACAGAAGCAGACAACAATGCATGAATGAAATGCATTTCACAGGTGTATATGTGCAGCAGGAAATTAATACATGATAAAACCTAAG
This sequence comes from Symphodus melops, assembly GCF_947650265.1. NCBI lineage: Eukaryota > Metazoa > Chordata > Actinopteri > Labriformes > Labridae > Symphodus > Symphodus melops. Next base: position 41,674,128 of record NC_136691.1, on the reverse strand, counting down.
CATCTTAGCCCAATAATATTAACTATAAAACCTATTTGGCCTGCAACATGTCCAATTCAATAGTATACAAAAGCATTATCAGGAGCACTGCATTCATTGAGCTAAACATAGCAAACTTAAATGTCACTTGCAACACAATCTCAGTAAGTATTTGCTTCAATGGAAAGCTAAGGAGGACATTCAGCCTTGAAAAAATAAATGTTTTTCTAACTTCTTTTGTCACTGTTAATTTTTAAGAATAATTCGGTGCTTTTTTTTAATCTTTTATTTTTTTTTATTGTTATTGCCTTTTTTTTCCTTGTAAACTTTTCTTTGCATATGTGTATAAAGTACAAAATAAATAATTGCTCACAAAAAAAGAATAATAAGGTGCTGAGTGATCAGGGAAGGAATTGATAATACGGGCTCTGCATCAAACCTCTTTAGTTGAAAGACATATTTGACCAGTTTCAATCGACTTTGACTAAACAAAGTTGGAATCGTATATAAAATAGTAGGAATAGTAAAATAGTAAAAAATTATCTTTCAAATCACCAAGACTGTATAGTAAAATGTGTCGTTTGTTTCTGACGTACAGCCCAAATTCTGAGATATTTATGTCAGTAGTTCGCAAAATATTCTGAAAAAGCTGCAAATTCATTTATTAATCCAATTCACCAGCTAAAGCTAGCCCCAGAAGATGTTTGGCTTTCACTTGCATGCAGAACTCCTGTCGAAGACTCTACATATGCAGTACAATGCATTTTTGATGGCTTAAAGCACAGTTGGTGTATGAAACAGTAACCCCTCCACTTGAATCAATAGGACATTATGTACAAAGGATGTTGCAGAGAGTCCTTCCACAATGCAGCAGTAGCCTATCAAAGCCCAAATGAATGCCATGTTACGCACAGCATGCAAAGATATCATTGCCTGCGTTTGTTAATATGCTCCATATGAAATGTACTCTGTCCTCTTGACCCAGCACTGAGCTAATTAACATATAAGGAGCAGAGGGCAGCACCAATCCTGCATCCCCTCCAGGAATTAAGTTTAACATCTTTTAGTTTCGACCTTCTAACTCAGAGCAGTGAGCCTCTCACCTCTCCATTCACTGTGCCCTCCATCCAATTAAATGCAGTTGTTTCTGCAGCCGGTGGGGAGGAATGTGAGAGGTACCGGTACAACAGCCGTGCTCAGCATCCTTTTAAAATGTTTGACATTTTCACATTGTCCACAAAACAATAACTATTACTTAAGCAAACACTAAGATCTCTTTCCGCAGGGGTCTAAGTGTATTTGAGCAAATGTTTGTTCTGCAACATTGGCTTTAGTTTTTCTGTCTGTCTGTCTGTCTGTCTGTCTGTCTGTCTGTCTGTCTGTCTGTCTGTCTGTCCGTCCGTCCGTCCGTCCGTCCGTCCGTCCGTCCGTCCGTCTGTCTGTCTGTCTGTCTGTCTGTGTGTGTGTGTGTGTGTGTGTATGTGTGTGTTCATTTTACTTTGCTTATATGCTTCATAAATTCTTTTTGAACTTTTTAATCAGTTTACCCTTAGCCCAGCATTAGCATGTCTCTCTGTGGGTCAGTAATGAGAGCTGTTGCACAAAGCTCTCTTATCAGAGACCCTTTATAGTAGTCAGTGTTGCTTTAGTTATTCCCTACCTGCATAATGGTATAGAAGAATGAAGCAGATTATTGACATGATATTAGGTAGCTTTTCCCTAACAACGCATCTTGTCAGATTATTTGAATTCATTTTGTATTATTTCCCGAGACGCTTAAGAGAGCAAAACAACATGCATATTAAGACTGAGGGGGCCTCTGAGGACGCTCAGACTTTGAATTTCACCAGAGGAACTTGAATGCAGGTTCTAATAAACAGCTCAACTATTTAAAAGTGTGTTTACAATGATTTAAAATTCCTTTAGACATGCATTTCCCACAGACACACACACACGCACATGCACGCACACACACACACACACACACACACACACACACACACACACACACAGACTTATCCTCAAATACAAATATTTAGTCTTCTTTTTACATCATTTCCATCTCCCATCGCTCCCTCTCTCATCTGCACGCTACCTCTCTATCCAGTGATCATTTCTTGCTCAGATGTAAAAATTCGGTTGATCCCTGAGAACAAAAGATTTCAAGAACTCTTCAGCTCTCTGTCTTTCTCCCTCTCTGATGACGTCTTTGCTTCTAAGTTCCTCAGTAAGGCTTAGGGAGATGATGTTGTAGATCCAGTGCTCCCCTTTCTACCCTCTGGAGACCCTGCTGCAAACACAGAGTAAGGAGCTAATGACTGAAGAGGCCTTTGACACAGAGATGCTTGACATGCTCCTCAGGGTCTGGACTAAAGACTTCCCTAACAAGCTCTCACATGCTCACCCAGGGTCGTATTAAATCCAAACTTTGGCACCTTTCCTAATTACTGAGAACAAACCCAGAGCCAAGAGCCTCTTTCTAACCTGGACTGAACTCCCCTCTGCAGCGCAGCGTCCCCTGAGTATGGGATGATATATGAAATGCAGAATTCAAATTAGGCTGACGGAGAGCAATTACTGTGGAAAGAAGATCCCTTACACTCTGGGAAAAAAAGCATACAAATCCAGATACAGAGTACGTGAATGTTTTATTTGCTCCCTCTCATTCATATGTACTTCGGCCACCTTCCACACCTTTATGCTTTTCTTTATTATCCTCTGTTTTTTATTTCCCACTGGAGCATAGGTTTAAGGTAATTTTCTGTTTCTCTCCATCTGTCCTCTTATAGGTGTCCCCTATCTCACATCTTACCTCTCTGCTTTCTCACATGTTTCCTTTTCTTCCTTGCCCTCAGTGTGCTGTAATGCATGTGAGGAAAGAATAGATTGTTATTTCCACCACATTACCATCAGTGGAGTCTAATTTATGATGCCCATAGAGTGGAGTGTGCCCTATTAAAAGCCTATTTACAGTCAAACGGCAAGGATCACGGAAAGCATTGATGGTGCTTTAACTGTAGTTGACTTCAAATAAACATTAGGAAGCTAAGGAACACGAAGCAACCGTGAGTAAGCAACAAAAGACAAATTCAAACTCCTCAGTCATTTTTACCCATTTAAAACTTCTCTGCGTTCCTATCCTGCAGCCAACAGGTACCAATGCATCATGCAAAAAAAACATTACTTAAGACTTGCACTCAATGACACTTACTGTTCTGTGTTTACTACATCAATTTAGTCAATCAATGAACCCATCCACCCTTCATTCTCTCCAGTCATTCAGCGCCTCTCAGTAATGTATAGTACAACATCCAGAAAGGGTAGCTTAATAGAACAGTGTATACTATCGTGGAACTATTGTGATGCTGAAAATTGTTGAGTGCACGGTGATGGACTGGGTTAATTATTCTGAGCCCGAGTTTCACATCTTTCCTGAATTATAGGCTGGATTAATTGAAAGCTCCCCAGCATGTCTCTCTAAGTGTCTGTCTAATCTGTTAGTCAGCATCCTCTCATTTTCTTGTCTGTCTATCTCCCTCTCTTTCTCTCTGTCATGATCAGCTTCTGTAATCAACCTCCAGTCTTCAATCCCCCCCCCCTAAAGCTTTTTCCATTTTTATATGTCTTGTGTCATTAGCTTATCAACCCCTTTCTCCTCTCATTACAGCACAATATGTTTGCTCAAAACCTTCATTGTAATGCACTTGGAAAATCAATTATAACTCTGTAACACAATACTGCACATTTCCACTCCCAGCCCCTCTTCTTAACTTCCTGCCTCCTCCTCCTCCTCCTCCTCATCCCTGCTCTTATCGTATCATCCTGTTTGTGTGTAAGCACGTCAGAGGCATCAGATGGACTTTGTTTCTTATGTTCGCCCCAGGACATCTTTTTGGGGTTGAGCAACAGATTCAATCTCAGCTTTCCAATCAGAGGTAGTAAAATCTCGTCAATCGCTGCAGCCTCAGAAGTGGATTCAGCCTTGCTTGGTCAGATAAATCTTCGTAGCTCTTCCTTCCCCTATTCTCTTTTCATTCCGGACCCCCTCAGTGGCCCACATTAGAGCCTGCAGATGGCCAGGGGAGATTTAGTAGTTGCAATCCATCAATGTGATTTTTCCTGAACCACTGGACAGCCTGCTCCGCTAACTTCTCCTTCCAGCTGGACCATACTACCCCCCTTTAGGCACGCCTCAGCTAAGCTTGGCCCACTTAAGTAAAACTTTGGCCCTGCTTCGGCCCCTTCATGCCCAGTGCAAAAAGTCATCCCTCGTTGGATTCCCGTTGTAATCACAGATCAACCAAGCTGCTTCTAGCTCAGTTAATTATCCCCTTCTCTGTCTGCAAGATTTAAAGTCTATAGCTTTTACATAAGGAAATTATTTGAGCACAAATCTGTCTGACTCTTCAGTCTGCTACACTAACAAGTTTTTGATGCTGCCAGACATCTGCTGTGGACATTTTATCCTCTCCCCTCAGAGAGAGCAAGGATAAACTCACTGCATTTGATGCTATAATGAAGTCTTATTTTAATAAGTGTCATTAAAGTTAATGGTCTTATCATTCGAATAAAGAGAGAAAGCCACCCCCTGTTGGCTCTGTGACAAATGCTGAAGAAGAAAGCATTATTTCCAACACCTATCTTTTAAAAGTCTCTTAACACAGGGCATGTTTATCAAAATGCCTGAAACATTTAACCTTGACATATCTAATTGAAAGTGTGGGTTAAACCTAGTTTAAGAGTGCTTTATTCTTCCTTTGATAATATTCTGTTTCTGTTTTTTTCCCAGTGACAGTGTTTTACCTTAGATCATTTAAAACCACCAAATCATTAACTTGCTTATTTTTCCCTTTTTTTCAATTGTTGTGTTCCACATCATCCCATATCTCAGATTGATAACATGCAATGCACGACTTGGAAAAAATATAGCATCTTCACCACCCACCCTTCTTAAATAAAACTCCTTCTTCCTGCTCCGGGCTGTCTGATAGACACAGAGTGAGATTGGTTCTGTTGAATAAGAGATGAATCTCTCTGGGTGTCACCATGCTGCTACGACCTCTGAAATATCATTATCTCCAGGGGAGGGAGGTTAACGTCTCTAATATACCCTGAATACAAGAGAGGGGGGTCACAACTGAACACCATCCAGCTTTATTAGTGCTCTATGTCAGAACTAGTCGTGTTTTTGTACGACTGCGGTATATGCACTATCTTCTAAAGGCATAATCTGTTTCCCACAAACATGATGTACACCCTTAGGGGTAATTGCAATGTTTTTGTGTTTGATCACCCTGAAAAAAGATTGTCTTGTGCTTGGACCATCCAACATAGTAAGTAAGTGTTGCGATTTCTGCCAAGTCCTTGAACTTACCATTTTTTGAGCCACTATATCAGTTTTTCGGGTTGTTGCCCTATGATTAGAAATCAAATGAATACGCTTCTTGTCAACATGTTCTAATAGTTCCTGTTCCTTAATGTTATTTCTATAAAACTACTTCTGTATGAATTGCAAGACAAATGAAAAATGGTATCATTTGTGTTAAATCAAATACATTTTGTATGATGATGATAGCTGTAGGCCTACCTGAAAATGAATAATGTATTAACATCCAATTTGGAATCATAGCATAATTCATTCCTATTCACTCAAGGTTTGAAACAGACTGAATCAATAATGCAGTTATAGTGGAGGTGTGCTACAGGCATCCCTCCAGTGGTTTACTGTTGATTTGTACGAACTTGGAAGTGTAAATTACCATCATAGATGTTTCTTTATAAGGCCATGAACTGCCTTCTCTAGTGACTCCTTTAACGTTCAGTACCTGCAACCTACACCTTCATCAAACTTGCTCTGTCTCTGGTATAAATGTGTTCAATGTTTTTGCTTCCTCATCGTTTTCCTAGCTTCACAGTGGTCTTGAAGAATCTGTAAGACCTCAAATCTAATATTTGCAATAAACTCCACAACTTTCAGATGTTTAGGGATTATTGTTTTATTAATTGATCATAACAAAACCTTCTGCTGACTATAGACTATATGTCTTATGTGCATTCAGAGAGCAGTTTTGATCCCTTTTCTGCAAACGTACAGAAAATGGTAAAAAAAAAATACTGACAAGTGCTTCAAACATGAACTCTTTCTCCTTAAGCACCACTAAAGTCACTAAATGCTCTCTTTGTTTCCTATGTCAGGGATGCTCACTGTGGCCCCAAAAGGTTTCCACTGTCTCGACACAGAGAAAAACTGCAACCCTTGTCTTGATGCAGCCAAAGCCTGCAACCTCAATGGCAGCTGTAAGAGGCAACGCTCAGCCTACATTGCTACCTGCAGCAAGGAGGACACCAACAAGGGCGAGACCTGCAGTAAGAAGCGCTGCCACAAAGCACTGAGGTTGTTCCTGGACCGCGTGCCCACCGAGTTCAGCCACCGGCTGCTTTTCTGCCCTTGCCAGAGTGAGGGCTGCGCAGAGCGTCGCAGGCAGACGATCGTTCCTGATTGCTCGTATAAAGATAAGGAAAAACCCAACTGTCTGGAGCTACGGAGGGTCTGTCGCCAGGACTCCCTGTGCAGGTACAGTAGACACAAGGGATTTGGTGGTGCTGGTGGTGTGTGTGTGTGTGTGTGTGTGTGTGTGTGGGGGGGGGGGGGGGATACAGAAAAGTAAAAAGCTTTCTTTTGTGTATGTGGTTAGGATGTATATGGCAGAAATTATTTGTGTGCCTATGCATGTGCATTTCTGTTTCCTTCCTTTGATGGGCAGTTGAAAATACTGTGTCTTTGAAGGAGTTATCATCATCTTATATTCTTGTAAAATATGATAAAAGAAAATTGAATCCGTGCAAAAGAGGGAGCTCGTGTTTGACAGCCTGCCCTGCTACGTCCCTGTGACATCCTTAAGTTGTATATTTCCATTCTGTGAGTTTGCGAGCAAAGTAATTAGACTTCCAGGGAAGTTGCAGCTATTAGATGCAGGATGAAGATGTGAGTCTAAGTTGAAGGGACAACGCTCAATTAAGCTGAACAAAACATTAGTGGATCACGTTGCCAGTATGAGGCCACTATTGGATTCAAGCGGCCGGATTCAATTCACACCTACCCAGCCGTGACATGTTTCCTTGTGTTAGTGCTGCTGCTGAGAGCAGACACAGCGGTTGTACTTTCAGCCCAATCAGCTGTCAAGATCTTTTAAACCACCCTGAACTATGTTACATCTGGCGAAGACAAGAAGGTATGCTGTGAGATCATTAGTCTGCAGCAAGAAATTTGGGTCAGAGCAATAATGTGAAGCATTTAAAAGCTCATTTATGAGCGTAATGGAGTTTGACCAAAGCAGTTTTACTCTTAAAATTAATACTCATGAGTTATCAGACAGGGAAACTTTTTCAACTCCCAGGGTGACAGATTATTAGGCAACTGTAACAATTCAGTGACAAGCAAGAGGCTGTCTGACTTTGATAGTCGAGGAACATGACAGCATTTTAACTGTTTTTTGTTTTTTTTTCTTTTACTTGCAGTTAATTGCAAGGAAATGAGACAGAGGCTGCTTCTTCAGAAAACCACTTACAGTGATTGTTGGCTATTGCTTTAATAGGGCAGGTTTGGAATGCGCTTAATACGTTTTGGCTGTGACCACAACAACAAACATATTAGAGAAAATTACTTGAAGCATATTCTATACCCACAACATTGGATATTTTGCACAGTGAAAATAACAATGAAAGTATTGATACAAGGGTGGGAAAAGTTGTGCTACTTCTCTGTTGAATTTGTTTTTGCTGTCTTTTGGATAACCTTTCTGACTTAATTGTTGCTGTAAGAAATGAGAAGGATTTACAGTCACATGAAATTCTAAACATGCAGACATTTTCCTTCTTAGAAGTTTATTGATGTCACATTTATCCACTTTCCATAGAGCCTCGGAGGCTGAAAGTTAATGGGGAAAACCCAATTCCTCTCCTCTGACACTAAATACAATAGCCATGCCACTAAGTAGAGAAACCCTATCACCTCCTCTCCGATTTATGATTGTCTTAATAATTACCTGCTCGCCTGCATTGTGTAATCTGTTTTCAAGCTGAGTTGCTTTCTTTGACCTTTGGGCCTGCAGGTGTCTGCTGTGCACCACCTTATTGAGAAAGATGAAATAGAACATTAAAGCTCATTATCTGTGGCTGCGTTGTGCCCCACTGAGGTCAAGAGCTCGATGAGCACAAACACACATACATTATGGACACATGCTGGCCTGCACCGACAAACCATTCAGCACACAATCACTTTGAGCTCGACTTCGGCTTTCGGCTGCTGCTTTCTCCTGCAGTGGTTAAGTGCTGCCACGCAAGAGAATTTCTAAACGTTTCAATTAAACTGAGAAGTCGTTGGTCAGTGTCAAGCTGACAATAGTCTCTGATTGGTCATTATATCCTACCTAAAGGTGTCCAAAGTCACCATCATCCTGTGAGAGACACTCCATGCGTTCTCTGTCTGTCTCAATGACCTTCATCTGTGAATCCTTGAAAGTCCTAGACCCTGAAGGACTTTGAAAATATTCAGGCAAGATATCCTTCATTTTTTATGAATTTTCAGTACATTTTATGAGCAAATTCAACTTAATACCTTTTCGTTATGCTGATGGTGACTTAATCCACAGACCTCTGGTAGGAAGGCAATTTACCAACACTAGAAAACGCATTACCAAAACTTTGTATTCATAGAAATTCTAGCACTCTTAACACACCACTAGAAAAACTTTCCATCATCCTGTTCTCTCTTCTAAGAGATGTGTTGATAAAAGTGAGAGGCAATCCTTGAACAACAGGCCTTGTCTTTCCTGGGACTCCCTGTCCAAGTCCAAATGGAGGGAAAACACAAGTACAGGTATTCTAGGCCTTTTTCATTTAACACAAGGGGGACCTAGAGGGGATAATACAATGGGAGGAGGAAGAGAGTAAGGGTTAGATAATGAGAGGGAGGAAGGGAGGGTTGCAGAATCGATGTGGGCTGTAAAGCTACTGCAGTGGGTTGGAGGTCAGTTGTTTGGTCACACAGCTATGGATGTTTGCAGCAGACCCTGCAGGCCATTGAAAACATCAGCTTAACACCCCCCAAACCACAGTTAAGAAGAAAATGACATAGAGCAAAAAAAACTCCAAGTCAAAATAGGTGTACAAAACAAAAGTATACCTGTAAATTTTATGATTCATTTTCAGCTTGGAGAGACCAGCAGTTCCTTGCTTTACAGTATGGAAAAGGCCTTCAAAAAACACATTTTCTAACTTTACCTTAAACGTTGGTTGCCAGACTGGCTGTGAAAGTGCCTTTGGAGACCATTCAGATTTTTCCAGGTGGAGCCCAGAGCTCAATCAAACAAAAAATAATTGTTTGAAAGGCTTTTGAAATGTACAATTTTGGCTTGGGCTTCGGTGCCATATTGCACAGAAAGATTTCATTCTCCGCCTGGTCTCTGTGGAGAAAACTGTTGAAATACTCTGGAGATGTTGGGACTGTAAATGGACACAGAACAAGCACTTAATGGAGCTCTTATTTCTTACGCCTGGTTGTTCTTTTGCCGCAGTTAGTACATTATTTTCTTCCATATTTTCGCACTGACTGACACAAACAGGCGCTTGTGTGTTTGTCACCGCTCCTTTTTTCTTTTCAGCTTCTCCACCTTGTGTTCTCACCATCCTTCCGATGGATCCAACATCTATTCATATGGGAATACTGAGTCCACAGAGTGACAATAGGCTATATTTGGTTGTGCTGTTTTGGGCGGTGTAGTGTTTGCATGTGAATGTGTGTGTGTGTGTGTGTGTGTGTGTGTGTGTCTGTGTGTGTGTGTGTGTGTGTGTGTGTGTCTGTGTGTGTGTGTGTGTGTGTGTGTGTGTGTGTGTGTGTGTGTGTGTGTGTGCATGCATGCATGTATGCAGGCAGAGAAACTCCCAATCCATTTCCATGTCAGTCCACGCAACACAAGTCCAGTGAAGCCTATAACCCAGAGAGCATTGAGTCATACTGTATATGTGTACAATATTGATTGTCTTTAAGGATCAATGCAACACTTCTATCTTTGATTAATATCCCATGGTCTCCAAGCTCTCTGGGTGCTCTTTGATTGAGTTCTTTGGCCACTGGTTATAAAAGTGGGAAGCTGAGAGACAATCGATCACTGTACAGGTAACCTGACCCACTTTTGGAGATATACTTTACCAGGCCTCCTTTCCTTGCAGAAAACTCAGAGGATACTGCATTTTCTCTACAGAAACGCACACATACACGCACACACTGGCCTAAATCTACAGTCCACTCTGCTGTATCTGACAACTCAAGCCTCCACTGAGGGGAAACTGTGTTGGGAGAATCACTGGCCCATATGGCATTACCATGTATCCGTCAGAGACAAACTCCAAAGAAATCCAAATGTGTTGGCACTTTTATCATCACTCTCACTCTGTCTCACACAAAAATGCACTTTTGGCTCTCGTACTAGAGAGGATGTGCAATGCATTCCCTGTCCACTAACCATTCTTTACCTCTAACTTTTAAATGCTCCTATGTGTTCACAGCTGGTTGCTAACTTTTGCGAGGTACCAACACTTTTTGTAGAGTATGAAATGAAATAGAAGAAAAGATATGCAGCACATATGTCTTGGCTTGTATAGACAGCTGTCTTGAGTGAAATTGAAGCATATACATTTAGATTGACATGAAATTGACAATAAAGAAATGCTGCTGAAATGCCTGCTATGTGGACATGCTTATACATGTCTACATGTAATACATGGTGTAATCAATTGTGAATACATACTGACCGATTAAAGCAGGTTTAAAACATTTATTTTGATATTTGACAGGGAAAAAACGTCAACTCTCAAAAAACCCTATTGACGAATCGAGAAATGAATAAAAAATGTCCTCATTCCTGCAGTTTGTCCTCACTCTCCAGGGTCTTCACAAGGATAGCAGTGTAAAAGCACAAATGCAGATTTCTCTCCACTCTTTTCCCCTTACTCTCAATACACACAATAAAGAAGAAATGTCTTTTCTGATATTGTAAAGCTCTGGTTTTGCAAGCAAAGCATGTGTCAATTGGTGACCTTTTCCTCATACATAGTACAGTTTGCTGCATCCTGCAGCTTTTAATCAGACCTCAGCTAAGGCGGAGACGTGCTCAGCTTCCCTGCTACACATGAGAGCGGAAAAAACAGGGCAAGAGGGAAGAGAGAGAGACAGAGAGAGAGAGTGAGAGGGAGGAGAGGAAGATAGGTAATGAGAGGGATGGGGCAGAAGCTGGAAAGAAAGAGTTGTGCATTCAATTCCGATACATGGATTAGTATATGACCATTTACTTTCCTAACCGTAATCTCTTAGGGAACATGGTATTGTGGAAAACTGCAGTCATTACTGACTATAGGCCTCATCCTTCCGTTACATCGCTTCCTCTAACCGCACAGTATTTATTATTAATGCAAACATTATCAATAAGACCTCAAACTTATCTACAACATGGTCTATGTGTGGTTTTCAATGTGTCAATTAGGACGAGCGCTTTCACTTTTATCACTCTTACTTGAACTGCTCCCTGTACTTAAAGAGTCTCTCTGATCGATGCAGCATGTATGTTTCTTTCTTCTGAACACTTTGACACAACTGATAGATTGAATGACTGGAAATATCTGCTCTGTAGCTTACTGCTAATTCTGTCACTTTTCAAGGGCGGTTCATCCATTTGTTTGGTGTGTACACTCTATCTGTGGGATGGCTGTTTGCCTTGTTCGGAGAGAGTATTTAGGGAGTTCAGATAACCTTGAATAATCTACTCATCCCGCACCAAATTGACAGTTCTGGGTTTTGTGTGTTGCACACTTGATTTAGCATTCATCTCAATGACATAACACTCAGTAGAGGGTTGTAAGACATCTGCTGGGGGTGGTGTAGAACGATTAGAAACTAAAACCATGGGGGGGGGGGGGAAATAAAGGTTCACCAAATCACAAAACTATTTTCTGAGCAATAATGCAATCACTCATAAGTGAGTGTCAAAATTGAAAAAAGTTGGATAATGAAAGTCTTTTTTTTTCTGTTTTACTTTTCTGCTTTATCATGTAGAGGAGATGACACCAGACAGTTTTTGCTTGTTTCACGTCTCTGCTGAGTAAGAGGGCGAAAGGTTGTGTCATGTGACAGATAAGCTAAACTGCCTTATGTTTTGACTGAATGCCATCTGTCCACATTGCCCTTTTTGAGTATTGACCGGGAATCCCCAATGAGTACAGTGCTGCTAGAATAAACGGTTGTTCTTTGTCAAGGCACATTTAAGGGGAAATGGTAACAATTGGTGAGAGTTTAGCTGAAACTGACAATTTTCCATTTTTCCATCCATTAAAACCAAAGTTAGGCTGAAACAGGCAATCACCTCAGAACAGAGCAACAAGGACACATTCTTAGGCTCAGGTTTGGGGGGGAATACTGGAGAAGACTGCTTGCCATGGTAGCAAGTCAACCCTAAGTCGCTTTTCTTTCAGTGGAAAGAAAAGTACAACTTTGACGGATGTCATACCCTCTTAATGAAAATATATTCATAGAACTCAACCTACAAGGTCAGTGCTCTTTTCTACAGCTTCTATAATAAGTCATTAGACATAATGAGCTCTGCCGCACCATGCAGAAAACGTTGTTAAAAAGGTTTACGTCAACTATTAGTTTGCCCATGTTTGTTTGCTTTTCTGCATTTTACATACAATGACAAAAAGGACACAGCGCTGTGGAGTCCTATTGATTGAACCAGGGTCAAGTTACCTTACTGAGAGTTTGCACACGAGCACTGGAGGCTGCCGTGACAATCAGCTCATACGACAGTGACATCACGACTTTAATGAGAGAGAAGAAGGGGGGAAAGATAAGGTCAGTGGAGCACAAAAGAAAGGAGAGGAAAATGAGACAAAGCTGGGAGAAACATCTTTTGTTTCTTTCATTTGCTTCTTGTAATTTCTATTTTGTTGGCAGCTATTGTGTCATGGTTATTGTTGCTTTCTGAGATATGATTTCTAAAGCCTCTCCAGGCTGAAGACTGGGGGAATGACTGATAAGAGTTAAGCGCTGTAATTTCCCATTAAACAGAAATTATCTGCCATAGAAGAACTCATATTTGCAGAAGGAGCAGGGAGGGGAAGTCTCTAAACCAGATAGGACTCTCAATAGACTGTTGTTTTTGAATGTAGAGAGGAAGCTATATTAGAGGACTCTGCAGCCTGATAGGTGTTTTTCTTCCCAGCCCTCCTCCTTCATGAGGAAATGGTTTCCAAAACTGACACTCATCTGATTTGAGTCACATTGTTTGTCACTGGCATCAAGTGATAGATATAAGAATCCATATAAAAAACCATTAGTTTTCTATTACTGCCAAGCTGGATGGACAGGCACTCAGCGCTCAGCCGAATAACTGTGTTTAAAGTGTCAGGTTGGTTGAAAGAAGTCTACCTCAGTGGGGGCTCCCCTGCCACTTCCCTGGGGGCTGAGTGGCTGAAATGACCATAAAACTCTGTTGAGCTAGACAGCCTGTAATTTCAGCAGCGAGTGGCGCTTTGCTGAGGTATAATGGAAAGCCGTGGAAGTCATGAAATTTGCTGCATCCCGGTGTTGGAACGCCATTGTCTGAACACCCTGACACCTCTCTAAACTTTAAATTACTGTTTTTAAGCCGTCATTGTCTGAAAGAGCTCTGCATCTGAAAGAAACACACTGCTTGTTCGCTTTCCTTAATCTTTAGGGCTCTTTGCCTTTTCTACAGAAATCTGACATCCACAGTCTTTGTTAGCAAAAAACCTTTGCTCATGAAAATAGACAAATGTGGGTCCACAGGTTGCTCTGTGCAGGCACAATAGAGTTGTTCTCTCTCTCCCCACTGTTTGGTGTGTCTTTTTTATCATCCATGCTGTGATTGTGGGCACAAGTGGCTTCTTTGAAGAGGGAACAGGAATGGATGGCTTTGAGTGAGGAGGACAGGTGCGGAGAGGGATGGATTTGTGTATGTGGTTCTTTCCTCTGAGATTTAACATTTTGTAATGTGTATCGTCATTTTGATTGTGTTTGTGTGCGTGTGGGTGTGTGGGTGTGTGTGTGTGTGTGTGTCTGTGTCTGTGTGTGTGGATCCACATGAGTCTTTCCATGTCCAGAGATCGCTAGAGCAGCCGTACGTCCAGTTTTCTGAAGCGTGGCTGTAGATGTGATGTTAGCAGCATGTCACATCAAGAGGCTCTCCGGGTGATTTGATAGGAGGGCGGATGGAGATAGAGTAATGAAGTGAGTCTGAGTAGGGTTAGCAGCTGGAGGCCTGAGCCCATCACACAACACTGACTGCATCTATGCTGTGGTGAAAGGCACACACACACACACAGATAGGCAGGCAGACAGACAGAGGGATTGTAACCCCATCACCCCATATTCCCCCTTCAGCCAAAGCTGCTTGTCTGCGCCCTTCGTATTCTCAGAGTTGAGATGGAGCGTAACAGTAAGCAGAACTCACTGCAACAAAAGAAGGACTATGTGTCTTGCACATTGTGTTATGGCTGCATGAACCCTTCAGAGTTTCGTGGATGTCAGTGTCCCTACCTTTTTCTCCCTGAAAAAAGAAAACCCAACAGATTTACAGTTTGCAGATAAACATGCAGGTAGAGCCTCTGTTTCATTACAATGCATCACATTGAATCCAATTACTCCAGAATCTCATGAAAAAGGCCCAAAATGATGAATAAGGGATCAAGTGTCATCACTGTAGAATGTATGATAAGTGATATAGCTGCCATGCACATTTTAAGAAGAGGCAGTATGTAAATGTGTGTGACATTAATATTCTACCTGTTTAGGCTGCTGTTGCATGCAGTGGCGTGCAGCCTCAGCACTTTGTTGTTTTTTTTAAAATATGAATCTCTTCATCAGTTTATCAAAGCTGTGGATGCATTTGTCAGAGTTTCTCATTAACTATAATCTAATTCAGCAGGTGTATAAATAGGCAATGAGTTAACAAATCCCTTCCATATTTAATTATCTTTGATTAGTGAATTTTAATGCAAAAAACCTGCTATAAAATACTGTTATTTGGTGACAAAATGTGGATCCAAAGAGTATGTAGGATTAAGTATGATGGACTAAAGTAAATTTACTGCAATAATGGAGATGATTAAAATGTTCAATTTAAAGACTTAGCACTTATAAATAGCTCTTGTTTTTAGATTGTATGGTATTTACGTTTGTACTCCAGTACATCTCGGGGTACTGTACTCTGTATTAGGATTAGCTTTTTATAAAGCTCATGAACACATGAACACCCTGAAATATCTACAGCCAAAATATGCATTACACACATTGAAGCTTTGATTTAAGCATAGAATACGTCAACAAATTTTGCAACCATCCTGTTGCATGTGTCGTAGAAAGAAGAACAAAAGATCTTACCTCACACAGCTTTTTTCAGATATGAAGGGAACCTTCAAACGAATAACGTTTGTTATATTGTGATGTAGAATTTCTTACTCACTGCTGGCTAAGCGATTGTTAGCTTGCTCACACTCATTGTTGCAATGGCCTCACTCCACTCTTATCCATGAAGTTATTCACCTGCCTCATACACCATGTTGCCACACACCTTTCCTACTACTGCAGTTAGTTTGAATCAAAGCTCAAACACAGACCTGAAATAGTGGTAAACAGCGAGCCTGAAACTGACCAACTGTGGGAAAAACACGTGTTTTTAGCAAACACATTTAAATGAGGCAAGTTTTTCATAATGTTTCCTCTCTTCACGCTAAGCTAAGCTAACCATGGCCTGCATCCAACCATCAATCTTTTTGTAACCTTTTCAATATAATGAAAACATGTATTAAAAAAAAAATCTGCAAATTCCTGACTGTGACAGTGATCAACAGTGGAGGCTATCAGAGCAGCTATCATGAGTCAATGTATACGTTGTTGTTTATAAGGCAGTAAGTGGCCCAAGAATTAGCAACCAACTACAGACCAGCCAAATAACAAATCCAGTCCATGGTCGTAACTAGAACTGTCTCTTTGTTTGTGCGAGTGTGTGTGTGTGTGTGTGTGTGTGTGTTTGCGTGTGCTTGCGTGCATGTGTCTGCGCGTATGCGTGCATGTGTGTATGGACTAAGGACTAAACAGCCTGAGGGACATCAGAGTACCTTTGAACTTAAGGCTGCAAAAAGTGGTCACACTAGGTCAGTGAACATGAGTCATGGCTGGCAGAGAAAGAGAGTTAAAGAGAGGGAGAGAGGGAAATATGCAGTGGTTTGTGATTCACTAAGTGGGCAGTTGTGATGTGAACAGTACAGACAGAGCAACTTTGCACACGCTACTCCCAATAAAACTACTTAAGTGGATTAGCAATGCCACCCTGGGGCCCTTCACAGACTTAGAGCTCTTATCACAAACACACACCGAAACCAAACTTACTATTTTTATAAGGTCCCCTTGGTTTGTGGTGGAAAGCTACTTTGGAAAACAAAATAGATGTCCAGGTTAAATATGGAATTAACAGCCAAAAGAGTCATATCATAGCTTTCTCATCTTTACACAAATGCACAGCCACTGGCTCCATGTTGCTTGCTGTGAATGTAGTAAATAGCTTGTTGGCTCAGAGGGGCTAGTGAGACCTGGTTGCTATTCCAGCCACCTGTTGTAATGGCCCGGGAACAGATGTTGAATATACTTTCCCAGTTTGATGTTGGTCACAATTGGCAGCTGCTGTAAGGGACTAATGGTGTCAAAATGTTGGACATGTGCTTTGAATTTGTGAATGTGTATGTATGTCAGATGCCTCTCACCTCTTTTTGTGCTGTGCTTCACGTTTGCTGTTTAGGTCGAGGCTGGCTGACTACACGGTGAACTGCTTGATGACTCCACACACAGTGAGCACCTGTCCCAACCAAGACAATCATCAGGCCTGCCTGGCCTCCTATGCAAGGCTCATAGGTCAGTAAAGCCATGGCTCCATTTAGCACCACATTCCACAACATGTTTCTAATTTTCCAGCTTTATGGTGAGATACAGTCTGATAGTTAGTCTGACAGTGTGACATCAGCATTCTCTACTGTACAATTTATCAGTAGGAGCTGAGACTTTTTCCCTCCTGGCCACAAATCTCCCTAAGCACACTGGACATCAGTTCACTACTGGAAGTAATTAGGGAGTTGTGAGCAGGTTCGTTTACTTCATTAAAACACCTGATGGCCACCTGTTTGCTCATAGTAAATGTTGTTTAAACAAGTTTGTTTGGACTCGCAGTGGAGTATTTTTCAATCCAAGAGCTTCACAAAACTTCAACTGAAATGCATATTTTCAAGAAATAACCTTCTCTTTTTCCAGTATGGTTACTGAAGTGTCCACGTTTTAGCATCAGTCCCTGCTTCCCCACCGTGTTTCATAAATTGAGCAGTATGAAGTGATAATATGCCACGGTGCTTCCGGGATTTCTCTGGAAAATGCTGCACAAAGTGCATCTAACGCCTCTGACTCCAGCTGAAAGCATCGCCACACAGATACATTTGAAAAGTAAAATGTTTTTGTAGAGCAGTGCTATATTCACACAGCACACAC
This sequence comes from Symphodus melops, assembly GCF_947650265.1. Classification (NCBI taxonomy): domain Eukaryota; kingdom Metazoa; phylum Chordata; class Actinopteri; order Labriformes; family Labridae; genus Symphodus; species Symphodus melops. The sequence goes on along the minus strand of NC_136691.1, from coordinate 41,656,544 downwards.
ACTTCCTAAAGCACCTACTTTGCGAAATATTCATAACATAATGGCCTCTTTACATCTAAAATAAAGCATTACAGAATGCTTCACCTTGCCATTAACTCAAACAGTGCAAACCCATTCCTATGACTAACATCTTGTTGTCCGTTTTATATACTATTGTCTATAAATGTGGTCCATTATTGTCCATTAGTGACCCATAACTGTTTGTCCTAATGTGTGTATGCTTATGTTGTGCCTGTGCTCGTGTTTATGCCCTCACAGGGACAGAAATGACTCCTAACTATGTCGACAGCAGCTTCTCTAACTGGACCATCTCCCCCTGGTGCACCTGTAAGGGCAGTGGAAACCAAGAGGAGGAGTGTTTGAACTTCCTGCACCTCTTCACCGACAACACTTGTCTAAGTAAGCCATCCCGACACAACAAGGATACTCTGCATGCTCCTGTAACTGATAGAGCTCCAACAGTCATATAATATTGATAAGGGTTCAGGCGTGTGATGTGGTAGTTACTCTTCATACTGCCATGTAACAGCACAGTGAGCCATGAACTTAGACTGAATGCAACTTTAATGGTTTCATGTCAGTTCCTGTTTTCTAATGTCCTAGAGCTCCCCAGTGAGATGACTATGGATGTGTTTTTGTTGAGAAGACGATGATGGTGGTCAACGGGGCTGAATGATGAGATTTTTTTTTAATATATAGATCAGCGGATGAACAAATATGTGCATGGATAAACGTCCATAATGCCCAAATGAAAACTTGGCTGCTACACAGTTTGATACAATTTATCCATGTACACTCGCCCAGCTGATTTAGTCTGATTTAAATTGTCTTAGTTTCTCAGAAAGTAGTCATTTCTTATCACTTCTCATCCCTCCTTTGGGCAATATCGGCCCAGACTTTAATACAAAAGAAACCATTTGCATGTCATTTCCACATTCAATCTGAAAAAGTTAAAGGGCTTATCCCTTGTGGGAGAAAAATGTCATGAAGGAACAGATCTAACACGAATGAAATAATAAGAAAAGTCATAATAGACATCATCTACACATCTCATGCGTAACACAGAAGGTGCAGCATGACAGTGAGCGGTTGCCTCAAACATCCTCTGGATTTTTTCACTGAAAAGTAAAATACAGAGAGAGCCTTCCTTGCTGTGGCAGAGCGAGCAGTGTCAACAGTGCTACAAGACACCATTGCCTTTAACATGTTCCATTGTGTGCGTAATGCTTTCAGACCATTTCAATAGATTGCTGGGGTACCATTTTAGCTGAGTGTGCAGGATGAGGGATGAAGCTGGGAGCTGAGGAGGCGTCTTGAAAAATAACACAAAATGCAGCATCTCCACTCTGCAGTCAAGGGGAACAAACGATAAACTTCCTCACACTAAAGCAAAGAATATACACAAATTCACTCCCACCATACAGAACAATGCATACATATACTTTTAAACAATTCATCTTCCCCATAGCTCCCCATGGCCCCTATAAATCCTACAATCTCACCCCTATCTTTCTCTTTTCACAGTTTTTGGTCAGCAGAATACTTTTTTTTTTACATTGATGGATAAACCAAAGCGTTTTTGTTTTAACTGAAAACTAGTCAAACATGCATTACCCACACTCTCCTAACAAGAAAGAAGGGATGAATCTTTTCAGAACCTTGATTCTCCCTCTGTGCCTGCTCCTCTTGTTCTCTCCTCCTGTATCTCTACTCCATCTGTCCCTGCAGGTAAGCTATGACTAGGGGTTATAGTAAAACGTATCTAGAGTCATTAAAAAATTGAATTGCTATTGGCAATGAGCTTAATCACTCAGTGGAACATTTGGGTGCAGTAAAACATCCAGCGTGGAGGCCTTCAAGCCAACTGCTTTGATTTATGACTATTCCCCGATCTTACAGCATCTGCTGGAGTAGAGCTAGCGATAGCCGACCCTAACAAACAGATGCGTAACATTACATGTCTCAGCAGTACTTCAGTAGCTCTTCACTGCTAGCATTAGAGTTGTTAGGCTTCACTGGAGAGCTCTTTCCCTTTCTGGGCTTTTATTTTCCAGCAGCGGCCCATATTACCTGTGTTTAAGAGCATGAGGAACATGAAGGCTGCTTTTGTAAGTGTAAAGTGTGCAAGTGTATGTGTGTCTGCTGTACAGTAGTGTATTGCGTGGGTGTGTGCAGCACTGTTTAGGTGGACAGAGGATGTGACAGACAAATCTATGGGGCCATGCATCAGAAGGACTAAAGACCATGCATGTGTCCATATGATTATGCATGTGTGCAACACAAGTGTCCAATTTATGTTTTGTGTTGGGGGGGGGGGGGGATGCTATTTATCTTTTGTTTGGGAATGTTTTGAATTTGATCAGTGACACAAATCTATTCAAAGTCATCCCTGCATGCTGACCTTATAATGGAGGTGGTTGCCAAGCAATTACATGCCTTGCCTTCTCTCTGGTTGAACAAAGAGAAACAAGCCCAGTGTTTTAAATGGATGAGCGGTGAAAAGGTACTCAGCCCCGATTTTACCATATCTGGCTGGAAAGCTGACTGAACAAGGATTTATCACATTTTTTCAGACTCGCACATGCACTCAGACATTACACACGTTTACTGGGAATGTGCAGGCGTCTACACACAAGCATTCGTATGCATGCACAGACTGTCCTCTGTTTGAGCTGATTGATTTGCTTCTTTTAAAAGATTCCATTTCTTGAGTGTGGAACTGCCGGAAAACAACTTGGCATTCATCAACTCAAGTGCAGACATTATGCCACTATTTGGTCAGCTCTGTGCAAATGGAGAGCATCTGTAAACGAGTTTTTTCTAATGAGCTGAGGACATGAACCCAAGTTGTTTGTGATTAATGTGTTCATTGTGTCTAAGCTGGATTCATCATTGGAAGATATTTGCTGGACACATAAAAACAAACATGTCAGGAATTTAAAAATAAGTCAGAGCTATGGTTTTAAAACAGCTTTGGTGTTTTGTAAAGTTTTTGTAAAATTAACCCTGCGAAAGTCAAACCACCGATTGCTCTCTTTGATTAATTTGACAAACAACTCTCAAGCTTACTGACGAAGCAAAGAGACTGGCTCTCTGTGCTCCTTTTACTCCTTCCTTCCTTCCCTCCGCCCACCCTTTTTCCCTGGGTTGCCAAAGATTGGGCAGGTGACCAAGAAGCTGACTTAGAGCTGTCTGTCTGCTAGCTGGCTTCTTGCTGGGATCGCAGCAAAAAAACAAATGGCTTTATATTTCTGTCCCTGCAGGAAATGCCATCCAGGCCTTCGGTTATGGAATAGACAATATGCAGAACAAAAATGTGTCCGTCCCGGGGTCCTCAGTGGCGACAAAGACGGAGTCGGATTGGTCAGCAAGCACCTCAGAAACTCCCTTTGTCACTATCCCAAAGGTAATGGGTTTGCATTGATTGTTTCACAGTTTTGGATGATAATCATGTGTGCAAATGTAATTCAGACTTATTATTTGCAGTCTGCTTGTTAATCAGGTTGGCTTAATGAATCATAGGTATTAATCCTGGAGTTTATTTTATCATATATAGGTCACACCATTGTGTTACATGTATGCAGAAAGGTTTTTTTCATGTTGATTCAGCCCAAATATATCCATTAATGTTCAGCAGGCTCCTGCAAATTCTTTGCATAAATTTGTTAAAATGGACCTATTACAAGAAGAGCGCACAAAACCACTTCCCCACTATGCCTCTGTGAAAAGAGGATTTTGTACGTATAAGCGAAATAATGAAGCCAAACAGGCTGCACCATTCACAGTCACATCACATTCAATCTTTATGCTTGTTAAAGCAATTGGCACATCAGAACAGACGCTTTATGATAAGACAGTTTATGCTACACCCAAGATGATGACATTTGGTTGAAATATCATATTTCTCTCTCCTACAATGAAATAGTGAAAGAAATGGGAGGTGGGGGTTTTAATCTGGATTAGAGGTTCTAAAATACTGGCCCAGGGCCTGTTCTCTGCTGAATGCAGTCTACTCTGAAGACTGCAGTCAACTAGGTTCCAACCTAGTTCACTGTCTGAAGCAGAACAATATACAACTCTGCTATGCTGCAAAAATCCATGTGTGTGTGTATTTTAAAAATAGGAATATACTTTATTTTCTCCTCTAATTAAATGTGAAAATGACTAAAAGCAAATTGTAAGTGAAACACTCCCCTTCTCTCTGCCTCTTGTGAACATGTCTGAAATATTTTCCAGCACATTGGGCCAGTAGGAGTGTGTTTTTTTTTCTATTCTTTTTTTTATCTAGCTGTTGAGTTTGATTAGTTTTCACAAATATTGTTGTGCTTTAGATGTATTTTAGATGTGCTGTGCCACCTTCTGGTGTAAGACTAATGATGTCATTCACCTCTGAAGGAGACCTAGTTACTAAACTTTGCTGTATTAAATTGTGCTTTGTTAAAACCTTCTGCCCACCAATACTGCCTCTGTCGATGTTAGTATTTATGTCATTTTTCTGTGACAGGTATATACAAGTCCAAGTAGCATGCAGTGTTTATGAATGCAAATTTGCATGCTGAATGAATGACTTCCATTAAGATGTCTATTTTTGAGTAATGCCAGGGGCTTTCACGGCCATTTAATGGCCACACTGCCGCCGAAACATGCAGCATTGTCCTGTTATGCAGAACCCCTCATTGTTGTGATGACAGCAAATTAAAACCTTAAAAAATGTGGCAACAAGGAGAATTAATGGACAAGAAGCACTGATAACAATAACAGTGTGTATGTTTTGGAAAGGTGTTGGAGAGATAGAGCAAGAGAGCGAGGGAATGGATCATGGAATCACTTCTGTGTGTACGTCAGTATTGATGCACTGCTCTGCGTCTGTCTCACTGCAGTGTAGTGTTTAATTTATTGTAAAAATGGTAATTAGGAAACAATAAGACGTGTGATTACTCAAGCAGGAAGTTTATAATTAGAGAGGGAGCTGGTAGGGACATTTTGGGTGGCCCTGCATTCTCAGACAAGTACGGCTTGCAATTAAAAGTTGTCAAACTTCCATGGCAGATAAATTGGGAGAGTGTTGTTTTGGTATGAGTCCTCTTGGCAACAGATTGACTGTCCAAGCTGTAAATCTCATGATGGTCAGTTTGGGCCCTGCAGAATCAAACCAACACATGCTGGCACACATTTTGACAGATTGTCTACGAAGGATGATGAGTAGCCATGACCCCTTAGGATAACCTGATATGAAGCACAGTTAAAGAACAGCTGTGTCTAAACCAGCTCATGTCAGTTAAACAGCTTTTGTGTACTGTTTAGACATATTCAGCTCATTTAGATGCTTAATCATTCTAAATGTCACTGCCAGTGGTTGTGGGTTTTATTCCATATTCAGTGGGTAAACATGTGGGCTGAAGCTTGGTACTCTGAACCCTGTACTCAGACTGGTAGTCATCACAAGTCAGGCACTGTTTAGGTGGAGAATTTCCTCATATAATTACATGTTCTATAGGGACTGAAAAAGAAAATTGAAATTCCAAAGTAGAGCTGCAGTAATCAATAAATTATAAATTATTATTTTTAAGTAATTACTTCATTGTATTTAAGTATTATACGTGATTATTCCAGTGACTTCTTGGGAAATCAGATCAGATATAATCAACATTTTCTGTGTATTTATTTATATTCTAATCTGTTACTGGTGTGCTGTTCTGGTCTCAATGTCAACTCCTTGGTTAAATAAAGGTCTAAAATATTCATTTGAATCAAATATTAAAAAATGTCAATTTTATATTCCAATAAAAAAGGCCTGTAAATTCACTATATCTAAGGGTTGCACCACACCCACTGACCCTGCTCACTGCAATTAAGCTTTACCACATATACTTGCTGATTTTGTATTGGTGTGTTTTAGGCTCACAATGCTGTGTTTGCTACTTTCCCAGTGTTGGTGTGGATCCCACAGAGAACATGGATTTTGTGTATCTGACAATTGTAATCCTGGTTTGCATTTTAATGACCTCAGACATAAGGTTCTTGTGCAAAGAATTCTTGAACTTCAACAGTTTATTTTTATTGCAATATCGAGTTTCATTTCCATTGTTATATAAAACAAACCCTGTTAGTCCTCTTTCATCCAACAGCATAATCATTGGGAAACTAGTGTTGCCTGTGTTCCCATGTAACACTGTTGTGTGTTGATTTTCAGCTCAATTGGATACAATTGATTATGGACAGAAACTACAGTACGTAGCTCAGGGTTAATCGATAACTTTAGCCTTGGGGAAGACATCCCTACTGCACTGTAAATTTGACAATAACCTGATTGATAATGAAAATGTTTGCTCTCCACATATTTAGTGCCATGTTAAATGACAAATTCTATATGCTTTAATTTTCAGTGTTGTTAAATGCTTTTCAGTGTCCTTTCTCTACCTCTGTTTTTTCACATGGTCTGTATTCCGTCAGGCTGCATGCGAGTGTGTTTGTCCCATGTGTCGATGTCTGTGTGTGCGCAAGACTGTGGGCATGTGTGTGTGTGTGTGTGTGTGTGTGTGTGTGTGTGTGTGTGTGTGTGTGTGAGAGTATGTGTACTGTATGTGTGAGTGTGTGTACCTTCTCACAAGTCTGATTGTATGTGTGGATATTGGCTGCAACCAGAGATCTGGACTCATGTCAACAGGCTGCTACCACACATCACTGCCCTTGCTAATTAATTGGCTTTTAGTCGTGGGTGTGTTTGGTGCATTGTCAAGCTACCCATTGCTCCCCCCCCCCCCCCCCCCCCACCCCCCCCCCCCCCCCCCACCCCCCCCCCACCCCCCACCCCATTTTTTTTCGGCATCTGTCATTTAACCATTTCGTTGTACCATTTAGAGCAGAAATACTCACACCTATGTGCTAGATAACTGCATCTATTTGAACCCCGTCCTTTTTCTACCACGCTCTTGAATCCCTCCCTTTCCTTTCCAAGAAGAAAAAAGTATTTTCATGTTACTGTCGTTTACATCATTTCCTTGTTTCATTTTATATTCTTATGTTTCTCGGTTATATGTTTACTTGTTCTGTTGAAAGATGAGGTGCTGGTAGATAACATCTTAGTAGGTGTTTTTTTTTCTGTGTACAGGGAAATGGACCAAAGTGCAATCTCTGCAAAGGTTACATTGGTAAAGATGAGTTGAGGGGATGGTGGAGCGGGAGGAGGAGGAGGAGGAGAGAGTGTTTCATGTTTCTTATGATGTTCTTCTGTATTGCTGTGCTGGACTGAAAATGGAGCCTGTGCAAATTGAGCAAGACTACTTTAACTTGGAGGCAAATGGTTCTGCTTTGTGTTACAAGAATCAGAGAAAATTGAAAAAGTATTCAAAATGCTAACTATTTTAGGGGGAAAGCATGTAATAAGGCCATTGTGGTTTAGATATGACAGAGAAAGTCTGGAGGCCACAGAGTTTAATATCTGGTCTGACGTGTTCTCACTCATGTATGCAGTATGGGAACATTAAAGTAAACTACACATATGATGATTTTTGTTCTGCATAATCATGCACTTTGTAATGTGTTTAAAGGCACAGTCAAACTGCATACAAGAGGTCTTGGGAGTGTTTTGTTCTCCTTCACTTGATTTAATTTATGCCCTATGAAATATTGAGAGAAACCACAGCTGCTGCTGACTTCTGTAGTGTGCTTTTGGCTTGGTAGCATGTTTTTCTTGTAAATAAAGTCTGTAATGATAGCTTTAAAAACTGTTTAGAGACTTGCTGGCACAACCTTAAAGGGTTGGAGAAAAAAGAAAAAGTCCTCACAAGAAGCTTTCCTTTGTTGCCAACTTGTTTAAGAAGCAGAGAGCATACAGAGCAGAAGGGGCTTGAATTATACTTCACATATCAAAACATTTGGTGGATCAAACACTTCATGTTATTGCCAAAATGTCTCTGCCATGGATACATGTAATTTTTTCATTCTGACTTTTTGACTCCTGATTTCTCTTGTTTTTCTCAGCTATGATCCTGTGTTGCCTCATTTCCCTCCTTTACTCATCAAATGCCAGCAGAAGAAAGCAGCACGAGTGACTGAGTCATGTCTAACCTTTACACATCTCTCTCTCTCTCTCTCTCTCTCTCTCTCTCTCTCTCTCTCCCACTGTGTGTCCCTCTCTCTGTCCAGTATCCTAAACCGATAGACGGTGGCCTGGGCGAGACCGGGGGCCTGTCAAACGATCACTCCGCTTGTCTGTGTGCCAACGTCTGGGCTCTGCTTCTCGGCCTGACTTTGGCTCTGGTCCTGGCCCAGCATGCCTTATAGAAGCGCCAGGAGAAGAAAAAAAGAGGTCATCCACCCACAAGCCGATCCCAAAAGCAGAAGATGTTATTTCTGAGACAGATATTAAGAAGGCTGACTCTCTGCGCAGTTGAAATTGAAGGCATTTGCGAAAGAGAGAAAAAAAATAAAACAAAGGAAATGGAAAAAGGTGGAAAATACTTGTAAAATGTGAATTTGTTGTTCATTTTGTGTATGTTAGGGTGGACCACAACTGTGATTACTCACAGCTTCAAAAAAGGACCCTTGCTACGAGACGCCATGAGGACCACATTTTGGAAAAAAACTTCACCTCTGATTGAGAACCAAAAATATGGAGGACTAAAGCTGTTCATGTCAGGGACTTCAGCACTTTTCTCACCGACAGAGGGAGAGAGAGAACGAACAACATAATTAAATGAAGACAGCGTTGACAGGATTGAAATTGTTTTAGAGAGAAAGGGATTGAGAGGAAGGTAAATGTGAAGAGTGTGAAAAGAGACATATTTCTGTGATCAGTCACACTTTTTTTTGTCTTAAATATGTTCTCGACTCAATCTCCTCTTGAATGAATGGACAGCAAATTTAGGTGTGTGAGATGGGGGGGGGGGGGGGGGGGGGGGGCGGCTGATTACGTTCTTTCTGTTCAACCCAAGTGTAAACTCTAAACTGTAAAGCCTACTCAGTGTTCTAAGTGTTGGTATAGTATCTGTGACCATAATCAATCTACCATACAGCTCTTTCATTTGGGTACTATAGTAAGCTCCCGTTAGCAGGTGGAGAAAAGAACTAAAGAAATTACAAGTTTATGGTTCTTTGGTCATATGAGATGTTGTCGTTGACATCTGTGGATGAACTTCAAACTGCACATGTGTATTTTTATGTCTGTATGTACTGTATATAACTCTGTTTTCTTTCATTTAAACCAAAAAATATCATCAGTACCTTTAATGGACTTTACTGTATACTAAGATGGATCTGTACTGGTACTAATGGAAGGCCTTCATTATCTGCGTTTATATTATTTGTCTATAAAGGTTTGATCACAAAGAATGTATACAGGGATGACATTAAACAAGCTTAAACTGCTTGGAAAGCCATAACCTTTCTGTGTGTGTGTGTGTGTGTGTGTGTGTGTGTGTGTGTGTGTGTGTGTGTGTGTGTGCGTGCGTGTGTATGTGTGTGCGTGTATCATACTGTGTCTGGTCAGTTATTACGATGTTCGTGAGTCCGTGTTTACAAGCAGGAGAAAAGTAGCTAATAAGCTGAAATTGTGAGAGTGGAAGTTGCCTCCTTGGAGAGCAGAGGTTATGATGCATCGTGTAATTAACTGCAAGGCTTTTACAGAGGGCTTGTTGTGACCTAGACTTTAAGCACTACTGTTCCTCTTTCCATTGAATATTTCAAAGTACCAAAACTGCAGGAGTGCAAAAATGTTCTTCACTCACACATATACACATTACCATTTCTATATTCAAGAAACTATAATATTTCCTTTTAACGTGTCCTGTAAGAAGTCATATTTTTGTCCAATGTTTGCAAAATAGCTGCCAAAAGTGTATTTACGAACTAGTTAAAGGAAAATATTCTTCATGCAATTTCCATCATCTTATGAAGGTGGCAGGGGATAAAGACTGGAAAAAGAGAACAGCTTGCATGTCTCAATCTAAAAGTAACTTAAAATGCCATTAAGCAAACTATAAATCTTGTTAATAGACGTGTCTTTGTTAATTTGTTTATATTTTGACAAAGAGGAAATATAAACCTTAACCACTGTCATTTCAGGAGGGGCCGAATAACTTTGGGTCAGAACTCCCGCTTAAGAAATTAGCAGCATAAGCTTCATATTTAGTGTGCATTCACAAAAGTCTATTTATATCTGAAATAGAAAGCAGCCAGTGAATGCGTACTTTGGATAAAAACACACTTCTTTAGGATTATATTGGAGTTTTATGTTGAACTTTTAATAGTTTAAAGCCCAGTATGAATATTGATAAAGATATGTGCCCTAATCCTTCCTCCTGTCCACACTGACCATCTTGTTTTTCCTTTCTAAGGTCCATTGTAAGAAATGAAGGGGAACTTTTCCTTGGTCAATTCCTGATTGAGATTAACTCGAAATATGCAGGAACTTCAAGAGTACAAGTTAGGCCACTTAGTTATCTTTAAGACTTAGTCCCTCTTTATAGAAAGGCACATAGATGCAGTTGTATCCTATAAAGTGAAATGTTGAAGGCTATAAAACATATTTTGGCACAGAATCATGGACTGTGGCTTTTGTCCCCTATGTTGTAGTTATGCTCGAAGAATTCTCCTCACAGACAGCAACAGAAAACAAATATGCATGAGAGTTTAATATTCAGAATTTTGACTTGTCTATTAAAGACCCTCTGGCTGGGAATCATTTCACACAGACGAATAGATCGAAACATTACTAGAAAAAAAAGTAGTAGAAAACGTTCTCTATTTTATCAAGCTAACCCTGGTTTCCTCTTTTATACATCAAATATCTTTCATATTTATTCTGCAATATATTATACTGGAAAGCAAGAGCACAATGAAAACCTTTAAATTGCATTACTATATTTATAGAATATGATCAATATTTTCCCAAACTTAATTGCTTTTCTTCTTAAACATACTGTCTATCATCTGAAAAATAAAGCGGTCATACTTCCTGGGCATGTTTGAAAATTAAAGATGTAATTTGGTATGGTTATGCACACAGATTTGTTTCCCTAACAGTGAAATAGTGTTTCCACCTTAATGTTTATGTCTTCCGGCAGAAGATCAAATAAAAGTGTTGTGCTACATAACTGCTTGCTACTGAACCAAACAGCCTTATGTTACAGTTGGAATAGAAAGGATTTACAGCCTGTCACAGGAGCAGATGTCAAATTAAGCTCTGTTCAGCTTGTTCTTGTTAAGTGTGGATCGTGGTCAGGTCTGGTAGAAATTACAGGAGTTTCAAAACTGGTAAGTTTACAGCTCTGGGCCTCTGAGGATAAACAATCTTTAACACTTGCATTATGTATAACCTTTGATGTGAGCTCCAAGGTTGAACAGTGACATTTTGATTTGATGTTTTGACTCAGCTTTGTTATCATTTTGTATGTCAAAAGATATAGTGACTTTATGAGGTAAATACCAACAGTTGTCGTTTGGGGAAAATTCCAACAGTCGCCGAACAAATTATCATAAATTTCTAACATCAGTCATCGCTTCACAACACCAAAGTATTTGAAAGATAAAAGGATTCCGAATATATCAGTAATGTGTGCTTGCTGTTTTGAACACACAAACACTCACAAACGTCCTAACATCTCTTTTTTCTATCAGATTCCTGGCCTTTCTGCAATCCTTTTGAATATCACTGCAACAATCTTTACAAGGTGCTCTACATTCCTCTGAAAGTAAAGAATACATAGTTAGAGATTAAGTTGGCTTAGTATGGAAAGAAAGGTTGAGGCTTTGACAAACTTTCATCTATCAACAAAAACATCAAAGTAACTAACAGTAAAAGTCAGACTCTGTGTTTGAGAATCAAACAGGAACTCACAACAACATTAAACAATTTCAGAGTCAGAAATAAATCCTAGATGAAGCAGAGCTAAGGCAAGAACAGGCTCAGCGATCCATAATACAATAGAGCAATAATAGAGTGCAGACCCATCTCAAACACAAACCAGAGCACAAGTCTCCCACACAGACTTGGTTACCTCTTTGAAGCATGAGACCGTTATTACTTATATACTTGTATTTTCATATGTAATATAAAAAAACCAAAAACCCTGTATTTCAGCTTATATTAGAATTTTTGTGTCCACTTTAACACTCTGGCTCTCTTTTACCTGCAGTTACTAACACCTTTATGTATTTTACATTGTGCCTGAATAATTTAGAGCTCAGTAGAGTGTACAGCAGGATTATTACTGGGAGAAGGTAAAATGCAAACTGACTGCAGCATTTGTGGCTGGATGATAACAAGAAATTGGTGATGTTTCTGGGTTATGTACTTAGAGAAGTCAAAAGCTGACACTTCATGTTCAACCCTTCTGACATCTTCAAAAGTTTTTTGGCTTTGGTTATCGCTCTTTGTCTGGAGTTCTATGTGCCTCTGCAGCGTGCCATGAATCCAAACCTTTACCTGTTAGCAGTCTATTGAACTCCATAAATGCAACAATAAAGTGAACTTCTGCCCTGTCGAGTTTATTTCACAATCTGCTTAATGAGAAAATGAACAGCTAAAAGCTCTCTGGGGGTTCCTGTGTGTGCAACTGTCAACAGAACAATGCATTCTATACCGCCCTGCCTATTAATCAAGATTGGATTTGGTCAGTTTGTTGCTTACTATTCAGAAAAAATGATGATGCACGCTGAGTGATTACATAGTCAGTTTCCCATAAAGGCGATCAAGACTGGCAGATAATTTAAGCTTTTCGACAAGTAGGAAATGCAAATAAACTCATCAACATTCTTACCTTCTCCTTCCTTCAGTTTTGCCTCCCTGGTGTAGGACCTCTGAGTTTTTGGAAGAAAAGCTCAGCAGTTCTTACTCTTACCATTCGACTGGAACGGAAGTAAGTCTTCATGCGGGAGATCTATAAACAAATACAACACAAATCGGAAATGTTTTAGGGATTTTATGGTTGATATTTACTGTTGCAGAAGCTATGGCACAGCTTGAGAAGTTGCATAATATAGCAGGAAAGTGAACAGTGACAGCTGGGTTTGGATGTTTGATGCAAAGTCAAAATGACACAGTGATCTGTGCCTGATCATAATTCAAGCTACAGAGAACGAAAGGCGTAAGTGCGGTGACTTGGATGTTGAACAATGTGTTCAGCTGCTCAACTTAAGGCAACTTATGAGTAGTTTGTCGCTTTTTTTTGCCTTCCAGTATTTGTTTGGTTTTTTTTCCAAACTGACTTTGTTTTCACGCTTGTCTCTGTGAGTGAATGTGTACACAAGGCTGTGTGCATGTGGATTTGATTAGAAAGGAGTGAAATTTTGCAACCAGAGCATTTTTATTTCAAAAGAAATCCTAGTGGAGTCCAGTTTGTTTTCGTCTCTGCACAGACGGGTAGGAGAGGAAAAGCAGAGGGGTTTTTTGGGGTACGGGGAATAAGAAAGCGGCAGGTAGCTGTACATTTCACAGTTGATTAATGAGTCAGTGGGATGATGTCTCTTATCAACACTCTGCACATGGCAGAGAGAGAAGAAAGGTTTACTGAGGCTAGGAATGCTCCAATCACAGAAGGCTCCTGTTGCCGTCCCATCATTCCTTTCTGTGCTCACCCACCTGTTTTTGTGCAGGGTGCTCTCTTCTTCTCTTTCCCACAGCAGTTTGAAGCTGATGCAATATCAACTCTTTACCCTGTACAAAGTTAGGTGCCAATGAGTTTTGTCTGAGATACATCTGCTACTGCCAGGTTCACAGTGCGTATCGTGGTCTTTGTTATGAGATTACCACATGGAAGTGATGTAAACCCTTGTAATGAGTTGTTAAAGTGGCTTCATGCAAAATAAAAGTACAGCAAGCGGCATTCTGACAGCCCAAGAAGATCCCCAAGTAAAGCATCTTGTAATAGTTACAGATGTGTCTGAAAATATATCACTTTCACGCTTGACAGAGCTGGATGTTTGATATTAACTCCTGTTTATCAAGTTAGATTCGCAGCCGAGATGTGATGATTCTTGATAAATATGTATAGTATCCACTAATGGCTCGCCAAACCTCAGCGATATGAGCTGAGAATGATAGTTCTGTCAATGCTGGTGCAGCCACAGCATGTTTCCTCAGCACTGTTATACACTGTGAAGATAAATCACATAGGAAAAAAAGATGAGAGAGGCAAGAGCAGTAGTCAAACACATTCAAAGAAATGTATTACTCATAGTGGTGTGTGTATTACACAATCTTAAGAGCAGTAAGCCAGATTGTTTTCATTTGTTTGACTTAAGGTATTAATGTGTTTTATTGCTATAAATCCTCCTGGTTGATCGGTTTGCAGTAAGATTATATTTACAGTTGTAGGGACTTAAAAGTGGTGTGAGAGAGACAGATGACATAGCAGTGAGTGCAGCTTTCTCTGCATTGGGTTGCAGTGCGTAGGAGTTTGTTGTTTCGGAGAAATGTGATTAATCAGAGAAGATAAAGATAGAAGCAGAACAATTCCAGGTCAAAGTAGCTTGTTTCAGTCTTCTTTTTAGTTAGCATTATAAAGTGTTTAAATTGTACAGAGTAATAATAATAATGGGAAAACAGATTGACTGAGCCACATCCCCTTCCAGGGTGGTGTGGTTAGACATAGCTACTTTGCATTTAAAGCTACAGACACATCAACAGCCTATTCTGGGCAGGGCTGAAATAGAGGGGTTTGTAGGCATGTCAAAATACATGCTCAGAGTGAATTTCAGGCAAAACATGTTTTGGGGACCTCTGAGAGTTATTTAAAGTTGTTGAAAAGAAGGATAATATGTGACCTTTAAGTGATAACACTGTCACAGAAAATGAAAAAGAGCAAATCAGAGTCATGCCTTCTCAGTGTTTGACATGGGTTATTTCAATGACAATATCTTGCCTATAACGTTTGGGTTGCAATTTGGACATCCTAGCAGGTGCTTCGATTGAAGTATACTTTTGTAGATCCACACTGAATAAAACAAAGTTTGGCCATAGCAGTGCCCTAGTGGTAGCAGTTCCACATGGCAGAGAGGGGTAATTGAAAAAGGTGAACTTCAAACCTTGCATTCATGCGACTCAAATGATAGCTGTGCACAAATATTTCTGCCTCTCCAGTTGACTTCTGGCAATATTGGAATAAAAAGGCACATTTTGCATTTTCAGTTTCTCTGGTGAAAGTGCTCACCTTGCAAGCTGGACTCATACACTGTATATCGTACATATCGTGTTGTGTCGTAGTTTATCGTGTTGTTTTTGTTTCTTATTTGATTGTTTTTTGTATAATACCAGGTTCTACCAAACAATTCTACAATTTAACAGACACTTTTGTCCAAAGCAATGTAAATCAGAGAGTAAGAACAACAGGAGCAAGGATCCAGAGAGGAGAAAACAATGTCACTAAATGCTAAAAAAAAATAGCTTGAGGTTCAGCCAGACACACAGGTACTGCACACACAATGCACAGAGGCAAAACACAGGCTTGGATTTATCATTTTTATCTTTATTAAAGATTTCATCAATAAAATCAACAGCTTCTAATGAGATCAGGATCAACACCATCCTAAACATCATCATCTTCAGTATCATTATCATCATTATCATCACTTTCACATTATTATATTGTATATATGTTTTTTACGTTGTATATTGTACCATATTTTACTCTAAAAATATAATTGTTAAGTTTTGATTATAAGATCTTATTACTTTTGTATTTGCAGCATCCCATGGCATCTTATCAACCTCAGCAGTAAAGCGGTTAGTAGAAAGAAAAATCACAATAATTACTGTACACTTGTACTGAAGTACATTTCAGGAAAGTATTGAGCTCGCTTCTGAGCATTCAACCAAAAGGCTCCCAGGATTTGGAATTAAGAGAACGTATTGGTTAGCAGATGGGGACTACATGTGCTGGGTTTTATCTGGAACATAACCTGAAAGTGAGCACATTACTGTATAGTAGCTGTCCAGCATAATAAACTAAGAAAAATAGCCAGGTTCAAAATTGAACAAAATTCGTACAATTGAAAACCAGAGCTACCATGCTAAATGGTAAGTCTTAAACAACAGGGCATGTATCCACAAGCATTCTGAAATTTCTCTCAGAGAGCTCCTACCTTAGCATGAAATGTTCTCACAAGAAGTCCTAGTTTAGGAGTGATTCAGGAACTGTCTCAGAGCAACTCCGAGTAAAGAAATAACAGAAACTTTTATCTTGTCTGGAGGTGTGGTTGATCTAGTTCCCAGTTACATCCTCACAAAATCTGTCAGTGAAATCGATTAACCTAGTCATATATTCAATTAGGACATTGTGTTATTCTGAACACTATTTTATCAAATAAACAACTGTGTATTATACAATTTTAAACCATCTTTAACCCTCAAGCATATAGAGCCCGAAATGTAACAACTACCTGAAATACTATCAACATTTTTTTACAAAACCCAAAATGTAATAACTGGTAGATAATGTAATAAAATGCTAAGCCCAAAATGTAATTACATTAAGTTATTACGGAAATATACATGGTCGAGATAAACAAAACTGATGATTAGAGACTGACAAATTCATTTAGATTTTTAAGTAACGAGGTGTCCAATATTAATGAAGTGGAATAAAAGATAAAATGTTGCAAAGTACAATTTGCTAAATTAAAAAAAGAAAAACTTAAGTACAGATTTATTTTAAAGCTTACTTAAGTACCATTACAATTATTATTACATATGGTCCCAAGGCTCCAGAAAACTAACATGGCAGCAGCTTAATGGTAAACTAGAGGCTTCATATTTCCACAGTTGAGAAACTAATGGGGACATTACAGTGGTAACATTAACAGCTTATAGTCTATGAGCACATTGTATGGCCTCATGAAATGTGATTGTAACATTTTATTATTGTATCACCATGAGAGAACTTTAATAAATGAATCAACAGTTATGTGACCTTCCAGTTTTGTCCGTGTCATGAACGAGACAAATTCATTCAGTCTAAGAAATTAAGGCAATTTATGATAACGAATGTAACAATAAGTGCATCCTTTACAGAAAATGCTTTAGTGACGACAGACAGTTTTAGGAAAGAAAAGGCTAGAATCCTTTGGACATTTTCATCTAACAATAAAAGAACATTTCTGAGGCTTTAAAAAATAAGTTACATGGTTGGAAAAATTGTAAGAGGTCTACAGACATTTCTATTACTTTATCTGACTTACGAAAGAAGAACTTTCTAAAGGGATGACAGCTCATCCAGACACTGCTGTCCTCACGGTCTATTCAGGGTCCAATGAAGTTAGTTTGACCTTCATAAGACCTTTGAGCACTTGAGCTCAAGCATCTCCAGATGACGCCGTTGTTATAGTATGCTTACAAAAAAAAAAAAAGTGTCATTTGTTTGCCAGTGAATGTCAGTTTATAATCCAAAAAAAATCCATGTGATTGGAAAAGAGCCAATTAGGGTGGTCTCTCCTTTTATGTATCTATCTAAAAGGAACAAAATAGACATTCTTTATCCTCTGTAATCATGCTTTTCTTTCAATTTAATTGTTTCACTGACTGTTATTGCCAAGGAAATGGTGTTACTTATGACATCCCTTTTGACAAGTGAAAATTGTTTCAGGGAGGAAGGGAGACAGAGAGGGAGCCTGTAATTGGAAATCAAAACAAGGGCCATATATCTTTTTAAGCAAACATCTTCGTTGTCTGGCAAGAGAAGTGGATGGCAGTATTGAGCCAGACCACTTGAGATGTAATTCCTTGCTCCATTGAAGAAAGACTGGACATTGCTATTGTCAAGACTAAAAAAAAAAAGTGAAGGTAAAGGCAAGAGAGGGGGACAGAAAGAATAAAAGAGAGACATGAGCAGGAACAAAGAGGCGTCAGAGAAAAAGCAGTAAGGAGGGAAAGAGGGGAATCAAGCTTGTGGAACTGTGAAACAATCCGATATGGATTCTGCCATGGCTGTACGACTTTGACTGCGTCATGCTCATCCCTCTGCCTCTCACATGTGGGGTTGTTATTGATGGAGCCGTCATATCCAGGCTGAACATCTGTAATGAAATTCTACTACTCTTATTGGATTTGGTGATGGGATCTCTGTCTCTCTCACAGCTGTATTCTGTCCTTTGTTGTACGGCAGCAGGCATATAAACTGTAAACGCACAATACACAGAACTGTATGGAGTTCTGCACGCAGGGATTAGATAGTGGCTCAATACTGTAGCTATTGTTTACCTCTGTGGATTGGTCTGTCAACAGAGCTGTATTCTAATACTGTTTTTCATTCTCAGAAGAATGTCAACAATTCAATCAGGAGTTAAATTTAGTTTACGCTTTCAGAAATGTATTATTATTCTTGCAAAAGCAGAAGGCAGAAAGCAAACATAATGGACACTGGCTCCTCAAGAATAAAAAAAGGAGTGGAAACTAGAGGCAAAGTTGGATTCAGCAGCTGCTGCAGGCAGCCTGCAACAATGGATGGTTGGTGGGGAAGTTGCACTCAGTGGCATTCAGGGAGGAGAACAGGAATAGAATAAAATAGAGAATAGATTTGAAAAGAGCAAAAGAAATGATATAATGTAAAGCAAAATTATTAATAATTTATCTGTGTTGCACTAGGATGGAATCTTAATTATAGAGGACTGTGGTCCATGAAGAAGCGCAGTGGCCACAGGAGAAGCTTTCATCCAAATTTCCAAAGGGAAGAAAAATGGAAGGCAAGAGAGAGGAAGAAAAGAGGGACGGCACAAACAGAGCGAGGAGACAGAGTATAAAATTCACATGACAGGTCTCGTTATCTGGGATGCAAATGCCGGCTGTGTGTTTGCCGGAGTGACACATTGGTTCTTTTATTGATAAATTGAGGACCGCTATGCTATAATGCTACCAATATACTTTGCAGGGGCCCGGGCAGAGGAGTCACTCCAAAGGCACAGATGATGACAGACTGTTTAGACTGCCTCTCATTACTCTTGCACCTCCCGGCCCAGTGCGTTTACATGTTTATGACGTACACACATAGCGAAAGAGTCATTATTCCTGCTGCCTGTGGTGATTTAAAATGGTATGGGTGGATTTTCGGATTACAGGCGCTCTTTTAAAAAAAAAAAAATAAGCCCTGTTTTTTTCTCACGACGAGAAGATTTGAATTCAAGGCAGATGACCCATCAAGACACCTCCTGGAAATAAAACAAAACAACAGCTTCACATCAAATATTGTGCCTTTTGTTTGATGTTTGCAATCTGTTTTTGGGGATTTTTATTATAGTGATAGTGTTTTTGGGACTTTTCTCGTTGCATTTATTATACTCTTTTAAAGTTATAAATATATACATATATATATATATATCAACCTTTTGACATTTTTTTTTAAAATGATATAACGTTTCCACAAATTCAATTACTAATCTGACCACTTCAACCATGTTAAACACAAGACTGAATTCATAAAAGTCTCTGTAAGGTCCATTATGTCCATTATGAAGAAACTATTGAATACATGCTTCAATCTTGAAGGGACCAACGAGAAGCTGCTCTGTGCATTCTCTATGGACATACAGACACTGCATATAACTGTGTGTCTTACAAGACTTGTATTTGTATTTACGTGAACTCTACATATTCCAGCAGGAGTGCTTCATGAAACCAAATCACTGGGGAAGGATTTTGAAGGCCAACCTCAGTAAAATATCACCATTATAAAGCAAAAAAAGAGGCACAGCAAGCAGTAATCAGAAAAAAAGATATATATTTTTTTTTCCATTGAAAATTCAGATGCTCAGTTCTGGCTGAATACAGTACTGTATATCAAAATTCATCCGATTTCTTTCCTCCACTTTTCTTTCTCTCTAATGAGCAGTAGTTCCCTTTGCTCTGGGTGCTGCAGGGCTGCACAACAACCTGCTACCCCTTCACCAATTAGAAAATTACTCGGCATATGAAATACTATGCACAAGTGCTCTATCAATTACTGTAAAACAGAGTATTTTGCTGCTCCAGCAAATCTGCTGCAACGATGGCGATGGTGGGTTTTATTCATTATTTCCTGGTGACCTGGAGTCACATCCAAAACCAACTGCAAATAATATTAATTAATTACTCTTAAATGTGCTGCACAATCATAAAGGGAAAAACGTACAATTTTGGACCTCGTGTTGGAATAAAGGGGCCCTTATTGTGCATTACTTATTTCATTCTGAGAAGGCATGTCAGCAATCAAAGAGTTTAGAGTTGATAAGAATGCATTATAATAATGAAAATTAGATTTGTTGGTATCCCAATCTATTTAATTACAAATTCCAATTAGTAATGGAATGTTTTAAGTTTTGCCCAAATGAACTTAAGTAAGAATAGGGAACAACATTCACCTTAAAGTCTGATTTGTAGTTCAGCTATAAAAGCAATAGCATTAAGCTTGGATCAAAAACTGCAGTGAAGTCGCGGACAGAGATTTATTTAGTGGAAAGAAAGTCTGAGTAAAGGTGAATATCACAGAAAGCTCAGTGCAAAGGTAAAGAGCAGCTCTGGGAATCTCAGTGAGATATCATATATTGTGTGTGTGTGTGTGTGTGTGTGTGTGTGTGTGTGTGTGTGTGTGTGTGTATGTAACATCACGTAAGGGTGTGTTGAAGCTTGTATTTTTAGGTCTTTGCCCAGGGCCGTTGTACTACCCTGAGTCTGCTTTATGTATGCATTGAGGCATAGAGAAGGATTGAGCGAGAGAAGGGGGGGTTGCAGAGAAGAAAGGGGGGGGGGGGACAACGAGGACAGGAGGGAGGGATGAATGGAGAAAAGAAGAGGTGGTGTTGAACCCCCCTTCACCTCTGTCCCTAACTTCTCCCTCCATTCAGAGGTGAGCTGCAGGTTTGTATTCTGAACGAGTGTATCAGCTGAAGAACAGCATTCCACAACCAACAACCCCGACCCAAGAGGACCCCCACACGGCCTCCAGCAGCTGTGGATCGACGTGCTGAACAAACCCAATGTCAGGTCAACACACCTCCTCTTACAACCACACATCAGGCTGGGCTGAGATACTGAAACAGAAAAACGAGTGAAAAGAGGAGGGAGTCCTGGGAGGAAGAGATGTGGACAGTGAGAAATAACAAGAGAGTCAGGAAACAGAAGAAAAATGAAAGGAGGGGAGGGGTGATGCCTTTCAGATAGCGATGAGAAGGGGGAGGCTTGGATACGCAATATGGATGTGTGTGTGTGTGTGTGTGTGTGTGTGTATGTATTGGAAAGAAAAGAGCAAAGGGGAGATAGATATGAAAAGAGGAGCAGAGACCAAGAGAAAAAAAGTGAGAAATCAGAAACCTGGCTGAAACTGTTTTCCATGTTCTCTTTTTCCCACTTCAGCCATTTCAAGATGAATACTGATGCAGCACAGAGAAATATCAAGTGCTGCACTTTATGGCTACAACTGACAATAAAGGTCTGAAGATGGGCCTAAATAATAAGTCATGATTACTGTTATTGGAGAAAAATATTTGAAACTGCAAAGAGGGACAGAAGGACGTGAAAGCAAAAATCAAATATATAACTGAAATCTGCAAGAGTTCACAGGAATTCTATTTTTGTCTGCAGATGGACTAGGACACATTAAAGAAATTGTACACACATTCTAGGAAACGCCAGAACAGCTTATTTAGCTTAGCTTGGCAAAAGAGTTGTTTCTTTCTATGCAGGAAAATGTTGTTACCTGTTATTAGAGCTAGGCCAGTGGTCTGACTGATCCCAGTCTCTGGGCCAAGCCATGCAAACTACCTGCTGGCTGTAGCTTAATATCTACCCGACTATATGAATAGTATCAAAATTATCATAATGTAACCTTAACCCAGGGGTAAAATAGGCAAACTTCCCAATATGATGCATTACTTTCCTTTGCACTTTCTTGTGAGTAAGACAAATGAATTAAAATGCACATTTCTGGTTCATGCTGAATTGATTGAATTAAACTCATGAGCTCATAAAAACTTCCTTTTCTTAAATGAGCAGCAACCTCAGTGCTCCAAAATGAAGCCAGTGCAAAGCGTCAAAAACGGCGAGGGCAACTTGAGGCTGATCAGGCTCAAAATTAAAAAGCTCAACCATAGAGAAAAACATGTTTTCAGCCTCTTAGCTAATTGTTTCTAAGAAATTAAAAAACCCCCGTCAGAAACTTTCACAGACAGACTCTCATGCTATAGGAAGCATGATGGTCAACTTTCTGATCAGCCAGCTAATGAATTAGCCACCAGCACAGACTGCATAGCTTATAACTTGGCGTTAGTCAACCCCCTCTTTTCCTCGCCAGCACAGACCCTTTCCTAATTATGGTCACCTCTCTCCAAAATCAAAGATGGCGATGGCCAAATTGCTGAACTCAAGCTTTCAGTCAGCAGCCAAACAGACCAATGGTTGATGTCATGGTAGATATGTTGAATATTAATGGAATCTATGCTCTCAACAATAGAGCAATGTTAACCGCTTGCACAGTGAAAATCTCATTTTTAATACTTTATTTTCTTTGTATTCAAAAACTTTTTATGATGTTTGAGCTTGCTAGTAAGTTTTTGAAGAGCTTAGATTATGTGTGACTTTCGGACTAAGCCAATTACTAGCCGTTTCTTCCCCGTATCAGTCCTTGTACCGAGCGGCTAGATGAAGTCTCACAATTAAAGGTAAGGTTTGAGATTACTATTGATCATCCAATAGTTTTCAGCAAGGCAATGAGTAGGAGCATTTCCTGCAAAATTGAACAACTCCTTCCCAGTTAACGCAGAAAGGCTGGGAGATTGATGGATAAATAGGTCAATTAATGTGATTCTTATCCATGAAATGTACATGCCTTTATAATAAGCGTATCAACGCTCTCTATCACCGACATGATGGCTGCTACTTTAACAAAGATATCACTGGAGACTCCATAAGATGGAAGGAAATGATTAAGAGATGCAGAGCTGAAGAGCTGAAGAGAGAGGAGGACGGCAAACATTACATGGAGAGGGAGGAGGGAGATTAATTGAGGGGGTCAAGTACACTGAAAGAGACGACGGCTGCTTGTTGATGCTTACAGCTAATGGGGGGGGGGGGGGGGGGGGGGGGGGGGGGGGGGGGGGGGGGGGGCAGACAATAAGACAATAATGGACTAACACAAAGCTGATGATTTGTTCTCATAGCCAAAGTGGTTCAGAAGTGCTGTTATGCTTGTATTTCTTCTCAAATTTTAAAGGCAGATTTAGCCGGCAGCATTACGACTCCTTCTGTTTAACATCCAAACATTTTCAGAGCTAATACACTGCAGCCTTTAGCATACAAGGCCATGGCATTCAACAACTCATTTCTAACTTCTTGCTGACCTTCTGATCTAAATGATTCATTTGAGTGACTAAATAGCCTTTAGAAATGTGGGTGAATAAATTAAAGAAGAAAAGCAAAGAAACTACAGCTTTGGTATTTTGAAGATCAGGACTCTTACACTGAGACTGTAAATGTTTTGATGCAAACTGTATAATGCATGGATGGATGGAATTGTCTCCCCCATTGGTATCTTTGCTTTAATCTTCAGCCAGCAAAGACATCCAATCCTCTGGAACAGGAATAATGAAACATTTTTGGGAAAGGGATTGAAACAGTGGGGAGGCAGAGATGTGGGAAATCCGGAACTATTCAAGTGACAGGGACAGGTTGGGTGTGTCAGAGCTTAAAATGTATCATGATATTTATTCTCACTGTCTTCTCTCAATTTTTACTTTCCCACATAAAAAAGTTAAGATTACAATCATATAATTTTAGATATTATAGATAGACTTGAAGGACAGTATCTAGTAGCAGGTCTACATCTCCCCTCCTGCAGCACTCAGGTCTAATATGTTTAAACCAAAAAGAGACCAACTGCTGACGTTAGTGGCTATGCATTAGCTTGAACCAGGCCCCATGCAGACCCACTTATCTGCCAATCACCTATGTCCTACAGACCGTATGGCCTATTATATCGAGCTAAACCAGCACACCAGAAACAAATCAGAGCACAGTGTTGTCATCCGCTTATTCCTGATCCAGAGAGAATTTCTGTTATTTTATTTAACCTTTATCCGCTTAGAGAGGATAACCTTATTAGGGTGTAATGTATTTTTCGAAATCTGGCTTCTTCCTCACTTGCTCGCTAGGGTCAATCACCACTGCAACAGGGAAGAGGGAATAGTGTGTGTGTGTGTGTGTGTGTGTGTGTGTGTGTGTGTGTGTGTGTGTGTGTGTGTGTGTGTGTGTGTGTTTGTGTCCATGTGGTGAAGCCGCTCCAAGTCATTAATAATGTTCTTTTTGGTTTGATATGATTGAGTTTATTTGAGTTTTCAGCACAGAACAGCTGGGCATCAATTCAGTCTCTGCAGGATTCATACAAGAAGATAGGAAGTCAGCAGAGAAATAAAAGAGCACTCCAGTTCATAGGTTTGGGGAGGGAGCTGAACTTCTCTCAGCACTGTGGGGTCAAACTGCTTCTCATTCAGGAGCTGTTTAAACTTTTGACAGCTAGCTTTAGTTTTTAACCATTACAATGAAGAGATATTGACCGCAGTATTGATCTCTATGTTAGAGGCAGAGATAACATTGACATGACATTATGTTGAGTAATTTAAGTTTCGACTTGTGATTAAATGATTGACAGTAAAAGAGGACTCTTATCAGCGTGGAGTAGCCATCGTATTCATCAAAGTCATAAGTCAGTGCATGAAAGTAAGTGTGTCTCTGCTGATAATATGGTCTCTCTCACAGTGTTTGATGTCAGACTTAACTGACTGTTTCATGAAGGAAGAGACGATTTCGAAATAACCCACCTACCCCCGAAAAGCTGCCTTTGAAACAATAGAAAGTAATTACTGATATCAACTGAACAGTGAGTGAAACATGCCGCGCTCCAGCACTGTTTCAACTTTTCTTTTCTCTATTTATGTGTGTGTATTTGTGTGTTTGTGTTCATGCACCTGTGCTCTCTGGTGTCCAAGTGTTTGTGTGTGTCCACTCTCCTGTTCTGCCTGGTGTCCACTCAAATTACACACCCTATTATCGAGTCTCTCCAGCCAGCAAGCTCATTTGGAAATGAGATTTAAAACAGCAATAAATATAGAATTATATGGGGTAAATAGCCAGAAGGCAGCGATTTTTAAATTGTTTTGTTAATGGTTGGTCCAAATAACAACTGGGCCTGTGAAAAAACGACAAATAGAAAGACGTAATAGCAGTGACTAGCTGCTCGCCAGTGTTTTGTCTATTCAGGCCCCTGTGCTGAAAGCAGTATTTTCTCCACAGTTTGAAATCCTTTTCCCTGGATAATTATGCATTGTAGATGCCCATCCTCAGATAATGACTGCCTTGCCACAGAGATAGGAAATTAACAGGGACCCAGTGTGCTGCAAGTACAATGCAGGGACTGCCTCTGGATCACTCAGCTGATTTTAACCAAAGAGAGAATGAGGAAGCTGTTGCTACTCTCTCCTGCTTATAAGAAATAACAATATTTTATTTCATATGATGTCCTCTTAAAGGAAGAAAAATGTAAAATAGCGTGTCAGAAGACCTTGTTTTATGAAGTGAATGGCAACAGTGCCCCCTTGTGAAGCACATTAGCAACTTCTCTCCACACAACAGCTAAGGATTGAGGAAGGCTCCACATTTTTCTTTTCTTTCATTAAGAATCTGATTTTTGTGGTTCAGCCTCACACTGTCAACACACCTTAGTTACTTTTGCCATGCTAAAATGGATTAAGTGACGAGGAAAGATCAAGACTGACAAAAAGGCTGAGAAAATATAGGTTATGTGAAGTTGGGTTATTTTAAGGTACCAGCTCATGAACACTTTGTGGCACTGAATAAAGGACAGATAAAGTAACAGAATGAAATAAGTACAATCACACACGAGTATTATGTCTAGAGCAGGATTTTTACAAGTGCATTAGCACAGCAGGGTCTCAGTTTTAATTAGTGTAGCAAGTATTAGCACATTTGTTTAGTGCTGTGCTAGTGTTCACAGAGACTTAATCATGATAGTGAGGGCCATTTTTCACCAGCCTTGCCTCTTTGTAAAGTAATAACCACTGGCTTACAGAACGCTTTTTTCATGACTCAATTGAGGCACTCGTTGAGCTGGCACAAAGCCTGAAAGTCAGCTATAGGTTAGCCATTATCTGAATTTACATAACTACACCATCTATGTGAAGAAAAAAGGTCAAAAATGCTCTCTTACTAAAGTAATCTGTCTCTGTTTTATGGAGTAAACACATTCTGAAGGGAGGCAGTGTCAGGCGTGTTCTGCTATTCTGCTCACACTACACGGCAGTGCACCTTTCAACAATTTATAGCTCAGTTACACTCCATATAATCCTTATTAGCAGATGCTTAAGACTTCTGAAAGCAGTTAACTGTTGTTAGCCAGAAAAGTGTTAACCAGAGAGGGAGATGGATGACTTAATTTATGAAATTTATACCATGCAAGTAACACCTGGGGGGGAGGTTGGATCAGGGTGACTTTGGCTGTGAACCATCTGTATTCGGGCAGAGTCCTTCTGTGCACTTACGCCCCTGCATCAAAAACTTAAATCAGTTAAAACAGTTTCTCTATTAACCCCATGATTTAAAGGGATTATGTGAAAATCTAGTCTGTGAGGTAAAATGTGGGAGAACCAGCAGCTAGATGCTCCAAACAGGGAAAGCATCCATGTCCTGTCATTGACCTCTCACATCTTCACATGGACATATTGATGAGCAGATGTGTTTGGTCTTGTACTTTTACCTGAATCCTTGTACCCCTTTGTTATCAGTAAAGACAATGCTTGCCCTGAATCTGTGCCCAACGCCCTCAACAGGATGAGTATGCTGATGAATTCCAGATTCATCAAACCGGGGCTTGGCGGAGTTGAGCTTTGGGCATTAAATCAATACTAATAACCCCTTCTTTGTGTTTGGGTGCAAGTCTCAGTGACAACTTCAGTCTCTGGGAGTGTAATGCATATCACACTCTACACTTGTGCCATTCATCAGGTGTGTGGGACAGTTAGACAACTTCATTGCCCTCATGTAACCTGACAGGCAGGCTGTTACTGTGCGCCCTGACCGCTCAGTGTCAGCCTTATTTATATGCTGCCGGTGAGAGAGATCTTGGGGAGAGCAAATTGCCTTGCACAGAGAGAGAGAGAAAGCCATCACTGCTTTGAAGTTTGAGCATCTGTGTGTACGCTTGAGTGTATGTGTGCATATCCTCACCTCAGCTCTTGCAACAGTCCGAACAAAATGAATGTATTCATGCCAGGGGAGGATTCAAATCTGTGTTTGGATTTGATTAATTGATGACAAGTTTATGTTGTCTGTTGTCTGGTGAAGTTCAGCACAAAGTCACACTCTGTGAGGTCAATAAGCAGGCAAACATTTCTTTTGTTTATCGTGGTCTACACCAGCCCTCAGGGGAATTGTGATGTAAGCAGGGGGAAAGGTCTGTCCTGCCCGTGCCGTACCAGCAGCAGCAGCGTAAGATGAGGTCCTTGTAGTGCCCGAACTCTCCCATGTCCCTCGCTATAGCAGCATAGGATGAAGCAGCCATACATCACGAACCAACTGTGTCCTCTGAGGTGGTGACAGAAAAAGCCAACAGAATCAATAAAGCCTGAGCTCTGTGCACTCAGCCCTCGCTTTGGCCTCTTTTCTTACTCAAATTCAACCCTTTTTCTCTGCCTTACATTTCTCGAACATTCCCCCTTCTTCTTCTGTCTTTTTCCCGGGCGACATTATTTATCTGCGTCTGGCTACAGCTTCTGTCAATATTATCTCCATCTGCCCTTCTGCTCTGCCCCAGGTGAACATGTTGATATACACAGTGGAGCTGTCAGCCTTGACAGAAGCTGAAAAAAGGAGACAGAAGCACTTTCAGGAAGAAAGAAAAAGACCAAGGCTCGAGGATTACCGAAGGCCATTCAGCTTGTTAGTGCAGCAGCACCTACAGACATCAGACAAGTGCATATTTAATTTTTTTCAGAGGGCCTGAGTGATCCAAGCTTAGGAGGTATGAATGTTCCCCAAACAGACAGTTTAAATGATTGAGGACCTTCTGTAGTACCCACAAACCATTTCAGACAGCAGTGGAAATGCTATTAGAGAGATAGAAGAAGCACTGGGGAGTAGTTCATGGTAATTAAACTGGAGAGTCAATGTCACTGCTACCTGTTTACGACCCAAACGTGAAGCAGTTTCCTGTGGTGTAGAGGTTTGGCTTTCATTTATTACTGCCGATTACCATTATGAAGTACTCTCCCAAAGGACTTGAGTTTTATCTTGGGAGATGGTGTTATTTTTCTCTTGGAAATATCTTCCCATCGATTCATGTTTTTTAAGTGGTGCAGCGCAAATAAAGGGCTTAAAATCTTAAACTGTCAGTAATCAACCCTGTAATCATTTGCTAAGGAATATTTTAATACCTGCACTTATTCTTCCCTTCTACTGTGTCCCTGAAGTCCCAAAAAGTGTTTTCAAAAACAGTAACTTGTTTCCACAAAAAATAAAAATAAATAAGTGTGTGTTGTGGTACTCGATAGTTTTATTCTTGGGACACATTGTTATATCTTTTGCACAAGATATAATCTATCTTGTGCGCACAGGAACATACATTTTTTCTACACAAAACAACTTACTGCTATTATATCTTTTTTTGTTTACTTTTTGGGACTGCAGGGGCTCCGTACTTCAACTACAAAAATCCAGTCCTAAAAGATCCAACCTAAACTTAGACAGACAATTTGGACAAAAAAAAATTTGGCTGGAGTTTCAATATGTAAAATTTCTTATTTATCAAAATCAAACTGCTTCTGTACATGTTTGCTCTTTGTGTGATGCTATTGTGACTTAACAGATATCTATTTAATCCCTAGTGTAATGTGGTTTCATATCAGAGCCACGTTCAGCTGCCTACATCCAGCAGTCGACCAACAAAAGGCATATGTGCAAGCAGTGCAGGCTTACATAATAAATTGGATTTGGAAATTGGACTGTGTGTGTGTGTGTGTGTGTGTGTGTAGGTGTGTGAGTGTAAGTGTGTGTTTTTCTAAATTTAAAAGTGCAGATTCACAAAATCGAAAGAAAATAAATGCCTGCATACTTGACTACATGTTTCAAGGGGTTTTTTCACATATATGTTTGTTTAGGAGCGTGTAAGTATAGGTTGTCTGTATCTTGAGTCTTTGGGTATGTTTTTGTCTGTCTCCATGTTATAGCACAGCTTTATTCAAATATGTAAGTGTGTGTGCGTGTACGTGTACGTTTGTGTTACAAAATTCTTAGGGGTCTTAATGCACCTGCATACATTACTTTATTCATGGGTGTAAATGTTGTATTAATGTGTGCATGAAGGAACTGTGTGTGTGTGTGTGTGTGTGTGTGTGTGTGTGTGTGTGTGTGTGTGTGTGTGTGTGTACATGTGTTGAATTACCCAGCTTTGTCCAGCCCAAGCCTTCTGGACATTGCCAAGGGTCAGTTTCTTGGGCCAGCTGGGTCAACATAATTATGCTGGTCTTTTTATTCAACAAAGTATTGATCCCTCTCCATGTGTTTATTTGTGTGTGTGTGTGTGTGTGTGTGTGTGTGTGTGTGTGTGTGTGTGTGTGTGTGTGTGTGTGTGTGTGTGTGTGTGTAGGTGTGTGTGTGTGTGTGTGTGTGTGTCTGTGGGGGTTAGTGAAGATAAGCAGGGACATGGGGCCCGGCCAAGAAAAGGATTCACGTTCTGGAAGAGCAAATTTGACATCAAATCCAATCAATTGCTGCTGCAGCCTGTTCCCAGTCTGATGGCCTGAGCTGCTCCTTCAAGTACTAAAAGAAGTACACATAAAACTCACATAACTCATCGCACAGCTCCATTCACAAACATCTCCTAATTGGTTTTTTTTCTGTGATGCAATCTTTAGAGACTTTTTAGAAGACTTATATGACATTGAGTGTAAATACAGAGAATGATATAGCCCTGCGCACAAACATGGTGCTGAGGTACATGAATAATAAATGTTTCTGACACCCCTGCACACCATCAGTGATACCTGTGTACCGATGTATATAAACAGACACTTTTGAAGCACACCGGCTTTAAAGATAAAGATGAAATTATGTTCATGCATACACACAGTCCCAGGTACACACTCCTGCCCACACATTCACTCACACACACACAAGCAGATGCTTTTGTGTGAATGAGATCAGTCAGCTTTCAGCTTCCAAATTTTGAGCAGAGATGGTGACTGCATGGTGTACTTTGTCATGACAGCAGATATCAACACATTGCAATTACCACACATTTAAAACCTGGACGTGGTCAGCTATAGCAGCATAAATAATGGGGAAATGATGTTATGAAGTATCAAAATGTTCACAATGGTAGAATAGAAGTGCCAAAAATCCAAATTACACACAGAGATACGTCTCTGGCACCCACTGAGTGTAGAGACGATCACCCCGACTGTGTTTCTGGCTGCTCATTACAAGACAAATATCATGTCAGGACAAATTAGCAGAACAGGAACACTGAAGAAGATTTGCATGTTATTAAATCTTCAATAAACAAACCGAGACAGCAAAGAAGAATATGGATATCTTTTCTCACAGAGAAGTAACTTCAAATACATAATTTTGTCTAACTGCAAACGACGCTGCAAGTTTCATGTGTAATTTTGACGCGGTAGCTGCAGAGAGTTTAGAAGCAAAAGCAAGGTAAGCTGTAAAAGTGGAGAGAAAGAAAGAAGACAACAAGAACTACAGAGACACACAGACAGGCACACAGAAAATTGATGGACACAGAAAAGCACAACAGAGTGCTAGGGGGGAGAGATTGGTGTGCTGCCAATAATAAGCTGTGGGGTTATAGCCTGATCATTTATTCAGCTCATCTGTTACATAAATAAACCAAAACACAGCAGATCTGCCCCTGGCTCCTATGTATGTGTGAGTGAGCCAGTGGAGTCAGTAAGAGCAGGCAGGCAGGTTAAATCTACAGCAAGAGAGCATGGTGGGTAACCGGGTGCATCCGTCATCAATACAGCAAGCACTTACTACCTTTTCATGCAAGTGCAAACACATGCATACATAAAGGTTCCACATGAAATTTGTTGCACAAATGGCGACATGATAAAAGAATGTTTTGAAACCACCCACTCTTGAACACATAGCTATTTAAAGCACTTACGGATATATTATGCGAGGCTTACAGTGGAAGTGTGGGCAAGGATGATGTGCTGCTTACAGAGGCTATGAAGTGAATAGCAAAGCCGCTGGAGTCATGCCAGGAAAAGAGAAAAAGACAGCAAGAAGAAAGGTTGAAGGTGAAAATAGACAGGTAAAGAGAGCTGCATGTAAGAAACAAGGGATTAAAGGGTGAAAAGACTAAAAAAAAAACAGTACAAAAGTACAACAAAATCTATGTAAGAGGTGGAGGAGGCATGCAGCAGAGGTTGGAAGGAGGGAGTGTTGGATGTTCAGAGTGAAGAAAAGAGTCAGTGGGAGGGAGTTCAGATGGGAGGCAACACTGTAAAGAGAGGGAGGAGAGTGAGGAAGAGCGTGTTTATGGAGGACTGGGACATTGCTCAGTGTATAGTATATGGGATGGACTGATTGCAACAGTACCAGGTGTTGAAGAGGGGTGACAGGAGAACAGAGACAACTCTAGCAGTGACAGCTAAGTGGTTTGTCTACAGTGATCCTCTCAGCTTTGGGACATGGAGAAGCATTGACTGGGACTGTGGGGGCACGCAGGCAGACTTTAACGGAGGTAAGTCACCTCCTGCCAGATTTACAGCAACACAATAGTTGTTTGACTTAATGTGACGGGGACAAATGATGGCCCAGACTCTGCAGTCACATAGTTACAACTTTGTGCAGGAGTATGTCATGGGTGGCACTGGTGGATGCCAAAGATTGGAAAGTGATTTGTTATATTGAGCTGTCCTGTGTTGTATTTTTTTTTACTAAGTAAGAAAGGACTGAATTATGTCTGTTTACTTAGTAAAACATTCTGAACAGTCCAAGTTTTATTCAAACTAGATTTTTAAGTAAGAGCATTTCTGTGCTTGAGGAATTGCCAGCTTCAAATGAAACTTTTGCTTTCAACTGTTTTCTTTTCTTTTCTTTCCAAATAGATTATTACTGGATTAAGTATTGTTTTGAAACTAGGGAAGAAAATAAAGATAGACGATACACAGCAATTCAACTAAATGCGCAGAATGGAGAGTTGGTTATTGGAAGTGTTTGAAGCATGAGTTAAGTATGTTATATATACTTCCACTCTACCATTCTTTGCTCTTGAACACTCCCATAATTCTGCAGTGTAAATAACAGCATTGTGTGGGAAATAATTTGCCCCTTTGCAAAACTTCCTAGTTGTAGCAGTCTCACACCTGTGGAAGATGTGTTGAGACCTGTTGGGATAAGGAATTGTTGTCCATTATGCAGGTGACATGGTGTATGGGTAAATAAAGAATACCTGCACAGGCAGGTTCAGCTTTGCTTTGCACTGTAACTTATTGTACAGAGAAAATACAAGGGGAGAGAAAGGTGCAGTATTGTGGGGCTTTTTTCTCAGTAAAAATGCAGTTATCTGTTTTTGTGGGTGTAAATATTTGACTTGATACATCAGTTGATATATTCTTTAATTTGCTTCTTGTGTGGTTGCATCAGCTTTGTTCAACCGTTTGCGTGTGACAAACCATTGGAGCTGTCATGACCTGCTAAAGAAAATGTTTCCTAAAATAACTGTCCCAGATAGCCAAATGCAGTTTCCTTGCATGAATGAAGACTGTGTCAGAGAAGAGAAGCATCCCAACATCTCGGAGAGTCTCGGCTCATGGTGACATTGCATTTCAACTTTTCAGTAATGCAATTGTGTATGACTTTAGTTACAAAAAGAGCAGGTAAGTATAAGCTGTGAAGTTATGGCATTGAAAGAGTTTTCCCTACAATGAACAATCCAGCATTACAAAGTCTGGGTTTTTGGAGCAGAGCACAGGTATCGCCTGCAGAACAGATTTTCAGCTGCTTTCAGAATGATACAGGCCCCTGAAAGTGAGCTCATTGTATCTTCTCTTACTCCCACATTACACTGTCCACACATACACACAGGCACAGCAGATTACGAGGATGGGAGGATGGTTATGCTCCAGAATGACAGCCTTATCGCTAAGTCTTCAGCTTGCAGGGTCAATGGGCCCCCTTGCCAGGAAAGGCCTCATTCTTCTCCACCTACATATGAATGTCATCCCACCATGATACCGTATAAAACAGAAATATGGAGGACAGTCTTCGGCAATGGTGTGGAAGGATTATGAGTGACTGTCTAAAATGAGTTTGTGTTCAATTTGTAGTTCACTGACACTGCTAAATTCAAGATTTTTCTCCAGATTTTGACTTTATGATCTGCAGCCTCTTTTATTCCAAAGCAACCAACAGAACAACAACAACAACATCTTGACAACAAACCGCCTCCCTGAAAGCTCAATTATTTTACGAATAATAAAAACAAGCAAAGCTTTTATGACGATCAATTCAAATTTCATATTTATGATGCTTTCATATCCTGTGTTAATGGCAATTCCTGTTCAAAACAAGCAATGGCTAATGGAAAAGAGAAATATTTGTGGGTATTGGAGAGGCAGTAATATAAGATGTCTAAAAATACTTCAACTTGTTACAATGCATTTCCTCTGTCTGTTTATAGAGTGAGATAAAAGCCTCCGATCTAAATATTTCATGACTAAGAAGCGAGCCAGTGAGCTACTATATGCAACTGAAGACACACACTGTACATCCCTTTTTGAAAAAATGTCTGGACTGATTCCAGGCCAGTGCTGAAGTTTGCTGAAGTTTTAAGCTTCAAAGAAAAGCACTTGGACAGTAATTAATGTTTTTAACTGCTGCAGTTCAATAACAACAAGGAAAAGGCAATATCTGGTATTTAATTTTAGGACTCCTTAAATTCATGAGCGTCAATTCCCATCTTTGTAGCAGCTCTAAAGGCTCCCACTTAGACTCCATTAAAAAAACATTTTCCTTTATACTCCAGCTGCCAAGGTTATGCTAATATCTGGATTACACTAGTTGGCCAGTCATTTAAACTATGTTAGCAGTGCAGACAACCTTCTTATCTATTAAAACGCATGAGGTTGATTGCTAGGTTGACCTAATGGCTCATTTGGATGCACATAAAACCATTTGAACCCAATCTAATTTCAACAGGGGGTTCTTCACTAAATGCCAGCCTCTAGCTAAAGATGCTGCCACGTAGCTGCCAATAAAGGATACTGAGATTGAATTAACAAGTAGCAAATGTTTAACACACATGATTCAAATGCAGTCTTTAGGTTTTAAACGCATTCAAATTACTCAAACTTTCAACAGAAGAGACATTCACTTCTGTCTGGACAATACAACAGTCATCAATGTATAATGCAATGTTTGCTGCACAGAATAGAAATCTCACCCTCACACACACACACACACACACACACACTTGCCTCCCTCTCCGTGCCTGGTATTCCATCTCCTCACTCTGGGGCTGTAATGAGTGTCTGGTATTCTGCCCTTCACCATTCAAGCCCAATTCATGCTCAATCTCCTTTACAATGTACTAAAAGGATTACCCAATTAGTTACTATTGGATGCCATTGAGTTTGTGTGTGTGTGTGTGTGTGTGTGTGTGTGTGTGTGTGTGTGTGTGTGTGTGTGTGTGTGTGTGTGTGTGTGTGTGTGTGTGTGTGTGTGCTGGTCAGTAGATAGATGATTTTGCATTGAAAGTGAAAGATAGATGGCTGTTTGTCCCACACACTTCATTCCCAGTTGATGTTCTGCTGGAGGCCACATTACTCATCCCAGCAACTCAGTCCCAGTGAGTGAGACACATCATGACAAGTGTGTGTGTGTGTGTGTGTGTGTGTGTGTGTGTGTGTGTGTGTGTGTTGTGTCCCACTGAGGATGACAGAGACTAAGACTGAGTATTACAGAGTATTACTCAATAATTCAACCCGTCAGCCTATCATTCTCTGAAAAATGTACTCTCTGCCGAGGCATGCCATGTCACATGAGCATTTTTTCTTCTTCTCTTGTCTTTAATTTGTGACTTTAATTTGCACCATGTCATGGCAGGGATAATTGGAAAGCCTTATTCATAGCGTTTAAATCATCTGTTAGTTTGTGTGAATAATTACAGACTGATTGCAGTTATCCAACATATATTAGTCACACACAGACAGACAGATAGACAGACAGGCAGGCAGGCAGGCAGGCAGGCAGGCAGGCAGGCAGGCAGGCAGGCAGGCAGGCAGGCAGGCAGGCAAGCAGACAGACAGACAGACAGACAGACAGACAGACAGACAGACAGACAGACATGTTACTCACTATCTAACTAACAGATAGAGAAATTTCACTAGGAAGTTGTGCCAGTGTAGTTACACTCTGATATTTTGCAACTCCTGTTGATAAGCAAATGTGGATTATGGTGAAAAAGATCAAATTAAAAGCGTTTTGGAAAGGTTGCTATTCAGTGATCAGCTCCATGCAGCTGTATGTATTTGATGTCAGACAGGCCTGCCGGCATTTGACCACCTCACACAGGAAACAAACTGTGCTTTCATCTCCATGAGATCACAATGATATCCTAACCTTGGAAAAAAGAGACTAGATTTCAGCTGAGATTTCCTGCCTCCAATCAGTTATAAATATGAAAGATCCTACACTGACATTAGTCAAATGAATTAAATGCCAGTGAGACATGGAAACCGTGTTTTACATTTTGAAGAAGTAATTGTTGGAAAAAATGATTTCTTTAAATGGGTGGGAGCAATGCCATTTCAGTCATTACAGGTAATACCATGGTGATGTCATTAAGGTTAACTTGGCTTTTGAGACTTTGGGTTTAGACTGAAGTTTGACGTTTAAAATACACGAGCAGTTACAGAGCCTAGAGGGAATTTTAGTGTTAGTCAGGATGTTTCAGTCTTTTCTGCTTGTAAGTCCAATATTATGATCATATGGCAGTAATTCAATTATGATCCATAATGTGGGAAAACTTTCAAAAACACTGGAATAATCCTTAAACATTTTAAAAGTATGCCAGAGATTAAAAAAAAAAAAGTGCTTCAGCATTTAGTGTTGCAGGGTAGAAAATGTGGTGTGTGCTTAAGGCAACATAAAAACAAAGAACAATAAGCTGTCTAAGTCTGACCTAAAAAAACAGACACACTGAACTAGATAGATTACACATGCATCTGTTAGAAATTACCATACAGACAGTGAGAATTAAAGCGATGCCATCTGGCACAGTGGCAGTGTGGAGGTACAGTGTGAACAGAGGAGAGTTTCATGGTCATTGTGAGACAGGTATAAATCCTGGACCTTTATAGCACACTGCTGCTTTCCACTGGCTGTGCTAATAGATTGGCTACGCTCTCTCGGTGTGTGTATCTGCTTGTGTGTGTGTATTTGATAGGGTTTTGAAGGGGTGTATTGTCAGCTGGTCTTGTGCAGGCTGGGGCTTTGTGTCAGACAGGTCAGCTGGGGCTCGGATGCTAGGACAAAAACCCACCCCATACACACCAACCCCCATCTGTGCACACACAAACGTCAAAAGCTGCAAGGTCAGAACATGTGTGCTGGAAAAAGAATTTGCAGTAAAAAGATGTTTGAAAGACTTTAATACTTGCATCAAATAAGTGAAATGTATTCCCCTCCAAATAAAAGTAAAAGTAAAAGTGTTGAGGCTTGAGGAGCTGAATGGGACTTGTCAAAAAACAATTGAAGTCAGCTGAGAGGATGAGTTACCGCTGCTACTGAAAAAAGATCATGGCAGATCTATAGAGATACTATAAATAATTTCTTTAGTGGGTAAAAAGACCTTGTGAAAACATTTGATAATGGTAGAGTTTAAGACAGTATGATGTAATATGATGTAAAACTGCCTGCACATGTCGTAACCTCACAGGTTACATTAACATTGCTTCCCACAGTTCTTAGAAGCTCAATCTTAACAAACAGATTTTGATGATCAGACTTTGTTGATTCTTGTGTGATGAATCATTTGTGTTCTGTTTATACTGTATGCAGTAAAGCTGTCTGTTTATTTCACATTAACAAAGAGTACCTACTTCTGACAAAAACGGCTGAAAGATTTACACTTGTTTTGTCTGCAGCTCAGCTAAGGGGCCGTATCTTTCCTGTTGTTGTTTGCTCATTCGGAACACAGCACCTTGTATATTTTCCTGTCTCGGTGTGTGATTGTATTTCATCCACAAGGTGTTTTGTCAACAGTGTGTACTCGGTGGGATGCTGAACGCTCTACTGCTTCAGAGAGACTCGCACTCCAACAATACTGCTGTGTGAGTGTGTGTTATTTGTGTGAGTGTGTAAAGGTGTGTGTGTGTGTGTGTTTGTGTGGGAGAGAGTGTACCTCTGAACAAACAGCATAAAGGCAGGATGGTGTTAAATCACTATAAAACTGAGGCTCTCCAGCCCTCTCATTGTGAGGACTAGTCATTTATTTAACACTCAAATATGGTCCTGGGCTGTTTTGGAAGGATACATCAAGGGTCCACACAAAGAGCGGCACACTTCAACAGACAAAGAGCCCAAAGAGAGGGCAAGCGTCTTTTTTTTCTCTTTTTAGATGAAGTGTTGTTTGTTCAGGGTGGGTGCGGGGCACTGAGTGGGACGGGTGGACAGAGGGAGGGGAGGGGAGTTGGGAGGGGGGGGAGAAAGGTTATTACACAGTGAATCGATGCACAAATGGAAGGTGTCAGTGGGTGTCGGTGGGGAGAGGTGGGGGTACACAGAGGGGGTGTAACAGATCTTTTGTCAAGGCTGTGAGTTAATCACTTGAGCGGCACACGCCAGTTCTATGGGAGCACATGTTGTACACCAGCTCCCCTGGGGGAGGCGGGGAGCTCCTGAAACAAACACACACACACACACACATTGAGTTGAATTTACATGTCAGTTATAATGCAAAGCTGGGTCCAGGCTGAATAGAAAGTAAAAGGACCCACCCCCTCCACAGAACAGTTAGCAGACCCTCCTGGCCGGGCTGATAGTGAGAGGTCTGCATTCAAGGCGCGTACACACAGACCGACGTACACACATGACTGCCTGCTTACTTTCTCCAGGACAGGAATTGTAATTCTGCAGAGGACGTGCTAGAGATGGATGCTTAGTTTCACCTGGCAGTAAGTAAAAGCTTTTGTTACATCACTTCAGTCCCCTGTCAGTGGATGATGCTGATATCTGACAATGAAAGTGAAGGCTGCAAATTAGAGTTTTCTGTGGACATTTAGGCATTGTATAATAGAGGGAGTCCCAGTCATGTCAGAGCACTGTTCACATCAGGGACTGCTGTGCTTTGTACTACTGCATGTACAAATTCAACCTTTTACTTTGTATAATATTTTTGAATTTCATTGTGAGCAAAAGAGAAAATCAAACCTTAAACTATGTTACAAAACCCCCTGTGTGATTCTTTTTTTAGTTTGAAATATTTCATAGCAATTGTCAATTCCTGTGTTGATAATAACCATCAGTTTTGTATTCTGCCACATCAACCACTCAACTTTTTTTCTGTGTGCATGCTACTCTGTCTCACTTGCTGCTGATGCTCCTATTATACTCCTCATCTTGAAAAATCTATGTTGGACTCATCTCATAGTGCTTATCATTGTTTTGGATGAAAAGTGACAGTCTTGATCCGCCTTCAATTCAAGAAAATGTCACTGCTTTTCATGCAAAAAACACAGAGCTACCAATATTTATGGATAAGGTTGAAGCTCAATGTAATGTTCACTAATATGTGACTTAGCATGGCCCATTAGTCCAATGCTTTGTTGGTGTGGCCGTTATAAAGTGCTTAAAGGCGGAGGACCAGGTGGTTAGGGGAGCCACAGGCCTGATCAGTCTGTATGGATGCGTTTGCTCCTAAGTCACTGCTGATGGGACATTTCCCCTGTGGGTAAGAGATCATGGATAGCAACATCTGGGGTCTAGTTGTCCATAAAATGAGGTAAAGAAAATGAATAGAGAGCATTACTGGTATCTCTGTAAATAAATGTTCTTGTATTATCAGTGAAAATAATGGAACTCCTTCAAGATCCATTTGGATAATCCAATTTTTGTCATATTCTTCAACCCAATTACACCGTTTTGCAAGTTTTTTATACGATGTACACACAACATCATATATCTGTGTATGCCACCATGTTCAAAACGACTGTATAGTGTTATTTAAATGGCAGCTCCAGACAAGTGTAGAGTGGGCAGTAAGTAGCCTTATTGCCAGGTTTGTTTAGAGGGAGGGCACCAAAAGGGTTATTTGTCAAATTCAACGGTTGAGCCATAAATCGACACACACAAAGCCAGGCAGGGAGCCAAGATGGGCTACTTTTACGCTTTGTTTATTTTGCAACTGTGAACACATCTCTGTCTGGACTGAAAATGAAACAATAAATTCAAACACTAACACAAACTGATACACATTAGAGGAAACTATGACCTAGTTTTCATTCAGTATCTTCTGTTTGGGGGTCAGCAGCTATATTCTCTGTTTAATATTTATAATTTGTGTCTTTTGTTGCAGATGAAGCCACTGACTGCACCTTACTGGGGTCATGAGTTGTGTCTGCTCTTCAGCTCCATGTAACTTGCCTTCCTGGAGTTCAGTCCAATCTACCCCTCACCTATGCCTACAGGACCATGGGTAGTGTCAGCAGCCTCATCAACGGCAACAGCCTAAACAGCAAACACTGCCAGGCATCTGACTACAGGTTAAAAAAGGAAATAAATCCTCACAGAAAGAGTGGAGGTTGCAGCCTTGACAGTTTACTCAGGTGTGGCTTCACTCAGGGCTCCTCATCCACCAATCATCCCTCTAAAGGCCTGACCCACTCCCGCTCCGGAAGAAGTGAAGATTTTTTTTACATTAAGGTAAGGTTAACATGCCATCAAATTATTTGATCTTTTTTTAAATAAATGAATAAATCACACATTTATTTAACTGGACTTATAAATCACAGTATTACACACTGATTTTCCTGTTCCAATTAAGGTGAGCCATAAACCGAGGTCAACTTACAACAGAGGGGGATCAATGGAAGACCACTCAGTCGAAAAGAATAAAGAGCGAGAATCAGATAGTCGACTGCAACCAAAACTGCTGCTCATGTCGGGGAACATAACTCAAAGAGTGAGTGAAATGGCAATTTTTCTTTGTGTATCGCCAAATGGCATTCAGAAGTATAAGCACAAAGAAGTACAAAGTGGATGAATTTTACAAATTGTAATTTAAACAATTTTACAAAAATGTTTTCAATAAAATAGTATGCATATATATAGGTCTAAACAATGTGTTTTGTGTAATGTTGATTAGTCTAAAAGCGTAAGTCTTAATGTAGAGGTGGTGGTGGGCAGATTTTGTTACCTTTGCACCAGGCCAGCAGCTACGGTAAGCTAAGCTAGTTGTTGTTGGAGGCAGTTTTATCTCTAGCCTCCTGACATGATTGTGGCATCGTCTTTTTAAAACCTGGCAAAACACTTGCATTCCTGAACATCTCACTCTGTCTTACTTTTCAAGTCCAGCACAGTTGAGGCTGATGGCGGCTCGAGGTTTCTTTCTGTTTTTTTTCCTCCATTGCCAAATGTTGCACAGTGTTTACTTATGGTGGATTTATGTTGGGTCTCTGCAAATAATAAAAAAATAAGCTATTGTCTTGACCAGCTTTTTTAGTATTTTGACATAACATTTGTTTCGAGTACAAGAACAATTGATTGATGAATATTGCATAATTGAGAACTGTTAAAAAAGAAGCTAATTAAGATATCATGGGAGATTCTAATTGTAGTACATTTTCATACCTCATAAAATGTTTGTTTTACTTCACTGGTTCTTACAACCATTAGATGTTCATATCATGCATAAAAGCTACATACCTTGAAACCTCTCAGCTAGGTTTAGGATAAAAATTGGGGGGTGCCATTCCTTCTAACCTGCACCTGCACCCTGATCGTCTTCTTTTTTCTTCTATTAGACTCAGACACCGAACAGTTCTTGTTTCGTTAAAGTGGTTGTTGGCAATTATCTTCATATCTTCATATTTGTGTTGGTCTATGTATCTGTGCAAGGAATATGTAGGCAAACAGAGTCTTCCTCAATAGGTCTTTATTCCTCAAGGGCCAGAGGGTGAGAAAGGATAGGAATAGGAAGCAGCCTTAATAGAGACAGAGAGCAAAGAATGAGAAAGGCAAGAGAGAGAGAGGGCCAAAGAGAGTTTGAGGGAAGGGGGGGAGGCGGGGTGGAAGAATGGCTTCCTAGTCATGAAGTCAGTAAGAAGGAATGCTGAGCTCACAGGCTTTACCTCTTAGACTTCAGCAGTAGCTCATATTATTAATATCACAGAGAAGGGCTATTCATCTTCCCTCAGACAGCACATGGGGGGGGGGGGGGGTATAAGGAGGGGAGGGGAGAGGAGGACAGGAAGGAGGGGAGGTAAGGTGCTGTTTGTGTCATTCTTGGACAGCACAGATGGGCCATGTAGAGTATAAGTTCATCTTGGAAATGAGATTTCTTTCTTATGACAGTCTGGTGAATTTTACTTGCAAGCACTGCTGTGTGGCTGTTAATGCTGGCAGCTTGTAGTGAAGCAATTCTAAATGCTTCAGTGCTTCTATTTCTAATATGAGAAGACATAACAGGGGGGAAAATCTATCCCTATCATTTCAGCATGTGACAATATATATCCGTGTGACAGACAGTCATTTTGATTGTCGAGTTTCAGAATGTGACCCGTCCGTGGCTCTTTGTGCTCTCTGCAGAAGTAAAAGGGGAGGTGTTTCCTTTTTTTCTTCCTTTTTATGGTGTCACAAAAGAGTACAGTGGCTGAATATAAGAAACCAAAACAGGGACGAGCACCCCTGACTGTGTCTGTCAATTCACTCCTCTAGACCTCTGCTGAGAAGTCATTGGTCCGTTCCACTGCCTTCAAGCCTGTGATTCCCAGGAGCACGACTACCACAGAGACAGGCCAACACAGCCTGGACCGCATCCTTTGTCCTCTGGAGAAATCTAGGAGTCCAGGTATATGACAAATTCAGGACAACCTACCTGGGTCTTTATCTAGACTTAATCTATGTTCTCTATAAATTTTTCAGGTAAACTTATAACAACCGTTACTAAAAATGTTGTCTCTTTTCTTTTAGGGACTCTATCAGACTCTGGACGTAACTCTATGTCTAGCCTGCCCACCCACAGCACCAGCGGCAGCCTAAGTGCTTCCACAGGCCCTGTCAGTCAAAGTGACAGCAGCTCCGCTCCTTCAAACAGCCTCAGCAAGGGAGTGCAGCCCAATTTCCCTCCTTGGGTCAACGGGAACGGCTCTAACCTTGACTGCAGCTACAGGGCGAGTTCAAACAGTCGGGGGTTGGCATCTAAGGATAATGGGTATTCAGTCTCTCTGCTTTGTGCAGATGAGGTGAGTCCTCTCTCTCAAACTGCAGGTGGGATTCGCTCCCCTATTACCACAGATGAGTCACTGATTGAACATTTGGAACAAAGGCTACTGGAGCGAGAGACTGAACTGCAGCAGCTTCAGGTACAAAGCTCAAACATTAGGAGTAAACAGCATGAGCTTTTAATTAAAATCAGCACTTCTAATATGTAATTACACTGTATAACTGTTACTTTGTGTCTTCTTTCAACCTAATAGGTGAACTTTGAGGAGAAGGAAGCAGACACCTGTCAGCTGTTTGAGGAAAAACAAAAGTACTGTGTAGAGGAGATGGAGGGGCTGAAGCAGAGATGCTCCACAAAACTACGACAAGTGTCCCAAATGGCAGCAAAAACCCAGCAAACGTTACAACTGAAGGTCAACCAACTCAAGGTAAACCAATCCACTAATTTTAACGATGGTTCATAATCACAAAAATACCTCTTTCTCTCCTGACATAAATGTATTGAGTTATAGGGAAGAATATCATCAGCACAGAAATGAACCTCACACTCTTGCATGAATAATTCACGGAAAATAAACTTTTGTACAGGTAGAGAAAGAGCGTCTGCAGGAGGACGTCTCAAAGTTAACCCAAGAGAAGGATCTCGTGGAGCTCAGGCTGAGGTCTTACGAGACACAGAGCACACAGCTCACTCCAACACTCGAGGAAACTCAATGGGAGGTGAGTCATGAGTCATAAGTGTGATATTAGTCAGGTTCGAGCCCTTGTGGCAAACCACACGATCTCGTGCAACCTTGAAGGCTGCTGCTGAGGTGAGAGAACATAATGCCCTTCCTC
This sequence comes from Symphodus melops, assembly GCF_947650265.1. NCBI lineage: Eukaryota > Metazoa > Chordata > Actinopteri > Labriformes > Labridae > Symphodus > Symphodus melops. The sequence continues at coordinate 41,613,271 of NC_136691.1, read as the reverse complement.
TCCTGGAGGAAAAATCAACATATTTTGCAACAGGTTTAATAAGAAAAGGGGTTCATCTCTAAAGAGTCAAAGAAAATAACTTCCGTCACATTTTCGCAGGTTCACAATGTTTCTTTTTATGATCAGGAGCATTAAATGTCTTTTCTTGAATAGAAACGTTGGTTTGCCATCATGAAATCTTTCTTCACACACAGATGTAATAATCTTGTTTGTACAGTTAGTTCCTAAATTTTGAGGGTGTGCTTGTCCATTTATTCTAAATCATGTCTGTAATGTGGAAGGGTCTCTTACAGAGGTAAAACCACAGAGACCACACTATTCCCAACTAAGTTCTGAAACACTACTTGTATGCTATACTTCCAAAACAGTTAGAAACTAGCTGGTGAACATTATGAAGCAATAAGTCCAAAGAGACAGACATATCCCTTAAGAGTTGGTTGGTGGAGATCATAACAGGAAATACAACAGGGAAATTTGCAGACCAGAAACGTCCTTCAAAAAAATGCTGTTGTGTGTCTGCTGGATGAAGAGCTAAGACCTAAGCTGCTGATGTAAAGTCACTTGCACCATCAGTTCTTAAGCCAACATAATAATTATTAAAGTGCCGGTTTAAACATAAAAGTTTTCATCAGTGCATAATACATTGAAAATTGTTGTTTTCTTCACCTTCAAATGGTTGAAGGTTTTATATCAACTAGAAGAAGCTTAGCCCCTCACCTAAGCTTCAAACAACCTTTTGGTTCTAGTGCTCACCCGGAGTTTCAAATCCCCTGTTGGTTGTTCAACATCCACCTGGAAGGGGTATAATACATTGATTCTAGATGGCGCTAGTTATATGATCTTTAAAACAGAAATACAATTGACTACCTAAAGCCACTCTGAGAAGTTTGATGCATTTTAAATTAGTGCTGATGCCTCTAAATGACCAACTAAACAAACCAAATGATCAGAAAGAAGATTATTTATTTCTATATTTGTTTTAAATGGGTGTCACTGCTACAACTGGTCGGTTTCAGTCAGTCAGTTATGTCAATATTTAAATGTATGTTCTCTACGTAAACACTGAAACTATAATACCAGGTGAAGAGAATCATACCCACATGCTCTAAACTGCCAAATACACTGAATGCAGGTGTGCCAGAAAACAGGGGAGATCTCATTGTTGAAGCAGCAGCTGAGAGACTGCCAGACTGATGTCAACCACAAGCTAAATGAGATCGTCAACCTGCGGGCCTTATTGAGGGAAAATGCTGCAAAGATGGAGACACTGGAGAAACAAAATAAAGAGCATGAGGACAAACTCTACCACCGCACCATAGAGGTTGAGGTAAGTCTGCTGATAATTCAATGTACATTCCACGATGGCATTCAAGTTAAAGCGCGTGAATAAAACACCCACACAGTCCTTGTGAAATGAAAGCCTCTTTACAGGAAAGATATATAGTGACTGTACTCGACTACTACAGACCTTCAAGATCGTTCATGTTGAAGCAGACTTTTTCCACTGTCTTTTAGTGTAACATATAAGACACTAAACCAGTTCTATTAGTCAGCCTTGTAAATTGCTTATTGTGTGGGAACATTTTTCTTCTCTTATTCAGGTATGCCAAAATGAACTCCAACGCAAGAAGAATGAGGCTGATCTGCTGAGAGAAAAAGTAGGTAAACTGGAGACAGACATTCAAGGGATGAAACAGGATCTGGCCTTGGCCAAAGAGCAGAGGCTGCAGCACAATGTGCACCAAGAGGCCTGTGCCCAGACCCAGGCCTTGGAAAGACTAATCCAAGTCTCAGACTCCCCGATCGAAGGCCAAAGGCAGGAGAACAGCGGACACAACTCCACAGAATTACTCCAGAGGGAAGTGGAGAGACTAAAGCAGCAGCTCAGCGAGGAGAAGGATGCTCAGGAGAGGCAGGCCAACAGCTTTGAGCAGGAGAGGCTCAAGTGGAACAAGGAGAAGGAGAAGGTCATTAAGTACCAGAAGCAGCTCCAGATCAACTACTTGCAGATGCACAAGAAGAACCGAGACCTGGAGAGGATCCTGAAGGAGCTCACTGCTGAACTGGAGAGCCGAGCGGAGCTAGGCCTGGACCTCAACTACAGCTCAGGGTTACAAACATATGATGACGTTATTGCCACCGAGATTTGATAACACATTTCATCAACCAGTTAAAGGGAAATGGACACTTGACTGTGATTTACCGCAAATAATTATGGTACTTTTACACCTGCAGAATATAGTTTTACAATGCTTATTTATTAGTATGTGGAAAAACTTATGACACTTTTAGTTGTTATTTCTTGTTTACATTCTTTTTTTTAAGATGCCGTCTGTCATTCACCATTAAAATTCTGAACATTTTTTCTTAGTTAAAAATCATTTATCAGTTGTTAATTAATACAGGCCAGACATTTGGTGATTCATCTGTTTTTATGATTAATGACTGATGATGATCTATGATAAGCATGATTGTGGCTCAGCTCAGCATCTGTCCCTTCCAGCATGGGAAACAGGTCTGCAGTGATGTAACATCTATTCTTGGTTTGGGTTCCTTGAACCTTCATTAACTTAACTTTGCATATTCACATTGCTGCTATGCTCCTTCACTCCTCTGTTCTTGTGGCCATTTATGCATGAAAAACTCAGTTTGAACATTTCAGTCACTTCAAAAACAACACAAAGGGCTTATGCACTTCAAAATACTGTACATGTTCAAATACTTTTAAGCTGGCATGCATTGATCTAACAGTGAAACATTAAACACAACATGCAACTAGACAGTAATGATACTTTATTTTACCTCCTGCATGTTTCTGATGTACTTGTTTTCAAATTCGAACTTGGTGTTCAGGACATTTCAGTGATTCATCTTGAAAAGAACACTTAAGAACTTCAGGTGCCATACAGATCACTGTTCTACTTATACAATAACCATCTCTCCATTTATATATGAAATTGCTTTCTGTATGCACACAAACCTCTTCATTAATACATTTATTGGGAATAAGCTCAGGTCTTTGTGAAAACAAATTATACAACTTACATATGGACACTATGAAGGCAAAGAAATCAGTGTGTCGTTTTAGTTCCCGGTACAGAAACGGCCATCATACACAACACCTCTTACTGAAACCAAATGCAAACTATTTTCGGTAATCTCTTTGTGATCCGTTTGTTTTTTAGAGGCAGATTGATGGAACAGGTAAAGTCCAGTAATGTCTGTCTTCCTTCTTCTTCTGTCGTAAATCTTCGGCAGCTCCACGCAGAGACAAACAGTCCTACCTTGCAGCAGCCCTGGACATTTGGCTTTGCTCTTTTGGATCTATTCCACTATTCACGGGCGCAGCCTTTTGTGAAACAGAAGTTTAACCACTTTCACCCACGCAACACTCAAGGGCCAGCACAAAGTATTATGGAAAAATGTATGCACACACACTGCATGGGTAAGGAATGTGGCAATCTTGAGATTACTCAGCTACCCACCATGACATTACACTAGCACGGCAGGTCAGGAGAGATTTAAAGGCACACAGATTTAAGTGGAGCTGTAAGGTGAGGGTGCTGTGAGCAGTGGCCCTCAAACTCAAGTGGCTGATAAGTGTTTTATAGCACGTACTCTGCAGAAAAGTAGACAAATATGCAAGTAGCAATCGTTGACACCACCGCCATAAAACTGGGGATATTTTTTTTGTTTGAGTCAAACACAGAGCAAACTGAAAGTCTTTTGAAAAAAAAAAAAAAAAAAAAAAAAAAAACCTCAGTGGAGCAGCCGGTAAGCTAAAATAAGAATTGGAAATAAGTACTAATAAACAAGCTAGGACACAAACAAGGATGATTTCATAAGCAGCAAATGTTATGTTATTAATTTAAAACATTGTCATCTGTGCATCAGTGCTCATTCTAACACCTTTGCTGATTAACTTTGCTGTATCCATCGTCTATGGCCCCGTTTACACGGAGACGCTGTGACAGTAAATCAGCCAGACTTTACTGAAGGGTATTGCCAGAAAAAGAACATGAGCACATCCGTATCCAAACGTCATTGAAAACATTGGCAGACAAACTTCTATTTTTATAAGGGGTTTATTTTTGGGGATGTCTATGCCCTCATTTAAGAGTTAGGCCAGTGGACCAAGTCATAAATCAGTGACAGAGATACAGAGAGGGAGAAGGAAAGAAACCACAGGTTGGATTCAAACCCGAGCTGTACACCCAAGAGACCACAGCCTCCGCTTGAGGGGCGCGTGCACCAACCACTAGGCTACCGACGCACCCTTTATGTTTTATTTAATGATGACTTACACTGTCCTTTAATGCACTTCACAAGCCAAAGGTACATGGATGAATACTTTTATTGTGCACAGCACACCACTACAAAATGGACCATACTGTGGTTATAATTAATATGCAGATGTAAAACAAAATAAAAGATGTCATACGCAATTGTTTGTATCTGTATTGCATAACTTGACAAGCGAATGCTGGATTCAGAAATAAGTGCTGTGTATTAGTTCAAAGATGTCAGCTGCACACTTGATTGTCAGTCCCTCATTATAATTCTCCAGCCCTCTTACATTCAATAATGAGAAGATTGTTTTCCTCTTTGGTTTAATCATCTAATATCTGCCTTTATAGTGTTTCCTTCCTCACGTTGCGCCTCTTTTCAGCTCAGCCTCTGTCAGAACTAAGCTGATTGGGCCAAATCAAGACTGAAATCAAATTAAAGTCCATTGTCAATGCTCGTGGCTTCGTTACTGACATGAAAAGAGGACCACCACACAGAGGAGATAACAGGAACTCAGAGTCGCTGGTTTGACATGAAAGAAAATAACAGAACTGGGGGATTTCTTACTCAAACTACCAATATAAGATCCATCATCTATACTCTTTATCCCTGTCATAGTTGTATAAAGGTAGATCCAATATTATATACTATAGTCTTAATGCAGTACGTGCACGAATGCAGCCATTTCAATTGTACTTTAAGAGCAGAAGACGTTTTCTAATGGTGTCCGTGCTTATAATATATATATTTTCCAGGGAATCTATTATTTTAATTATGGCAGGGGGGAGCGGAGGGTTTTTGGGGAAGGTTATGATATAAATCTTTTCGTATTGACTCAGCTGAACATGCAGAGTTCTGGTCCAGCAGATGTCTCAGTGTGATTGGACAGCAGTTAGGCAGCCGTCAGAAGACACTGGCTGATAATTTAGCCCTGCCCCTGCAGTGACATGATAATAACGCACTCATATCCTGCTGTGACTCTCCTGATCGGCTGACAGTCAAGCACAAAAGAGCCTGAATCCATTAGTGATGGGAAGACGCTTCTGCAAATCTGTTCAACATACAAAAGAAGGAATCTATTAAATATTCCCAGCCAAGAAATGTTATAATTCACATTTGAACAACTGTTGAGGGGGGAAATATAACTGTTCTGCAACAAAATAGGAGGTTTCATTTCATTTGCAGAGTCTCACCTCTAACATTATAATAAATATTCCATACCGGTAAATAATAGATGAGTCAATAACACTATCACTTTCCACCTTGGCCTCATTACTCATTACACACTCACATACTTGAATGTGCTATATCCCAGCTATACCCCCAAGCAATTAGTTGCTGTAAAATAACAGGGGGCTAGTTATTCAGGCATGTATATCATATTTTTATTGGTTTATTCCAAGACCTGAATGCAGTCCAGATACAGCAAACACAGCCTCAGCAAATCCCAAAGTGCCTCCACAGTCAGCAGAGTAATTGGGGAGGGAGTCCCAAAGGGTCCAGACTGACTACTGAACCCTCTTTTACAGACAGGTTGAAATGGCAGTGGAGGTAGATAGGAGTCAGTGTTAGTTTGCAAGTGTGTGTATAGGATATAAGTACAGGAGGAGGCTTGAATATTTAGTGTGAATAGGCCTGTTGTCTTTAGAGACTCGCTGGCTGGCAGGGAAACCATCTGGTTCCCCAGCCCCCCAGCTGCACTGCCTATGGTTCACCATTTCTATAGGGATGTTAAATTCTGCTTAAGGGGGGGGGCCGTTGGGGTGATAGGGATGCCAAATTGAGCCCCACTGCTCAAAATTAGCTAATTAACTCTATCTCTCACACAGAGACAATCTTCCTTTGTAAGAAATTCTGCCATTCATCACAATCCTTTCATTCTAATGCTTTGCCAAATAGTGGCTTTTGAAAGTAGAATTAACAGTTAAATATAGAATAACAAGCCCCTTCACTGAATTCATCACATTAAACATGGACAAAAACTATTATAAAGGATTCAAGAACATTTCAGAATTTAAGACCACATTTCAAAATGGGCTTTGTCTGCAACTTAATATTGGGATGAAACAATTATTTTGTTCAGAAATGAATCAGTTTTTTCAAGCCTTTCATATTCATGGAGATGCTAATCAGACTCCTCGTTACAGATGCTTGCCACGAGGGAGAAGATGTCAATGTGCCATGGTGATATCAAAACAGACTGTGCATATAATGAGATCTACTCATATTTTATTGACCAAATAATGGCATAAAATGTATATACAGTACATACATACATAAATGCATGATGCAACAATCAAATGTTTTAATGCTGTACACTGACTCTATGCACTGAGACAAAGTGATCGTATCCTGAGGTGATGATAAAACGAAGATGGGTTGCACTGCTCCCATTTAGCTGAAAAAGAAAAACAGATTCAGTGTTTTGTTCTTCTTTGTGCTACATTTTCACATGTTTTACATAACAATGTATTTAAATGGACCTACCGATATAGCGTTTGATTGAAGGTGTCCCTCTGTATGTTCGAATTCTACAAAACAATCAGTTTATGAAATTCTACGTTCAATTCTTCAATGGACATTCTGAAAATAGATACGGTGGATAGATGCCTCCCTTACCTTGCTCTGTGAGAAACTCGAAATGAGAAACATTTTGTGAGGTATTCTTTTCTATCTTTAAACGTTTGACTGCAAGAGAAAACAACACAACCAAATGAATACTTGTTTTTTTAATATCTTTTTAAAATAGATTTTTTTTTGTTTTTAATATTTGCACATGACAAATGAACTGTTTTTTCATGTAAATATAAAAAACAGTGATAAGCCCGACTTGCCACAAGAATATGTAGATATTGACACACAATAAACGTGTTCAAATCTGGTACAACAGATTTTTATGCCACTGTGGGATTTAGGCTAATAAAGGCAGTCTATTCATTGGCCAGTCATACTGAAATATCTTAAAAACGTTTGGGTCAACTCCATTGAACTTAGTGATTCTCAGAAGTTAAATTTGTGTTATTGGTCCTTCTCTTATTTTAAATCTGTTTCTTTCTAATCATGAGCTGTCTTTCCTACTTAATCCAAGAGTTTGGGGAATACATGAAGCAAGAGTGTGTGGCCTTCTCAATTTACCTCCTCAAGTGTCATTAACAATCCTAAGAAATTGCTTAGCCTAGCAGAGTAAAGAGCTGATCATACATGAACACGTGTGTATAAAAACTTGAGACTTATAATGTGTTGTGTTGAATCTTTCAATGCAGTTTACTATCTGGGATTGGATTATATCAGTTAAATGATCTGGTCCTTAATAGATATGTTTTATACAACTATAAATAATTAAATATTACATTTATCATTGTCCCTAATTTTTCAATGTGGGTGAGCTTTGTAACACTAATACTTACATCTGAACTGAACATGACTTATTTATAAATTGATGTAAATGACATTACCTTTATTTATAGTATGTCTTGGGGGGGCTTGTCTGTTTTTTTTTAAACATTAGGTACTGTAGATAATCATGATGCTATCAAAGATTATACATACCATTGTAGCTGTCAACAGTCACTGCAGAAATGTTGGTGAGATCAGCCAAGTGAATGATGAACTCTTGAGGAAACAAACCGGTGCTCATCCAAAACGTCGTGGTGTTTCTGCAGGAAGAGGGCCAAACAAACAACAAGTGAACATTTATTAGACGAGGTTGAGATCTAATAGCACTGAACTAATGCAACCTCTGGGATTAGCTTTAAGTTTGGCTACTTCCAGTGAATTTAAACTTCCAGTTGTTTCAAAGATAAGGAGCAAACACTCACCCGTCAATGATGTTTTCTGGTGGGTGATTCTCATCGCTGGATGCAGCGACCACCACTTTAGCACCCAAAGACTTTAGCGAGGACTCAATCATCTTTACTGACGCACAATATCATATAACATTCTGGCCACAGTCACCAATAAGTGCTTCTTCTATAACACCCAACTATCTGCTTTTACGTGTATTAGAGAAGTCGGAAACCGACGCTTCCTACGACCGTTGCCAAGCCAACCGATAAGTCGCAAGATATATACGTCAACGTCTTTGCAGCACGTCACGTACACGACGCACGTTGAATCGGTTGTTGTTTAGCAGTTAGCTAGCAGTGAATAGCAGCGGAGTCGACACTTCTTCACATGGCGAACGGGTGCAAAGACGTGTTGTTTGCACGTGGAACTGGACAGGTAAGCTATGGTGCAAAGTTAACAGGAGATGAAACCGCATGGACCTGTGTAGGCTGTTATTTTAACAGGTTTGATTGACATGTGGAGCTAGGAAGATGAGCTACTACCCACGACTAATATAGCTACATCATGTTGTAAAGAGAAAACGAAGAGGGAGAACGGTAAATCAGAGGTTACCTAGAGAGGTCCTTTGGTTGAGATAAAGTCTCCTCGTGGGACACACGCATCTCCTTTCAAATCCAGCATGTGCTGGATTAGCTTCAGCTACATGAGGATGCTGTGACATCCTTTAGGAGGGAGAGGGTGAGATTTTAAGTCAGGGGATGTGCAAACAAATACTGCCCTGTAAAGGTAGACTGTATGAAAAAAATATGATGACAGCATCCACAACCGCTTTGTCATGCTATCTTTGTTTTGCACTGAACATATAAATCTTGTTCACAGATGAATCTTTAATCTGCAGATTCTCTAAATCTATTGTTTTCTCTCTTAGAGTGACGATTCAGACATATGGGATGACACAGCATTGGTAAAGGCTTATGACAAGGCAGTGGCGTCATTCAAGGTAAAAAAAAAAAAGAAGAAAGCTTTGTAATTTGTTGACACAAGATTTTTATTGTCTTTGATTCTTGTCACTAACATCTCATCTCTTGCTTTGTGCGTCAGACTGCTCTTAAGGGTGAAGACGAGCCGCAAGCTTCCAAGAAAAAACAACCAGCCAAAAAACGCAAAAACAACAAAAAGAACCAGAGCAGGAAAAGGACGAACGCACCACCAGATAAAGTGGTGTGTAACTGCAAATAAAGATAACATTGAAATGTACAGGCAGTGGGAAAACATTAAGATGAGCATCATCGGTGTAAAAGTACAATCTCACCAACAGGACAGTCTGGCGTCTGGTTAATGTTGAATGATACATTTTATAATTCATATTTGCCTCCCGTCTCTTTATTTCTTGGTGTTGTGTTACAGTGGCAGGTTGGGGACTCGTGCTGTGCATACTGGTCTGAAGATGGCCAGCTCTATGCTGCCACCATCAACTCCATAGATGAGAAGAGAGGCACGTGCGTAGTTGTTTTTACAGGATATGGTAACGAGGAAGAGCAGAACCTTGAAGACTTGCTTTCTGAGATATCTGAGGGGGACGAGGAGTCAAATACGAAGGTAAAGAATGACCTTATTATGCACCAATCATTCTGACATTGACTATATTGTGTTCCTTTTATCAGACTTCATTAATTGAACAATCTTGCTTGGTTATTGAACAGGTGATCTACGTTGAATTCTTTGGGTTGTTTTGATGGTGCATTTTTGTTATTACCTGGTGCCAATTGAAAACATACGCCATGGGCAAATAGAAGAAATGGATTTAATGGCTGACATTTCTTACTATAATTATCTGATTTACTATCAGTACTGGACTAGAACAAGTTGAGATATCTTTTTAGAATTGACTTATATCTTGTTTATTATGCTTCGTCTCTGACTTAGAAAAAAAATACAACCTAATGTGTTTTGGCTTCTCGTCCACTTATAATAGCTGTATGAAATTGCTTTGAAGTCAGTTGAGGCAAAGTGAGATAAATATACTTTACAGTACATAATCTTTATCAAATTAAAACTCCTGGAAAGTGTCATACATAACAAATGGCGATATCACAGTGTCATCAGTCAAGTGATTAAGTTGTAATAAGTACAGCACTTGCATCCTTTATGAGTCGTAAATTAATTTGGCTGGAGATAAGTGAATTTTTGTCTTAACATTTTTTTCATTTGCAATTTTCTTTTCCCATTAGCTCCAAAGACAAATTAAGAGTTTATCCGTTCATGCAGGGAGGGAAAGACAAGTCAATGTTACAGCGAAATGTTTTTATAACTTCAGGTAAATGAGGTGGAATCATCGACTGAGGAGAGTGACAGGTCGACTAAATCAAACCAACACAAGAAACAACCACACAGTAGACCCCAGAGGTCAAAGACCCCCAAAGAAGCTCCTCCTATGTTGCCTCCTGGTTTCCCAGGGTTTCCTCCTTCTTTCCCGGGCCCACCTCCCATGCATGCTTTCAGACAGGTAAGCAGCATTTTGAATAAACCATGGGGGGAAATTGTGGTTTGCATCTGTTATTTTAGGGACATGCTTCTCACACACACAGGCCCGACTCATACATGTGCACAAGCAGGACCTGTGGACATGCATTAATGAAAAGATGTCAGCACTGAGGAGGGTGCCTCCCTGAGCTGGTGGGGGTTTGATACCTTGCTCAAGGGCACCTCGACATTGCCAGCAGTCTGGCATCTCTCCAGCTACCAGACCAACTTCTATATTTTTTGGTTGAGACTTGAACCGGCGGTTCTCCGGTTCCCAACCCAAGTCCCTACAGACTGAGCTACTTCCGCCCCTACAGCTCATGAACCAGAGTCTCTGGGCCTTTTTCAAACCAACCCCTACACACTCCCCCTCCGTGACGGAGTGCACTCTGTCAGAAGTCACACTCGCAGCTGAATGAAGTCCCTCCATCCAGGTGTAGGGTAGAAATACAGCAGCAGGCCTTGGGACAAACTTCACTCTCTCAGGTGGAAACAGGAAGTGTGTGTTACCATGGTTACTCAGCGGCATCCTGGGGGAACGGCTTATTATTAATGTACCTAATACATTCTGTAAAAGTCATTATGTAGATTATTTTTCTCTTGTAAATTATATTATATTATATATATATAGACTTATAGCAAAATGATCAGATGGAGCCCACATTCTTTGTTGTAATTTATAATTGAATGTTTAGTTAATTTATTATAATATCAAAGTACAGGTTGTCTTAAATGAAAGCACAGTCTGTGCTTTTAAATGAAGTGGTTTGAGACGGACTTAATATGGCGGGCCCTCTGCGTGGACGCTAAAACAGAGGGGTAGGGCTAGGGTGTAGTGGACGGTTTGAAAAAGAACCTTTCTGTGTTGCAAACAGACAGATTTCAGACTCCTTTTTTAAAAAATTAAGTTTACTAAAGAGGGTCATATGAAACATTTCAATTATAGTGAATTTAATTTTTGTTTATTTCCTTTGATCATAATGTCTTTTTCAACCTCTACCAGGGAGCAAACAGACAAGCTGGTGGTCAGGGGCCTGTACCTCCTTCCTGGCCTCCCATGATGCCTTTCGGTCCACCAGTGAGTTGGAGTGTATAATTAAACTATTAAAAAAAAGTCAAAACAGATACTGTTTGTTTGAACAAATGCATGTGAAAACACACTTTTACTCATTCAGCTTCTAATTGAGAGAACTTTAGATTTGGCTCTGTTATGATGCAATGACTACAAATACTGGCACCTTTGCTTATCTACACTGCGTTTTCACACATGCCTCTGTTGATGTCTGGTCCACAGATGATCCCTCCTCCTCCACCGATGAGCCCTGATCTGGTGGATGACGAGGCCTTGGGCAGTGTGCTCATTTCCTGGTACATGAGTGGATATCACACAGGATACTACCTGGTATGTGCTTGGAATCTAATTGGCATATGACAGGCTTCAAAAAAGGAACTCTTAAGTATTTTTAAGGGTTCATTTTCCTGCATCACATTATCAATGGCAGTGGGCACAAGTAGTAATTAGATGCTGTTCTTGTTGAAGATGGTTAATTTTTGTGCCAATGCGTTTGAGCTAATATGCTGTTCCAGCTTCCTTTAAGTTGTTCTTGACGTTTGAAGCAGAGCTACAAAATAAAAGCATGCTGTTTTTTTTTTCTAAAGGGGTTGAAGCAAGGACGAAAAGATGCTGCCAATTGGACAAAACTGCACCACAAATGAAATGATCAAACTACCATAGTTTCTGTCACCGGAGCTGCAGTGATCCTCTCGGTCGTGCCTGATGTGTGTCCTCCTTGTCTAAAAAAAGAAATGTTTATAAATGTATTGTGTAACATTCATTAGAGCCCAATGAAGATAATTTTGTATTCTTTTGTAAATAGATTGAATAAAGTCTTTCGGAGCACAGGATATGACGAACTCAATGATTTGTTTTTTAAAAATCATAAATGTGTAACACATTGTAAGCAAAGGTTGTAAAGTGCATCAGGAATGATCATAAAAACAGTAAAGCTGATAAAAACACCGTGGATCTAAGACAGAAAAGACTACAGTAGGGAAGTTGGACTTGATTGATTTTTAATGCATTAAAGTGTCAAACCACTATTTCGAATGATTGTACGGTAGATTTTATTTTTAATCCTCAGAAAAACGTTACATATTCCCCTCTGAAAAACAAAAGCGTTGTTCACTGAATAGAACATAGAACTTATCCAAATGAGCCTATAACAGACTGACTGATGCGTGCTTGTAATGACATGTGTTGTCCAGTAGAAGTCAGACTCGTGTAATGTATTCACATTACAGGTCAATCAAGTTGGAATTCATAATAACTTGATCTTTAAATCTGCAACAAAACACTGCCATACTGAGAATCTCTGTATATTTCCAACTGTGTGCGTCTGTTGTACACTGGTATCACTTGTACTGCAAAGCACTTGATTGCTAACTGGAGATGTACTTCAGTCCCTCTGGTGTTTTCCACACAGTTAATTCACAGAACCGTTCCACAGTATGACTTGCATTGAAGCTTTAGTTTCTCCCTGAGGTGTTCCCTCATTTTCCATCAAATAAAGGATTGCATCCATCATAACGGTTCAGATGTATGCATATTTAAAGGTGACTGAAGGCTAAGTTACAACTACAGATAGTTGGACACATTTCACCAGTTCAGTGAAAAAAAAATGGTTTCTTTAAAAGAGTCAAAGATGTTCACTGTACTTTGACCGTCAAATGATAAGGATCAGAATATGAAGATTAAGATTGTGTGTAAATTACATTGACAAGGAAGGGATCAAATTTATGATCCTTATATATATATATATATATATATATATATATGCTGCTTTCATAGCTTTAGGAGTTTTTAACAATGTTTTTTTTTTGTCCTGAAAAGTTATCCTGGAATGTAATAATAATAATGTAAGACCAGAAGAGAGAGAGAGAGTAGGATAATGGTTGCAAAATACCAAAGCTACATCTTTTTAGAATATAGAAAACACATCTAATTACAGTGGTATGCCACAGACGAGCTGCTGAACCTTTATCATTCCACATTGAGGAAGCCAAACAGATAGATATCCAATATTTCCTATATAGCAACCATATAATGTGTGTGCATGCGTGTGTGAGGGAGAGAGAGAAGTAGTGTAATAATGTGTGATGCAATGTAGCAACATGATTGTCTGCTGTTTTTCATTCCATGTGATCTTCCTCCAGCTGCTGCACAGCCATTGCTTTCTGAGTAAATAGCAGCCCCTTTGTTTGTGTGCTGACTTTGGTCTACATTTTATAGCCCACTGTGACTTTTCCGGTGTTAACTGCTGTATTTAATTTTCACTGTCTGCTAACAGTCACTTTTGTTTCTTCCAGTTTTTTTCAGCATGTTTGGAGAAAGAGCGAGAGAAAAGAGAGAAAACAGAACAGAAAGAAGGGATGGTAACAGAAGGAAATGTTTGTGGGATTTTCAAATATGTACCATAAACGAGGGGTGATAAATCAGACCTATCTATCCCCCACAGATGGGTTTAAAATCTAACACAGCAGAGCCTGCACATAAGCCCATTGCCTGCCTGACTCTGCAGCAAACTGAGCTGCCCAAAGGGCTCGATGCAGCCCTGTGAGGAGTTAAAAGGGGGTCAGACCGAGCTTGGGAAAGTACTGCTCCCCTCTGAGGCTGTCTACCCCCTACTGACCATAACGGCATGAGGCATGTAAACATAATCTGCATCTCACATAGTCCCTACTAGGAGACAGGCACATATCAGCGAGATCACATTGCTGCATGAGTTACATCGCCTTCAGCTATTTACTTAAGCTCACAACATCAACAAACATCCTGCTTCTAAATAAGAGTCTGAGGGGAGATTGGAGAGACGGGGGCTTCACTGGGTATCTTTCCAAAGACACTGAACACAAAACACAGTCATCAGTGCAGGATTAAGATAGTGGTGCAAACACCATTAAACCCTGGAGGAGGAGAAATGTTTCTCTTTTGACAGGAAAAACTAAATTTGGACTGTCAGGCATAATAGGTCAGAGTTGAGTCTGTACTGTATGTGGTACGAAATGTGGTTCAGATGATATATGGAAAATGCAAAATCTATCTAATTTTCAAATTTATACTTTACCTTTATCCAAGCAACGCAAACAATTCTTTGCAAACTGACAATGAATGCAAATTGTGAGACTGGCAGATAGACAACAGTAAGAAGGCAGTTAGTGATTTAGACAGCGATAAACGTAAAAAACTATAAAAATAATTCCCTGATACAGAGTTTTCATGAAAGCCATGATGTTGTAAATTGGCTTGCATTTACACAAACCCCTTATAATAGGTATAGAACTATCCATTTCAGCCTTTGATAACAAAAGCTTTTGAACTTGTTTATATATCTGTTCTTTTTTCTCCTTATTTTTAATGACTAATATTTAATTTAGATGGTTTACGGTTATACGGATTAACACGGATGGTGTTGCCCAGTGTCTAAATGTGCCGACATTTGTAAGTAAAACTTTGCTGAAAACTCGATTACCAATGGATTGTTCTTATCACACAGTTGATCAGGAAGACACTTTACAATAAATGGTGAAACACTCCATGAGACAAAGGTGAACAGTTCATAAAGGTGCAGTCCAGTGTCTGGATAAATTATTCTTTCTTTCTATTGGGTGCCACCATGAGGCTTGGACTTCCCAGCAGACTCACTCATTCTGTGCGACCTCTGCTCTGTGAGATGGATACTTGATGACTTTCTGACCTCTAAGAATTCCACTCACAGCATGTCCAGTAGAGTCCTGGTGCCCTGCAGAGTGTAATTTGCATTTCGAGTGGACCTTCATGCTCTTTTGCAGAGAGAATTAAGTGTTATAAGCTACGTAGGGGTACATATACCCCTCACTTTACAGCTCCTGTAGAGTATCATGAAATAGGAATTAAGAAAAATAAGCATCACCTTGAACATACTATACATTTGAAAAGCTTCAAGTCAAGGAATTTGTTTTTCTGGTATCCACTTTAAGTGATATAGGCTATAGTAGAAGTCATGTAGCCTATTACAAACCCAGCTGGAACATGTTGTGATTCCTCATTTATAATTACCCATCACATTGACGTTTTCTGTTAAAGACATAGAGTCAACAACATCATACAACTCAGACTGAGCCTCACTGATATCTAAAAAGGTGTTACTTCGATGATGACAGACAATGGTGTATGTGCTATAATTAAGTTAATGAAACAAAATTCAGAATTACTTCAGAATGTCAATGAAAACTTTGGATAAGTTATTGTTTACTATGAATAAGCTTAACGTAAAATAGAGAGAAAAAAGTGTAGCCTATATTTTAAAGGTTATAGAGGCCTATGCCAACTGAAATATCCTAATTAGGTCATCACGGTTGTGTTTTTATGCCTCATCCCTGCTGAATGACTTGCGTAAACATGCCTATATCTATCTAATATATTGCAATTATAAATCTCAGCAGACACTGATCGCCAGTAGAGGTCTCCGGATACAGGACAGGACAGGGCTAAGTTAGGTCTCAGCTGCTCCACATGGGATGTCAGTCAGTGTGTCACGGTGCAGGACGCACAAGGGGAACTGTTTGGAAAAGTGAAAAGTCAGCTGTAAGGGAGGAAGAATCCGTGTTTCTGTTTATTTTCTGAAAAGACTTTCTTCGGTGTCATTTCTAACATCAGAGAAAACTTCAAGTGTTTGATTCGGGCTTTGCTTCAAAACCGCCGAGGACTTTTCCCCAGTGGGACTATTTGTGCCGCCGCTTGGATCTACGCTCGGGTGTTTTTTTTTCTTTTCTTTGGCACTTTTCGAAGCGATATCCTCTGCTGTCTCTCACTTTAACTGCGTCTGTCTCACACGGTCGACTTGCTCTGGAATTTTTCTGTGAAGTTGCCAGAAAAGCAGGGACGATGTTTTGCCGAAACCAAACAGTGAGAGCAACCGTTGCCCGTGGCTCTGCCCTGGAAATGGAGATACGGCGAGGAAAGTTCAGAAAGAGCGTTTTCCTGGAGACATCACAGGTAGAGACTCTGGTTGTCCACCAGTTATCACTACACACACACACACACACACTCACAAGTCACAACAAACACAAACTCACACTAATGCACACACACACTCACACACGCTACGGGGGATTCTCAGTTTACAAGTCTCCAACTGATCTCTCTCCTCCTAAACTTTTTGCCACACTTTAATCTTTCTCTGAAGGCTTCTGAAAGTGTGTCCACTACGCTTTTGCTCCGTGCCATATTTTAATTACAAAGCATTTGGGAGCTGTGCTGTTGCGTTCAAGTCCTCAAATCAAGGCAGTTAATTGCATCATTTTGTAGCTACTTTGCTTTTAATCTGACTCCAAGCAGAAAACGTTAATTTTCCTACAGAGACTTAAAGACGGCGTGTTTGCGGTGTGCAGCCGGACGTGATAGTAGCTTTAAAGTGAATATTGTTGTCTCATCTCCCAAGATATTGTTTTAATATTCTTTAATGTTTTGGTAGTGTTGCAATGCTTGCACTTTCAGATGCATGGCTTTTGCATTTGTTTTTCATTATGGCCTTTTGTAATTTGTTATAGCCCATTATTCTTCACAATTTTCTGCAAGCACTTTTAATGAACAGCACCAGAAACAACTGGGACAATTGCAGTGGGAGAGTCACCTGCAAAGAAATCTAACGGCTCCTAAAGATGAGAACTGGCTGGGTCAGAAAGTTAGCTTTCATTTGTTTCCCCCATGTTTGTTTATCAACGAAAGCTCCCATGTAGACATCTGCTTTACGTTAGCCACCACTTGTCAGCATTGCAGGCAGACTCAATGGCAATACAATGTAACCTGTAATTAGTTTAACTTGTGAGCCACTTTAATACTTTTATCGCCAAGTCTCTTTCTGTACTCCTTCTGTTCCTTTCTGTCTGTGAAACACTCAATTGCTTGTCTAAGCCCAATTGAGTGGCAGTTTGCATTTCCCTTTGGTTTCACTTTAGAGAACTGGCATTGGGATTTTTCAATCAGAAAAAAATGTCCCTTTTTGGTGTTAGTAGCTCATAAAGTACAATATAACCCATATTTTACATGTGCACAGTTTTAGAAGTTCAGAGATTGTTTTGGTATTTCTGGACAGAAGAAAAGTGATGTATGTTGAACTGAGAATGAGGTAGAGGAGAGGGGCGGCTCAATTGTAAGAGGATACTTAAGGAATGTTAATGGGGCAATATGGTGAATGGAAAAGATTGGGTATTGATTGTGTCTTCGTTGGACCCTGTCTGAATCCCTCTCACCTATTTACCCCTGGATGTTTGTGTGTGTAAAGTGAGTATGTGTGCAGCATATACCTTTACCAGTTCATAAGATGTTTATAATTCATGTCACAGGAAAACATAGCTAATCCATAGAGAGAAATGCATACGCCTCAGTATTGATCTGCAGTCAGAATTAGCCTGATCTGGTGTCAGAGCAGCAGTTCATTTCTTTTGCACTGACTAACAAAGACAGAATACATGCTGGAGTAGAAATGTTGTTGTTTAGTTAATGTTTCTATACATTTAACCAGGAACTAATGATGTCCCATATTTTGAGACTCTGGGGAGATGATGATTGTCGTACAAGAGGTATACGACTCTTACAGATTGCATTAAACGATCACAGTTCATGCGCCAGTGTCTTATTTTACGTACGTCACATTATTTTTGTGTTTTTGATATTTTTGATGTTTGATCAAAAAGAAGATTTGAAGACATTAAGCACCATTTACTCCTTTTACCTAATCTGTTTAGTCTTTCTATGAGTTAGCCTTCCTGTCTTTTCAAAACAACAATCACTGCTTCCTTTAACGCTGTAATCTGCTCTCTGCTAGTTCTCATACAACTTTAATTTGTGTGTCTGCCTTTGTCGCCAATGCTAATGATCCTCTTTCAGACTCTGAGACACTCCTCCAGCAGTGTGTGTGTGTGTGTGTGTGTGTGTGTGTGTGTGTGTGTGTGTGTGTGTGTGTGTGTGTGTGTGTGTTAGGGCACTCTCAGTGCCACTGTGGAACCAGCCTGTGGCATTTCAATGAAGCAGGATACCTCACTGTGAAAGAACCCTATTTTCACCATGGAAGCGGATATCGCTTGTGTGTGTGTGTCTGTGTATGTGTGTGTGTGTGTTTTGTGCCTACCTCTTAGTGAATGTTTGAGTGTTAAGGTGTTTTTGTAGAATTTTTCTTTCACGTTATCAGAGAGTAAAATGCATAAGGCTTAAACAGCTGATATAAAAATACTCCTGTGTTGGACTAAACCCAAAATGTGGAGGTCCAACTCTTTGCTCATCAGTATGCATGCATGCAGTGAAAATGTTTGCTCTGTTGTTGCAAAGAATATCCTGGACTCACCTCACATGGCCTGTTTTCAAACAAGACTTGCAGCAAATAAATTAGTTTATTGCCACCTATGTGTTTACATGTACAAGGAATGTTGTTTTTGAGGCTTTACAGTAAACGGAGAGAATGAAAATGTAGAAATATTAAATGGCATCACTAGTGTCGAGAAACGTATATGTTTCTGTATATATACAGAATATACAATAGTTAGAAAAAAAGTTTTAAAGAATGGATAATAAAGTATAAATATATATTATTTAGTGTCTTAAGAGGCACATTTATTAAATTTGATTAGATCAATAATTTAGCTTTCATTATGTGATTATTGTTGAAAGGAAAATTGAAGGACCCTTTGAATGGAAGACAATTTGCATTTGAAAATTAAGCCAAAAACTCAATTTAGAAAGTCTAAATCACTGCTATTACTAATCCTCATCCCTGCAAAACCAGGGTTTGGGGATTTCAATATGTGCCTAATTATGGTAATTAGTTGTGAAAATAAAAGATTTAAAAGTTTTAAATATTGCCAGGTCCAGTTTTGATGTATTAAAGCCTTGGCAAGTAATAGTTTCCATGTGAATATAATTCAAAAGCACCAGCTTTATCATAGAAGTCGTTCTTGCTCTGGTTTGATAGTGCTGAATCATCATCTGCTGTGTGCAAATCCCAAACTGACAGGATATATGTATTACAGTCAGAGAGTAGAAGGAGAATAACAGAGAAGAATGAGCAAGAGATTCCATGTATTTGTCCTGAATACCATTCTGCAACCATCTTGTCCATGCTCTGCTGAGCTGAGAATACATCTGCTTTCTACATCCCACCTCTGGTGCACGAGGACACCGGTGTGTCTCTGCACTCTGATCCATCTCTCGACCAATTGACCAATCTGCCGTCTTAACTAAATCCACTCAAGCCTGCAGAGGGAGCGTTGGTTCGAGTGCTTATTATTATTATGAAGGAGGAGCTGGAATGTCCTCTGTTTCAACACTCCAACCCTGCATTATGTCTAACCCTGGGCTGGTCCTATACTAGTCCACACCACTGTGGCAAGCACCAGCTATGCAAAGGCCAGGAAGTGGTTTCATGTGTATGCAATGGCACACCCATCCACCCACACTCTCTCCCAGTATGCTGCAGTGTATGGCGAGGGCTGGGAGTCGGCCATTTGTGTTGAGTAAAAGGTTTAAGAGCTTTGGGACTGTGGTTTGGTTGGTTTTGGTGCTCTGCCCTTCTCCACCCTGTACCCTTGTAGATCCACACACTCTCACTACACTTGGAAATGTGGGTGTTACTTTTGCTTCATATTTATTCACCCATCCATTAAAGAACATTGTGGCTTCACCAGTGATGTAAATTAAGGTAATGTGATGTAGCTCATAACAAGATTTGGTTCATCAAAAAAAAAAAAACTCTTCCTTCTTTTGCTACAGTTGGATCAGGTATGAGGCATCGTTGCTTGTGTCAGTGAAATGTGATGCCTCCTGGTGTTATTTCTTCCAAGACTGAGATACTGAGACACTAATAAGTCTTCTCCAGATGCTCTGACGTATGGTTCACAGACCCTGCACTGTAAGTAGCTGTTTCAGTATGGGTTATTCTGATGTTTAGTGTGGCCTGCAAGCAAACTGTGATGCCTCTTCGAGCAATATGTTTGTCTCGCCACAAACAGGGAGAGGGGTCATATAGATGTTGCCAGGATGACACTTTTTTTTTTTCCAAGCAAAGCACCTCAGTCCATGAACCCATTGAGTGAAGAGATGTTTTCAAGGAATGCCAAAAACTTTCATCCAAATCTTCCCCCTCAAGGCTGCTCTGTATATCCAGAGAACAATGGGCCATCACTGCACAGAAGCTCCAGACTGAGTCAGTGCTGGGGCATGAAATGTTGGGCTAAAGGGGCTTCTTACGTGAGAATGCATTCTATGTGTCAAATTTGTGAAACACGGCAAACACAGAGTTCTGCGAGGAAGCTATGCTCGCTGATTACTTTGGCACAAATCTTCCGAATGGAAGTGGGACTAGCCAGTCGTGCTTGAATCTGCCTGAACCCTAAACTGTGGTTTTGTGTGCGTCTCTGGAGCTAAACCCTGCAGGGGTGCAGGGAAGATGCCAGGGAAAGGTTTTCCCCTTCCAAGACCCTTCCTCTCAAACAAAGCACAACCACTGGGGCTTTCTGCTCGGAGGCTTTCTTGGTATGCCCAGGGATGTTTTAACTAGCAAATGTTTAACTTTTCTTTTTTTCATTACTTGGGCTTTGTGTGATTATCATTGTGGAGCTCTGTTCCTGCTCAGCCTCTGAGTGAGCGTGGGTGAAGCCATTTTTAATCTCAGTATCTTGGAGCTGCTGGTAAAAATTCAACCACTGTCCTGCTGTTGTTCCCATGGTCAAGAGTTTGATAAGAGAAGAAAGCTGCATTGTTCAAATAAAGTGTTTAATAAAGATTATTTCACTGAACTCTCACACACGCATCCTTTATCGTCTTATATAATAAGACAGGGTTGTGTTGCACTTTGTTTTCAAATAATAAATCTTTTGTCTGTGGGGAAATAGCCTGCAACAAATGTAATTCATGTAATGTTCTTATTGTTATGCAATGGTCATTTCCTCCAGCCTCTGTTTAGTTCCTTTCCCTGTGAACTTTCCTGAGCAACAGCTGACGATCTCAAAATAACCTGAGGATTTTTTTTTTCTCCACTTTTTTGTGTGGCCTCAAAAACCTTGAAGCTCTCTATTTCATTTGACAAACACACACGCATAACATTAGTCTTGTTGTCAGCGGATGTCTCTGTGCGCTCGTCTACCACGGGACAGCAGCTAACCTCACGGCCCTATCTTATCTGACCCCTCACTTAACTGGACATGAAGTACGACAGGTTCAACACTGAGATTGAAGAGAAGATAGAAGTGCCAACATGAAGGTACAATCTGATGTTTTTTTGTTTCGTTTTAGTAATTGACATGTCTTCACTCTGGTATTTCACTTATTTTCTTTCTTGTGTCAGTGGTATGCCGCCATGCAGTAATAGATAGTCACTTGCCAACTCTCGTGTTAATTAAATCTTAATTTGGTCGAAAAAACCCCCCAAAACAATCTAACAGCTCCATGTTCTTACATGTCGTTTTAAAAAAAAAACCAAAAAAACACATTATTGCCAAAGCATGAAGTTCTAATCAGACGAAAAAAAATTATAATTAAAGATTGAGCTTTTTTTTCCCTTTCGTGTATTTTGGGTTTTTTTTTCTTCAAATCTTTAGTTGCGGTGCTTCATTGAGTTAACCATGTATTTCCAGTTTCTTGTCACTGTAAATAGAGTCGGAGCAGACTTCCACATCGTTAGGGTCGTACATGTTTTCAGTCACAAGTGTTCTGGTCTTGTGTGGATATCTTGTGTGTGTGTGTGTGTGCGTGCGTGCGTGTGTGTGTGTGTGTGGCAGCTGGTGTCAGGGTGCAGTTTAACAGCTGAGGGTCTGATGTTGCAAGTGAGCCCCACCCAACCACACACACGGTACATTTTCTCTACATTATAGGGCTCACACTGAACAAGGAGTTAATAGAGAAAGCAAAGATAGATAGCAGGCATGCATGAACATACACACACACACACACACACACACACAGGAAGTGAGTCACACATACTGTCAGTGTGTATGCATCTCCCTGTATGTAAGACCTCCTTGCTATTCTGTTGTGAATGAAAGCTGCTGTTTTGAACTCTTCGTTAGTCATTCATGATTACTGCAGTCTGTCAGCCTCTCTTTCACACCCACATGGCACACACAGACACTCTCACACAGACACACTCTCACACAGACACACACACCTTCAGACAGTGACTAAGCAGCATCATCTTGATGCAAGGTCCATTGCGTATTCTCAAACACTGACAGGCTTTGTTCACACACTTATCGCCGGCCTGAGCGAGGCTGTCGCTGGCACTGACCCGGTTAACAGACCGATGGAGAGATAGATGGAGGTGGTGCAATCACTGACTACTTTCCTGCAGTTTTCCCCCAGATGGGAAACTTCCCCCCTGCGTCCTTCAACCTGTCCGATTCACTTAAGACCCAGAGTCAGCAAAGTGGATAAAGCTCCCGAATCGGGATTACCCAGAACTGTTAGATTCTTGTGCTCCTATTTTTAGAAAAATACTACTGAGGGATTAAGATTCATTCTTTCTTGTAAACTAAACTTTCACAATTCTAAAGAAATTGGCCTCCGCGGTACAATTGGCCTAGATTTAGGAAATTTGGTAGGCAAATCGTATGTACCAAGCCCTACAATAAAGCCTCCTAAAGCGATACTCAAAGCTTAAACGAAAGTCTGCCTTTCAGAATTGACATTTTTATTTCAGTCTTTTTACAGGAGACACACTCTGAGATCGTTCAACTTATCCAGTTAAAGCTTTTTTTTTTTCACTTAGTCATAAAATGGTTTTATACAGTAAAAGGAATGATGTGTCTTCCACTTTAAAGATAATGAAAATGCTCACTATTAAAGCATTGAACTGCAGGTACGCCGTCAAGCTGCCATGTGAGCGTTTATGTCTCTCCGATGTTTCTTCTCCACAATCTATCAACGCCTCCCTTCCTCAGGAGAGCCACATTATGTGGGCTGCACCACTTCTCTGTGCTCATGTCCCCTGATACAGCAGCAGAGCTTGTTCTTTTTGTCATGTACTGTACCGCTAACCCAATTTCCTGATCCAGATCCCACAGAGGAAGACCTCCTTTGTCTTTAACTCTCGACAGCCACAGAAGTATATTGTTTGTTTTATGTCTTTTTATCACTCGATAATCTATTTCCACTATTTGTCTTCGAGACGAATAGTGGAAACTCCAGAGACCTTGAACATCACCTATCGAGCACATCACTTACAGACTCTAGCACAGAGTGTAGACTTCCTCATGCCTATGGTATCGTCTTCCTGCGAACATAAGACCCCCTCTGTGTAGGCTACTGCTGCTCTGTTAAACATTGGCGAAAAGGCTCACACACACACACACACACACACACACATTATGTACACACACATTCCTTTGTGGGGTTTCATTTACAGTCCAGGCCTCTTCTTGTCAGCCACCCTTTGACTTATCACAGGCTTCTCAGAAACATGAGAGGCTTTGTAATAATCGTGATGCTTAATACTCTTAAATTTTTTTTTTTTAAATATAACTAACGATGAACCCTTAACATAATAGTTGCAAATGGTGTAACTTGGTAAATCCTACAGGAGTTGCCAAACCAAATGAGAAATGTAGCCCTGTGTTAGTATAGGGTTTTGTAACATTTTGTTTGGACGCACAAACTGCAGCTGGAAAGATTTTTAACCTTTCTAAAAAGCATTAAACCACATAGTTAGGGACAAAAGACAAACTGTGCATCAACTACACAACACTGCGGATTGTAAGTTGAACCTGCAACACCATGGACAACCATTAACCTTGAACCCCGCACAGTTATTAAAGCTGGAGAATAGTGGGAAGTTCAGTGTCAGCCCTCTGCTTCTTCTCTTCTCTTGCAGTCTCTTCTTTTCTGTTTTATTCTGACAGGCTTCTTGTTCCCTGCTCCTGTTCATCACATCACCACCCTGCTTTATTGTGAAATAGATGGGAGTCATAACCGTTCTTTCATACAGAGGCAAGCGCTCCGAGGAGAATCAATACGTGTTTGGAGTGTATGTGTGATAGGTGGGTGTGTTGTACATGCCTGTTCCTGCACTGATCGTACTATTGTTTTCATTTTGTGTAATCACATTGAGTTACAAAGCGATGAGTTCAACCCACATGTCCCACTGTGAACTGTGGGTAATAACCTGCGACTGTAGCTGCTCGGTTGATGGTTGAATTACACTGCAGCTCTGCCCTCATACTGTTAAAAAAAAACACTTTTATATCACATAATTTGGTGCAGAAGAGAGTCGAAAATGTCTAAATCCCAAGTGCAGCTGGGCCATGAGATAAGTGCATGAATTTGTGTTGAGGAGAGGTTAAAGGGGCGAAACCTCCAATGATGCTGCTCTTCTCTGATGATGCTGAGCAGGTGTTTCACTTTACAGGAGCAGATGGGTCTATTATGCATGTCTGCCTGCCCTGCATGCTGCATAATGTACCGGTCCCTGCCAGCCTGCCTGTGTTTTAAAGTGTTTGTTTACGGTGCCCAGCAGCAGACGGTGTGCTGTCAGATTTGGTTGTATCATCTTGTTGTTCCTGCTGTTTCAGCAATTCTATGTCTGGTGTCGATTGCCTTATATCTAAGAAAATAGAAAGTGATCAGCTTGTATAGATGCAAAACAAAGTAAATCTGGATTGTTTATCAACCGCATTGAAGGTACAAAAGCTGCTTTGGGTGCATCTGTAAGCATGTCATTCAAAATAAATTGTCTATTTGAAGAAACAAATGGAAAATCAGAAAACACAAATCATTCCTAATGTTGTGTCTGTATTAATCCAAATAACTTTACCGTGACTTCAGAGAACAACATGTTCGGCTGTAGCTTCCTCAGGTTCACCTGGCAACATAAAATGACAGTAATTTTCATTGTGCCAGAGTTTATTTTTTATTTCTTCTATGTCTCTACTAACAACTGGCATGTGAGAGAGTGGGTCAGCTGTGCTTGGAGTACCCTGTTGGTCATTGTTCATGTATTTTTTTAAGTCTTTAAATATGTTTGAACATTTTCTGCCCTAAGTATAGAACTGACTGAGTCCATAAATACAACAAATATTTCAAAATTGCCATGTAACTGAATTCAGCACGCATTTTTGATTTGAAGTTATTTTGTGAAGTGTTCAATTATTTTTCATACTGATGTACAAACTTATAACTGTTGAAATAAATAGTTAATTCATCAACTGGTGAGAAAATCTAATGTAAGTGTTAGTTATTGCCTCTGATCATTTATGAAGCAGTAATCACACATTAGATTATTTGAACTCATGTGAGGAAATAGGATGATTGACTGCTTTATTTCTGTTTAATCGAACTGTAAATGTATATATGTAAATGTTGAGCTTATTTTATTTGACCATTTTCCAACATTCAGTAACTGACTGATTAGTCTTAAATAATTGGTTAAATTTACTATCTGAAATCAGCCGTGTGATTAAACCGTATGGAGGACATATTATAACAAATGACTAAACGGGAAAAGATTTGCTTTTAAAAAGTCATTGTGTTCTCTACCTGAACTTTATGTACATTTATAATCTATTTCCAGACCCGCTTCGCCAGGGGATCCCCTGAAGTGGTTATTAGACGGTCCGATGATTAAACCAGCAGGCTATGAGATGTTTGTGTTGCGGATGACTGAGCTGACAATATTTTTTTTCTTGAAAGCAACTTTTTTTTTTTTTTTGCTAGTTTCCGCTGAAACGAATGGGGGAATAGATTCAGACTAGATGTCTAAATTAATTCTGATTAAACAGGAACAAAGAACAGGCTGATTTACTCAAATTGACATCATGTTCAATAACATCACTATGTTCAGACAGTTAACCTTATCAGACATTCGCCTCCCTCTCTCCTATAGCTGAGCAGAGATCAGTAACGTTAAATGATGTTTGGCCTGTCAGTTTGAGCTATGGTCCTCCCTACAGTCTCCTCTGCATGTTTAGATTCTTATATTGCTTCTGCAGATGTTTACATTTGTAGCTTCTGTTTTACATGTTACAGAGACAGAGTTTTACTGCAGGCAGCCGCATCTTGTCTGGAGCTTGACAAAGAAAATGTTTGATATGGTTAGGAAGAAGTGACCTCATAACCATGTTTGGCTTTTTATATATGGAACAATGACTTTTGTTGTGTCTCTGTCTTTCTCTTCACTGCTAAGCTCCACGTCCGTGTCTGGTCTGGTTCAACTTTGAGAGGAAAACAAACTATACTGTATTGACTAACATGTCTGCATTGTTTGTTATCAGTTAGATTAACTGGTTCGTGCCATTCCTGTATCCTTTCCTTTAAAAAATGTGTTGGACATTTGGCTTCGTTTCTGTTTCTGCCCTGCAGAGGGAGCCATTGCTCCACTTGTACATCCGACTGAGACGCCTCGATCTCCTCTTCTTCACCTTTCTGTTACAGCTTTGACCTTCAATTTATATTCACCTCACAAACATTAATAGAGATTTCACTTTTTTACGTACAGAATGAATTGCTTCACCATACATTTCCTTTTAAAATCCACAAACATCGTCCTCTTATATTGCACAGCCTGCCCCCCTGAGGGCAGAAATCAATGGAGATGAATTGCCTAACGAGTATGTTTTCTGCTCCACTCTTCAGAGTGATGAGATGCTGCAGTCTCCTGTGACCGGCTGAGGTAGCGATCCTAAGAGTCAGCAAGGATTCTGGGATGCAGCCAGAGCACTTTGCCTTCTCTCGTCTGTGTGTGTGTGTGTGTGTGTGTGTGTGTGTGTGTGTGTGTGTGTGTGTGTGTGTGTGTGTGTGTGTGTGTGTGTGTGTGTGTGTGTGTGTGTGTGTGTGTGTGTGTGTGTGTGTGTGTGTGTGTGTGTGTGTGTGTGTGTGTGTGTGTGTGTGTGTGTGTGTGTGTGTGTGTGTGTGTGTGTGTGTGTGTGTGTGTGTGTGTGTGTGTGTGACTGAGTACTTGAGCCTGAGTTTTTTTCTTCATAGCAAGAGGTAATATTGAGAAATAAGATTATCCCTTGAACCAGGTCCTAAAAAGACTCCCTGTTCCGTTTTTGCTGACGATAAGCGAGGTGTACTCATCAAGCTTTTCTGAGCTTGTCCATAATCTGTGACGTACACATCCTGTTCTCTAATTTCCAGTGAGAAGAGCACCAGCTGCATGATTTGTGTGCGCATGACCCACAACATTTCCGACATTACTCAACTGATCATGTACCTGGAGCAGAACGTTCTTCACTAAATGCATCATCATAACACCCTCTGTATCTAATCTTAAAGCAGAGTAAAGATCAGTCACTCACGCACCTAATAACACGGTAGACACTCGCTGAGATTTACAGTGCTGTTATTGCATCTCTGCGTCTGAGTTATGACTGTCAGGCTGTCGGCGCAGGTTTTCCATGCTCTGTAACAGAGAAGTGGTGACCTCTGGGGGGATTTCTCTTCTGATACGTCTGGTTTCACAGTTCGTCTCACCATGCTGTCATCACACTGAGCAGATGTGACCCAGCGCCTGCCGTAACACAACCGTGTAATTCAAGTCCTGTGACTTTTGGGAAGCAAAAAAACAAAAATCTATTATGCAGCCTTATGACTATGGCTGGTTTCTGGGTCTGGCCCTGGTTTAATCGAACCTTTTTAATGTTTGACTGAGTTTCCGTTTAACTCATTTTGACCAAGCTAAAGATTTTTGTGACCTCAATTTTATTTGTGATGTGCTTTTAAATTGTTCATTCAACTATAATTTTCTTATTTCTAGATCTGTGTATCATTGTTACGGTAAACTGATTAACTGCTGATTTTATATATGGACAAAAAGTTGACTTTCTCATCACAGTTTACAAAAGCACAATGTTTCTTTTTTTGAGATTCTTTCTTTTTTTGTCAGTCCAACACCCAAAATCAAATCATTATTGAACAGATTGTGAAGAAGTTGTAGGAGACGCATGTTTGAAATTATTGTTCGAAAGATTTAAGGATGCTCAAAATATTTTGTGTTTTCTTTTGATTAATTAATAGTTGGCTTCACACATAGTCTTTTTTGCTTTGGCATTTACCATTTTCAGATGACAATTGTCTATTTCCCTCCCTTTGCAAACAACTACGTAAATGTGAGTGAAATCAGTCTTAACCAAAGTACAGTAACTCAAACCATGATCCGCTGCATGTGTCTCACATCTTGAGACACTCGTCTGACATTTTGTCAGAGTGTTTACTATGTTCACATGGTTCACACAGAGTGTTTGTTTATGTCTGTTTATCCCTTGGTGTGTATTTTTGTGTATAAGTGTAGGTTTGAGTGTGTGTGTGTAGGCCTCCATGGGTGAGTAGGAGTCATGTGGGTTGAGGTTCAGTTTTCAGATTGCGTCTACATGACAGTCTGGGCTCTTTGTTGTGGTATGGGGCCCGGCAAGGCAGGGGCCCCTCCTGTTTCAGATCTGTTGCTTCACCGTGTGTCAGGCCAAACGCAGCTTTAATGTTCAAACTGCACAGTTGTGTATGAAAAGACAAGTTGCTGTCTGAGCCATAGATAGATGGATAGACAGACAGACAGACGGACAGACAGACGGACAGATAGATGTACTTTATTGAACTGGGAAATTGTGGGGGTGATCCTAGAGGGTTTTGTTTTTTTTAACTTTCGTAAAAAAAAAATACTTAAAGGGATACTTCACCCATTTACATGAAGCTGTGTATCATTAGAAACATGATAGTAGTGTTGAATGGTCGTGAATGGTCACTGCATGTCGTGAATTGCCCTGAGACGAGAAAAATATGTTTTTCTTTGCTTGAAAGTTTTCTTCATGTGATGCAAAAAGCGTCATATTGCATCACATGAAGAAAACTTCCAGGCAAAGAAAAACACATTTTTCTCGTCTCAGGGCAAAATGAGGGTTGGATTCACGACCATTCAACACTACTACCATGTTTCTAATGATACACAGCTTCATGCAAATGGGTGAAGTATCCCTTTAAACAAAGATTAATGGCAAACAAGAAAGTACTGTGATTGCCTAAAGATAAAAATGTCACATCCTCATTTAAATAATGAAGAATGTTATATTTCCAGGCTTCTCTCATACTGCACATACAGACGGTCAACAAACACTGTCATTACACAATACCTCCAGATAAAGGTGGTTACAATTCTTTATTGCCTAAATGTTTGGCTCGTTTGAACGTTTTAACACCTCAAAGCTTTTTTTCCTCTTTCCTTATCAGACTTGCCCTTTTGTGATCCAAGAACCATTTAGGTCTTTGAAAAATGATTTACTCTTGCAATAAAACTGTGTCTTTTTTACTCTTTTGGATAATACTATCGTAAATATTAAGACTAATCATAAGGAGTCCAGTTGTCCTTAAATCTTCCCCTGTTTGCCTGTTACATCACCACAGACTGACAGAGTGACCCTCAGCTCTGACTCCAGCATGCTTCCTCCAGCTGATTAGGTGTAATGGCAGTACGTTCTCCACAGTCCTCCACACTTCCGTTTAGAAACACGGAAACATACCGGCTATTGTCTCACTGCAAGAGCAAGCAACACCCTCAGAACATATTATGCAATAGTTTTGGTATTTTTGTATGTTCCAAATGTCAACATTTGCATATCTCTGTATTTAACAAGTGATTTATGTTGGTGTTTTGCTCCCACTTTTTGTTTTCAAAGACTTAGCATCAGATCAGTTGTCCTCCATGTAGTAGCAGGCAATTGGCACATCTGGCTCTCCCACAGGTAGACCCGCTCTTCAGTCACAACCTGTAAATGCACTGTCCCATCAGTAGTTAAAATCATCATTTAAAACATTACAACCTCAGCCAGGTCTAAAGCTGGTAGGCCTCTCTGTGCTCTTAACACCAGAGATTACCTCTGTGGCACCTGGCCAAGGATCAGGGCTGCTCTCTGAGCTTGTCACCCGCCTGCCAGCATGCCTGCCAGCATGCCCTGTCATTGAGATAATAGCTGTTTTTTGTCTGTTTTTGTTCAGCTTCTGGGCTTTGTCATAAAGTGTCAGTCTTTGTGTCTTACTGTAGGGAGATTTACCTGCTGCATTGAACTGCTGCTTGTACATCAGAGAGTCAAAAGAAGGCCTAAAAGGATTAAGTGACTTTAGAATATTGAAATGTTTGTGACAATGAAAAAGGAGAACAGCTTTGGTAAAATCACTTTATTTGAGGCTAGCTGTTTAGATTCCACTGCAAAAGGTGTTTGAGTATTAACTGAATGTTTTTTCAGTGCAAAAACAACTGCAGAAAAGATTGCCTGAATTATGAACATTAACCACACACACACGCACACACACACACACACACACACACACACACACACACACACACACACACACACACACACGCACACACTAAGAGTTGTTGGATGTTTTTGAGCCCTCTCCCTCTGTGCATTCACCTCAACTATTTCTTCTTTCCAGCTCCAGAACAATAAATCTCTTCTCTGGCTGTGTGTATGATGTCTGCAATGGATTAGCCATGTGATTTAAAGTCTTAAGGGTGGAGGCTTTTCTTGGGGAAGTGACCTGGGCTCCTTTGCTACCAGCACCCCTGGCTGCTCTCCTCCTTTCCTTGGAGGCGAAAGGGCTTTTTTTACTGCCCTTTTGTTTTCACTGTTTGCTTGTTTGAAGAAGTTTAGAGGACATGCTTCAGAGTGATGAACAGACAGAAGGGTATTTGAGTTGAAAGAGTGGGTCCTAAAAGTCATGTCAAAGGTAAATGCAATTCAAGACTTCTTCAACTCACTGTATGGGGGGAGGCGGGACTTCTTCTTCAGGATAAGCTCTTGAAATCATTCAGTGACCCTCTAAAACCCCTTGTGGGTGTAGATGAATACCGGAAGAATGTGTGTGTTTTAAATTAATGTGCCTGAGTGAACAGTGCGCAATGTGACGCCGCTTTCACGATGAGGGGTGATGGGTTTGTGGTTTGCGCAGCTTGGTCTCACCCGCGACTCACCATTCAGATACACACGTGCTCTCCACACACACATACACACACATTAGCTGTATGAGGTCCAGGATTGAGGATCAGGGGAGGACAGGATGAATATTTGAGTCTCTGATTTATGTCTGAAAGTTACATGGAGTCGGATTTCTGTTGTTTCTGAAAGAGAAGACACTGGTCGACAAATTATGGGATGATTGGAAAGAACACACTGTATCTACTCTGGAAGTCGACTTTAAATATTCACCACTCAGCGGGTATTAATACAAAATCTTCATCTTAAAAAAAACCCCACGTCTGTAGCTTGATCTAATGAACGTAATATTTGGGAGCCGTATATTTTAGTTGCACGCGGTCAGATTTGTCAGAAGAGACTGAAATCAATATTTAAAGGTTTAAGCAATAAAACATTAAAAGGATATGTGACACTGAGGAGCAGCGCTATGAAATATGCATATGAATTTGCCAAATGTTTGTGACCCTGTGACCTACTAACGTTCATATCTCACGTTTTAACCCATACACGCTGTCGTACATCAGAGAAGAACAGCACAAAGTTATATCTGAACTAATCATTTAATCTAACAACGTTGAAGTCGTAACTAAAACAAACAATATCTTCTTTGTAGGGGGCCACCCAGACTTTCTGACTAAGATTGTGTTAGAAGTCCTGTCTGGGTGTTCATTTTCACTGATGCCCTCCTGATGAGCGCCAGCTGACAAGCTTATAATTTCTCCATTTATTATCAGCCTGTAAAAAAAGAACAAAGCTCCCCACCCCGCTCCGCCTGTATGGTGCTGTGGTATTTGCTATTTATTTGTTTAAAAGGGAGTGGGGGCTCCGACAGTAATCTCTGCCTCTCTTTCTTATACTGTAAAGTTCATTACCATCACCAGAGACGCGTCGTAGGGGTTAATGTATAGCGCCGTGTTGGGGCGCGTCAGGGCGCACACAGTGGACTAGTTGTGTCGATCACTCCCGCAGAGGCGATGCCCTTTTGTGGAGAGGTCTCTTGTCACACAGAGGACAGACGGCATTCACAGCTGGGACTCAGGGACACAAAGAGAAAAACTGCATTTTAAAAGGCTCCATTCTTCCCCCGCTACCGCTGGGTGTTGACTGTGGGTGTTTGAGAGGATCTTTGTTGCCCGGAGAGAAAGTGGAGGAAAAGAATACGCGCCGGGAACGGGTTGGGGCAATTTTATGGACAGGGTTACTACAGTGCAGCCGATGCTGTCAACCACACCTCTGACTGTTTCAAGGAGCGCTTGGTCTGGTTTTGGATAACTTTTACGCATTGTTTTACGCGCTTATCTTAGGAGCCGTGACTGCCGGAGCCGGAACATGACTCTGTTATAATGGACTTGCTCTCTCCAGTACCTGCGGGATAGCGCTTTGGGTCGGATAAGTAACTTCAAAATAAGTCAGTTTGTGGATATCTGCGTAAAGGATGCCAGTTGATACACTTGCAAACATGGAGGAAAAGCTGTGGATATTGGAGGACCTCAATATGATGTACATACGTCAGATTGCACTCAGTTTACAGGTAAACGTTTATTTTATTTTCATTTCCACTTGTCCATAACTTGCACGAGAGTCGCTTTCATTTGCACTGAAGTTGCACGTTTTACACAATCTCAAAGCTATGGGGTGTGTCAATGAAATAAGTGTGAGATCATGTCTCACACTGTTTTGCATTTTTCTAAGAAAAAGATGGACATCCATCATGAATACAAGCAGCAATCTTATGTCAGGACCCTCCTTCAGTATGGTTCTTCCCTGTTTTAGATGCCTGTGCCTGCAGCTGTGCCTCAGCCTGTTGTAAAGTTTACACAGGAGTTGGTTAAAGAATCTTTCTATGTGACAAACAAGTGGAGCTGACGCTGGTGTGGTCTCCCCATTTGCTGATTGCAAAGCTCTCACTGACAGCAAACAGAAAACAACACTGCATGCCATCCATCTTTCCCTCTCTGCGTCTCCCTTTCCAACAGTGGGTTTACACACAGTCCACAGCTGCACATATGGCCCTTATAAGCCCATACAGAGTGTGTAGAGGTGTTTGCGTAGAGGCTAGAATTCTATTCCTAAAGAAAGACTTCACCACAAAGGTTTATCATAGCTAGGATATCCAGGCACCTTTTTATGCAAATCTCTAAAATCCATTTTTTTGTAGGGCAAACAGCAGAGAAACATGTCTCCTTTATTCTTGCAAACATTTAAGTAAAGAGGAGACACATGATCATTGGAGATGTTTCAAGAATGTCAAAGGAAAAGTGTAATATACTCCAATTTCTGGCCCCTTAATCCAAAAAGACCTTGGCTGTCTGTTCTGCAGCTGTTTGGAGGTGTTAAGAGCAGAGACAGTTTCTTTCACACTACGTCAAAGGAAAGCTAGTCCAAAAGGCGATCAGCTGTGTGACATCAGGGGTGTCAGTGAGGTGATATCACTTGCCTCAGTGTTATACCTGCTAGGAGTCTGGCACGGTGTTCATGTGTGAGGTGTTTCTTTGTCTCTCTAACGGTGCCAACGCTGAGTGTGCCTGGAGTCCGGCTTTTTAACACACTAAAATGTGCCTGTGAAATAACACACAACCAAGCCAATTGCAACCTGTGTAATGTATATTCTTTTCATATTATGGCTGTTAAGTTTAAGTGTTTTTGAGCTTCTCAATGAGCTCCAGAGCCTCTCATGTTGTACGGTTCAATGTGTAAATGATTTTCATCAGGCTTTCTCTTTCTGGTGCCTGTGGCTTGAAACACTCCACACAAACCAGATACCACAAGGTACCAAAGGTTTTTTTTTTTTACAAACAATTCGAACAGACACAAATCAGCATATTAGTTCCTGTCACAGAGCCTCTTTTGATGTAGAAACTTGTTTACAGCTTGGTCATACATTGCTGTCATAAATGACACTTTGTCTGATTATTGAATTCAAGGCATTGTGCATGGTGCATCTAAACAATTTGCTGTTTTCGTGCTAATCTTATTCCTCTAAATGCAATTGCAAAAGTACGGCTGCATAATAATGAGATGATAAGCCCCTTGTTTATAGCAATGAGGAAAAAAAAAACCCTTGTCCCCTCAGAAGGTTTTCAGAGGTTGTGGTTGTCTGCAAAGAGACTTTGCCCCACAAAATGTCAGTTTGTCGTCCTGTTTTTTGCTGGTAAACACTCAGTTGTTTGCTCACATGCTCTTTCACTCTCCTCCCCTCCCTCCCCCCATGTCTCCTCTGCCCGGGTGGGTTTATGAGACAGGGATTCTTTGTATATTGCCGAGCTGAACAGCCCACAGTCTAACTGTAACTTCAGCAAGCTAAGGATCTGTTTTGCCCAAGGGTATTTTCTTATAGCCCTGTTAGGACAACTTGCAGTTATTATTACACTATAAGACCCTTGGCTTCTTCCTTTCTTTGTACCTGTAGCGACATCTACCTAAAATCCCTTTCTACTTGACACATTCACACTTTTACTGTAAATATTTTCATACCATTTTCATAATCATATTCTGTTTTTTCTTCACTAACTATCTTAGAAAAAATACATACAAAACACATTTTGAAAAATAAGATACAAAAGTGAGTGATGATTCATGACCGGGGGCTCCAGCATTCCTCAGACATGCATAATTGCTGTGTCAGGAGGGGAGAGAGAGCAGCTGTTGTGTTATTTTCAAGCTCAGTAGGAAGAAACATTTCTTCTCTTCAGGTTTTAACAAGTCCGTTATAATAGGAATGAGTGCATTCCTCCGTCAAATGCACCCTCTTCTTCCATTTTTCCCGCCTCTCGTATAAGGCCCATAAGACAGTCGTACAAAGTCAGGCGGTTTGGCCCCAAGAGCACAGGAAGAGAGGTGGCTGGTTGTAAACAGGAAATGGTCTTGTTTCCCACCAGAAGCGACAAGCATGATGTCATTGAACCCACTGCGATTTATAGACAGATACAAACCATTTCCTGTCCCCAAAATCAGATAAACACAGATTTTTTTGTATTTGCTTGCTTTTTATATCCCCCTGTTTCCTTCTTCCTTTCTTGGTCTTTTTGGGCTATGACCCCCCCGTCCTGTCCCCTCTTCTCCCCTCTGATAGTCCCAGTACCGTAGATGGACACTTTCTCCCTTGTCTAATTTTACCTTTCAAATTGGACTCGAGTGAATAGTTGCTCTTCAGGAGGTGATGTTGTTGTTTGTTTAGAGGTCTGAAATGTTTTTTTTTCTTCAGACTGAATCTTTGTGAGTCAGTCATTGTTTGCAACAGTCCAATACTATATGTGGATGTGTTTTTGTGTTGACCTTACTTGGTCTAAGTTCTGTAGTGCTCAGAAGAAGTGCAGCACGGGCATTAAGCTGCTTCAGCTCTGGTTGCTACTGATCATACCAATGATATTATCTGATGAAGGATTAAGAGATTCTGTTACTGGGTCACGCTGCAGTTATTAATATTATTGAGGCATTACCCCCAAATACATTTGTTGGAACTGTTAGAGGAACACTGAAATACCCAAACCTACTGTTTAGGTCTGAAGGTTTATTTGTTTCTTTGTGCATGAGAAATAATAACAAGAGTTTTTATTTGAATATTTATCTAAATATTCTTTGCAGGGCGTCAAACTAAAACAGACACTTGATCCCAAAATGTTGCAGTCATGGAAGTTCAGGCTCTGACCCCTGTTGACAACAACCTCTTGTGGGGGGTCGGATGGTAGTTTCCAGCTGGACTTATGTTTGACCTCTCACACGCTCCCAAACCCTAAACTTAGCTGTGGTCATGCCTCAGATAGTTTTGCGGGCTCGAAATATATACTGACTGCAGCCTCTATAATCTGATATCAGATCACTAGTCAAACTACTGCAACTGTTTGATCAAGTAAGACTTATCACAAGTGACTCCCTCTATGCAGGGTAATGATTCTGATTCAGTTTGGTTCCATGCACATTTCATTTCATTTGTAGACTTTGGCTCTTTTAAAATCTCCCAAATGTAAATGAATTATCCTGAATATCAGCCTTGGTAACAGATAGTGAGCCCCCACAGACCTCAGGTTTCTAAATGTAATAAATGTAGTAGTTCCTGCAGGGCAAAGGCCAAATTGACTGCATATAATCCCTGCCCGCTCTGGGACAGAGAACCACAATCTGCTTGTGAAGACAGAGTGGACTGATGACTTTAAACCTTGATGATACTGAATATGTAGTAAGAGTAAATGTTAATCTCATTTACTCAGGGACAGCAAAGCTTGTGAGGTTTGGTTTGCTGGGCTTTTAGCCCAGTGTGCATTTTGTGTGCATTTTGTTGTATTGATAATGTTTCAAATGCTGTTTTATATTTTCTGTCTCAGTCAAAGTGCACAAAAGTCTTCATCCCCTTCAGACTTCAAAAGACCCCAAAACATTTTGACATTGTTCACATGTACAAGAGCAAAAGCTTCCAAGATGGCAAAAATCTGTTGGAGTCATCATAGTAGTATAAAGACTGGTTACACCTGAAGTCAGATTGATGGCTTTGCAACCAAACACTCAAAGCCTTTTACATTTTCATATAAAAATATAGAAACATCATATTCAAAACACTCCCCTTCAAAATAACTCACTGTTAAGTGTTATACTTATACAGCTCTATGGAATACATTTTGAGTTTGCAGTTTAAACAGCAGAATGTGTGTGTGTGTGTGTGTGTGTGTGTGTGTGTGTGTGTGTGTGTGTGTGTGTGTGTGTGTGTGTGTGTGTGTGTGTGTGTGTGTGTGTGTGTGTGTGTGTGTGTGTGTGTGTGTGTGTGTGTGTGTGTGTGTGTGTGTGTGTGTGTGTGTGTGTGTGTGTGTGTGTGTGTGTTGGTTCAGCTGTGGGCTTGTTTAGGTAGACCTGCTTCAGTAGAAGCTGTGCTCAAGCTAACTGCGATCGCTCTCTTGTGATACAGAATACACACTCACGTCTGAGCCAAAACAAAACATTCCTCTACAACGAAGAACTTCAGCGCGCCCTGCTCCCTGCTGAGCTCAGCTGTGTGTGCTTCTGACTGTGTGTGTGAGTAAATATTTGCAAAGAGTAATAAGTCTAATCATACTGTAAGCTATATCATCAGCACCTGAGCAGAGAGCTTTACATTAATTAGGAACATGAGGTTTACTCACTGTGGGGGAGAGCATGTTAGTGGACTTTTTGCATTGAGTTCGAATGAAATAGAAGAGTTTCCTACACTTATGCAAGAGCCCAAATGGAAATATGCAGGTTTATTCACTTGTAAATGCTTTTACTGTGTTTTGTGTGTGTTTCGTGTATGTGTAACTGCTTTTTGGCCTCTGCAGCAGGGATAGCTACAGAGAGCTCCAGTTCTTCTCGTGCTTGATGCCAGAGCAGGGATGGTGTGTGTGAAGTAGATGAGAGAGAGAGTGCTTTGTAAAACACACACACACACACACACACACACACACACACACACACACACACACACACACACTCCATACCGAACCCTCCTCTCCTTCTTGGAACAGCACATTGAGTTTCAGCCACCTTGTCCCCGCCTTCCTCTTCCTCTGCTAGCTTTAGCTCTATAATCTTCCGACCCTCTGACTCCCCCTCCTCACCTCTGCTCCCCAACACTCCCCTGAACCCCTTGGACTTCACCACGGGGCCCTATCCCAACTTAAGCCACACGTCACACCCAGCCCTCGCCCATGCAGCGGTTAGGTGGAGCAGCACAGGGCTGAATAGACGCTCTGTGTGAACAGGAACCAGTTAGATGCAGCAGCCTGAGCCAGCTTCCTTTGAAAAACAGCAGGCAGGAGCCAGGAGAGTGAGAAGGAGAACACACTGAGCCAAAGCAGGAGGTGCTGTTATTGGAACGTCCACCTGGCTCCTTGCAACTTCCCAGCCTATTCCTTTTTTGTCCTTCACCTTTCTTGCAGTGCTATCTCTCTCTGAATCTTCTTGATCATTTTCTCTCTGCTGCACTCGTTTCTCTGCCTTTATCTCAGCTTCGGGCCCTCGTTTCTTCCTCTTTTATCTCACCTTCCTGATCACCTTTTTTTGTTTAATCCTTCACTCTTTCTGCTTTCATGCTCAAAGACACCTTTAGTGTTAGCAGGTAAAGGACATTTTGAAATTAAAGCTATTTTTCTTTGAATCTGCACCTTTTTCCAAATAAGCACAAATTGGATTTGACGCCATGTTTGAAATATCTAACAGCAGCTCACCAGCCCTTGTTTTCATGTCGTGAGATTTAAAAAGCTGTAATCTTTTATAAGACGTGATGAATGACATCTGAACATGATGTTGAGACGCAGCTGGAGGCTCGGGCTGATTCATCAGATGGTCGTCTTTGAAAGTGTGGGTAAACTAATATTGTGTTTAATGTGTTTAATTGAGCCTTTAGATGTTGCTTTTTGTGTTCTTCCATGCGGTTGCCCTTTCTGTCCAGCTTGTGAGATAAACTCTTCACAGGGAATGTGATTGTGTGAGAGTTTATGGTTCGTGCTTTGACTTTATTGATTTTTGTGACTTTGATGAGTCGGGGGAGATAAAACCGTGTGTGGATACATCCAGACTATTTTCGTGTGTTTACTTCATCCTTTCTAACGCCTGATCTCCATAACAACAGCATTACCAGCAACGTGAGGGTGCTGCAACAGAGCATGTCGGTGAACAAATAATACAGGCCGGAGACAAAAACCTGCATTAAAACAATGCAATTCTAAGTGAAAATTCCCCTTGAAGTGGTTTGAATCTTCAGCACCATCTGCATCCTGATGATCATTTTTTGAGATCTTTCGAGGCTGTTTGTGTGTTTAATGTCTGTTTGATTATGCAAACGGGTCTAATTGAATGACTGCACACTGAAAATTATTTTTGCCATGTTTAAGTGTGACGCTGTGTGTACGTGTGTGTGTGTGTGTGTGTGTGTGTGTGTGTGTGTGTGTGTGTGTGTGTGTGTGTGTGTGTGTGTGTGTGTGTGTGTGTGTGTGTGTGTGTGTGTGTGTGTGTGTGTGTGTGTGTGTGTGTGTGTGTGTGTGTGTGTGTGTGTGTGTGTGTGTGTGTGCGCATGTTTTTGGCACAGGAGACGACTCTCTCATCACTTGTAAAAGTGCCATCTGACCATCTGAGGGTTCGTTTTGCTTCCATCAAGGAGAAGGATCTTTTCTGTCTTTTATGTGATCTCATCTAACCTAATGTTATTATTGCTGTCTGTAATTAATTTATTATCCCTGTCTTCACACACCAGTGTCTGTCAGAGGCCCATTTGCATCACATCAAAAGCAGTTTGTTTGCTCTAGCTAATTTGAATTAGAAATCACTGCATCCAGAGACGAGTCTGAGTTTACGTCATTTTAGTTTTTTAGGATGCTTGTCCTTGAGTAGATGGATGCTGTGCTTTTAAGAAACCCCCTAAATGCCAGAAGCAATATGTCACAGGGGAATTCCTGTTTTTGGAGGCGGGTCAGTAAGAGCTTGAGGGGGTTTTAGGCTGAGGTAGATCTGAGGGCCCAGGCTGCTGAAAGGGGCCTCTTGTTGTGGTACGAGGTGTTGAGAGGCATGACTGAGCTGTTCCACTCCCAAACAACACTGCCCTCACAAAAAAACACGACAGCACTCTCTGTCTCACCATGATGAGATCATTGGAACGAACACTGCAGCTGGATGATGTAATGGCTGGGACTCTGGGGTCAAAAACTCGGGGTCATAAGAGAAGATGTATGTGTGTGTGTGTGCGCCAGTCTGAGAGCAAGGGTTGTGTAAAATAGCCATTCATGGTTAAATAAATTTTACACAGGTTTCTTATGGGCTTCAAATATTAATTGTTTTCATGTTCATAGTTGACAAAAATGTATTCAACTTTGACTCTTCAATATCAGCAATAGAGCTCCTGACAATTTTAAAAAGCCTAACTATTGTTTGAAACCAAGAAATGTTTGACTGTTTCTGCTCGAGAAATTACTGAAACGACTAAATGATGATCAAAAAAGTGGGTGATTTCTTTTTTCTTTTTTTTCAATCAGCTAATGGATTTATTCATTTTTGGTGCCTTCTTGTATACAAACACAGGACACCTTGCACACCATTGGTCACTGTGTCCCCCCCCCCCCCCCCCCCCCCCACCTTCACTGAAGCCACTTCAGGATATTACAGTTAAACTGTGTCCATATGTTCACCTATGTCTTTTAAATCTCTTCATCATTAGGAGGTGGAAAGGATAATCCATCTTACCTTGAATAGGCTGGACTGTGGAACGACACAGGGTTCCCTATTGGTTCTGTGCAGAGGCATGTCTTGTTATGATTGGCAGAGGTCAGTCTGGAGACCCCCAGTTAAACCCCCTGCTAAACCAGTTCACTCTGACACAGTCATTGGTCAGTGTGTCACTGGACAGGGACTGGCTGTTGGATGTTATGTAACTACACATGTTAGATTATTGAGGCCCTATTTAAGGCCCACATGAAATAACCCACACATAGCTCATGGCCTCACAGTTGGCAACTGCAGCTGTCACTGTGAGATGTGAGGATGCCGGCGAGTATAGCTTTGAATATTGTCATTGTTGACTCAGCTTGTGTCAATCTCGGTCAATCAAAACCTCAGGTCAATCTTGTCAAATCTATACTGCTCATTTTGGACGTTTTATTTTACTTTTCATGTTGCAGAAATGCTGTGTTGAAGATGGTATGGGAATAGTGATCACATTAAAAAGAGGATTTGCAGATGGAGTGCCACTGATAAAGTTGAATGATTATCACCTTGTAACAAGCTTGAAGCTGTAAGCCTGCGATGTTGATGGCATGTCTTTAAAGAGCTATGTCCTCAGGATACTTGACTCGAGAATAAATAATCTTACATGCTCTTGTCCTCAAGAAAGTTCAACGTTTAGCAGTGAAGTAAAGAAAGGTCATAATCATCCTGGTGCAGTGTCTGTAAATGTTGCAGTATCTTCTCATGGCCATTAGGGGGCCACCAAACTTATAAATGAATTGTACTGTTTTCTCCTTCCTTTTTTAACTGAAAAAGGTGGATTCTGTTCTGACAAAAATGATAGAAGGTAGTAAATAAGAGAGGCAATAATGATGATTGTGTGAATTTTAATGAAATGTTGCAATATCAGTAAAAAGCATTGGCAGTTGGTGCTCCCATGTAGGGAGCCTGTAGTCCTCAACGCAGGCGGCCCAGGTTCGAATACGACCTGTGGCTGCTTTCCTGCATGTCAATCCCCACCCTCTCTGATCTCCATCTCTATCTACTGTCCTGGCTCTCCAATAAAGGCCCCAGAAGCCCAACACTAAATCTTAACAAAAAAAAAAAAGAAAAGGCATTTGCAGTTTTAGTTTTTTATGTACAATCCACATTGTGTTAAGTACTATGTACTAGTACTAAGCACTATTAAGCTCAATAATTGTCTGGTCGTGCCACTGTGTTTGACAAATATGTTTTAAAGTAGCAAAACAAAGGTGTCACATTCTGTATTAGTGCTCTTTTCTGGCAACTTGCACTAAAACAAATGGAGCTTATCCACACACTTCAGTAATTGGGGGTTTGTTTAAGTGTAATTGCCTTCTGACTTCAAACTAATGGCTTTGAAAAAAATAGGGTGTAAAACACGTGAACTAGAAACACTAGCTCTCCCACAGCTGGCTTCAACAACAAAAACATCAGATTCAAGTCTGCACAAGCCCGAAGTGTAAAAATGTGTTTATCTCATTGACTGTTCCGTTATGCCAGCAGAGATAAGAATTAAGATGCTATTCATGTAATTGCAGATACAAGGATTACCTATTAATTGGTGTGAAAATAATGTTCCATAATTAGACGTGTCTACAGAAAGCATTTCTAGGAAGGAAGGGAGCTTTCGGGTGTGCAGCAGAAGAGAGAGGAAAAGAAATGTTTGTTTGGAAAAAGTCGATAGGAAGTGCCCGTATCCCAGAGGGAGGCTCAGTATGAGTGAGTCTGGCTGGAGAAATGTCCTCTCATACTGTGAAATGCAGTGTAATAAAAGTGGTAATGATATCATTCATTCAGCTGGCACTGACCCATTCAGCAGGGAAACCACAGCTGACTCCTTGCTACAATGTATCTTGTCTGCAGATTCTTTGAATTATTTTAAGATTAGATACGCGTGATGTTTTTAAGCTCAATGTAATGTTGTTGTTTTTTTCTTTAAATGTTAGGACAGTGTTGTGTGGAATAATTGCCTCGCTGTCACTAACTCGGGTGGTTTCCTAAGCCGTGAGTGTAAATGTGTCTGACAGCACTCGTCATGGGGCTACGCGGCACGACGAGCTGATGAAACCTTAATCAGATTAACTGTAGGATATTTACAGCTCTAAGTCCTGAGTTATCAAGGCTCATCTTGTTTTTTGTTGCACATGGCTAAAAGAACAAAGAGATGGTGACATAGATTAGAAAAAGGGCTGAAGGCAAATGTTGAATGCTGCATGACTTTGTCAGTATTGTTGTTGTTTTTTTTAACACTTTCAGCTTCAGTAATGTCTTCGGCTTCCAAAGTGAAGTGAATTGCAGGGCGACGCACTGTTGTTTCTTAGCTGGAGGTAAAGAGCTGCTTTCACCCAGCCAGATACACAGATGCAATTTTGCACAACTGAGATGGACTTTGATGCCTTTCGCTGAGGCCGCCTGCCCACAGACGGACTCTCTCCTCCTCTCTCCTGATCCTCCTACATGTCATCTGCTGCTTCACCAGATTGCATCTCATTCCTCTTCTCATCTCACCCACAAACACAACCAGCGCTGTTGTTATCTTGATTTCATCCAGTTTCTGTGCTTACATCTAGGAAACTGATAAAACAATAGACATTGGTCAAATATTTAACAATTTGCATTACCAGAGGAATATTTAAAAGTGTTCTCATTGCGTTTGTAGAATATGTCCGAAACGCTCCATTATGAGTTCTGTGATGGGGATTTCTTGCAGCCAAAAGTCTCAGTCAGTGGTTTACTCCCACACTTAATTCCAGCCATACCATTTCGACCTGCCCACAAATCACTCTCATACATCACCAGTGGACATGGCGATACACTCCACTGCATAACAACTTCCCCGTGAGCACATACGCGCCTGGCAATATAAGCAAAGACAGGCACAGAAAAAGAGAGAGAGAGAGAGTGAGAAAGAGCCAGTGGAAATGGAGAGAAGGATGCAAATTTATATTTTCACTGGAATGACAAGTTGGGCTGTCAGTAGAATTCCACATCAGTGCACCGAGTGAAGGCTGTGTACCAATAGTATATGTGTAATGTTTTCATCTTTGCATACTAATTTATTTTATTAGGGAATTTTGTCTCTCCATCTTCTGGATTTATTTTTTATTCTTTTTTATCATGCACAGACTTAATAGAGCAGTGCATTTCACTCTTTTGTGTTTTGGGAAACATGAGTTGAGCAGTTACTATCTTTAGCTCAGCTGGTTTGTTTGTTTTCAGAGTTCAGATGCATGAAATCCTTCATACAGTTAAACGATGTATTTAAAAAAAATGGTGCTGATTTGACTTAAAACCCTGAGAAAGGTTGAGAACA
This sequence comes from Symphodus melops, assembly GCF_947650265.1. Classification (NCBI taxonomy): domain Eukaryota; kingdom Metazoa; phylum Chordata; class Actinopteri; order Labriformes; family Labridae; genus Symphodus; species Symphodus melops. The sequence goes on along the minus strand of NC_136691.1, from coordinate 41,569,194 downwards.
CTGAGAGGTTTTGACTGCGAGTGTTTAATGTTCGACCCACAGCCACTGCTAATGGAAGACTGACCGATGTCTGACTGAGCAGTGAGTTGTTGTGGTGCTAAACTTAAAAAGAAACAAATGGTGTGGTTTGACTGACATTATTTAGAGCCAGATTCAACCTTTTGGACAAAAAAAATCACATGTCACATATGTAATCACAAATTAAATGGAATTAATACGCATAGACAGTATTTCACTGTAATCCATCCATAATCTGAAATGCTGCAGCTTCAAGGATGTGGAAAAGGGAATGTTTTGCCTGCAATGAAAACAACATATTGGGTAGTTCCATGTAAAAAAATGAAAATAAAAAGTTGAGTCATAACTTAAAAAAAGACCAACCGCCTTTTTCCATTGTGGGCGATGTAGGCACATAGCGGCCACACAGAGCATTGTACTGACACACTTGCATCCCACTTCAAACCATGAACACAGAGCTGCCCAAAATCTTTCTTATGTCACTTTATATCTAATAGCCTGAAACCATTTACTGCCTTTTTAAAGATTTTAACTACACAAATACACTTGGAAGCGTGAAAGCTATACTGCAATGGAGTGACCCTGAGAAAAATAGTACATGTTCTCCGTTTCTATACTGAGGTGACACTGCTGTAAATTGCTGCCCTGGAATTCTCCTCAAGGACCCCTGGAGGTCCCTGGACACAGATGACTCTCCTCTGCTTGAGCGCAGCTCCACTTGGAATAGAAACACACACACACACACACACACACACACACACACACACACACACACACACACACACACACACACACACGCCTCCTCTGAAACGGCTCCCGGTTGGTCCATCAGTCGGTCACTCTTCAGTCTTCCCTTGTGCTGGCGGCGTTGTGTGTATAGATTCCGGACTGGAGCTCTGGAGCTGCTTAAAGAACGTCAATGACGATAATGACGACGGATGCATCACAGAGAGGGCTCACACACGCATGATCCCTGTCGTTCCCACATTACCAAGAGTGCGGTTTGTTATATCCGCATGGATCCTTAACAACTTAAAAGGTTGATAAACGGCAGGTTTCTTTCGGACTTACAGTGGATATTTGTATTAGTTTGCCTTTAAATGGAGGTGCCTCGAAGGGAAAATCTGAGTTGAGGTATTTCACGCCGTGTTTGTGGGACCTTGGTGTTGCGTAAAGAGCTCATGCTGCCAGTTTTGGAGAGTTGGAAAGCGGACTGCTGCTCGTTGAATAGGATGAATAACTCAATGAATCAAATGGTAAGGTCTGTTTGTTTTGTGTTGTGTTGTGTTGTAACGTTTGTAACCGAAAGATTCAGGGAACTTCAAGTAGCCCTAAAATGAGACGGAAATTGCTCGTCAGCTGTGATCGCCTACACGTCACACTTGGGTTTAGTTCGTCACTGTCAGATCACGGAGGCTGCCAGTGATCATGAGATACTGAATCACATCTCATGGAAATCCTTTCTTATAATGTGCTGACCTCTGTCAGAGGAGATGCGACGCCACTATGAAAACGTGGCATATTCAATTGTGTTGTGGGGTTGTCATGTCTGCATCTCTGAATTGAACATAATATGGATCTATATTGTATCAAACGGGTATTTTCATCAATTCGGCTAACAGTTTTTTTCAGCCAGCGCCTGTGGTTTATTAAATGACAACTTTTAGATTGGGGGCTGCCAGCTTTATTTACTTTAAGTGGGAGAATATGAGTGAATAACCAGATGATTAAGAGGAACCAGTTTTTTAAATGTTTTTTTATAAGGATCCTTATATTATTTTATCTCCCATATTTATGCCGAATTATTAGGCTGCTTATTGATTTTGGAAAGTCAATCTATGATGTACTGCAAGTCTCATGCTTTGATTACCTAATACTCTGTTTAATATGCAATGTTATAGAGAGAGTTTTCTTACAGTATCTTCCATATTTCTGTAATCGCCTTGCTGATATGTGTTCTTTTTACAACAACGTATGGGGTGTGTTACATGTGTGTTACATTCCCTTTGAGCATCATGACATTCAATAATAATGGCTCTGAAATATTTACTTTCTTTGTCACCTACTCATTCTCGCACAGAAATAGTTTAAGGCTTTGTATATTGTGAGTGCTGCTTGCTGGTGAAAACAGTTACATTAGTAAGTGGACTCTTAATTTTATATCATCTGACTGCACTGTGACATCAGTCCCAGCCTGACAGAGTGGGAATAATGTGACACTGTGGGATATTACCGTTATAATGACTTGCATCTCCCAGGCGTCAACCTTTCCTCTCTCCTGTGAATAAATCTTTCCTTAATGTTGTGAACTGGCATCACAAAAATAGCCACACTCCAACTGAATATTGAGGCAGAAAACGACATGTTCTTCTTAGAAGACTTAGCTTTTTGTTGCTTTTAAAACAGCATTAAATAAAGATAGAATTCCTGTTTTTTTTATACATAATGATATGCCCCTCTTATGATCCCACAGTCCACATAGCAGGGACATGTCTTTACTGCTTTCACGTTTCTATTTTAGAAGGCAGTTCCTCTAAGATGCTAAACCACAGGGCTGCAAGAAAAGTCAGCCTCAAGAAAATGTTGTCCTCATCGGTGTTTTGTCTTTGAGTATGTGTGACAGGCATTGATTAGTTAAATGTTTGAGAGCTTCTGAGCCCACTGGTAGCTCCCACCACTTCCTCTAATCAACTTTGTTGTCACCACTAAAACCAAATCCATGCTCAGAATAACCAAAACAAATGGCTACGTACAGTATGTGTCTGTTGATTGGGTTGACGTTGCTTAACGACAGGCTGCTTCCTGATGTGAAAGAGAGAGAGAGAGAGAGAGTCCCCATTTGGGTCTCGTGTTGATTCTAAAAGGTCACCTGCATCAACATCAGTCAGATTGAAAGAGCAAGTCAGATGTGATCTTTTCATTCCTAGAAAACAGGCTAAATGTGTGTCTGGATCTGTGTGTGTGTAGAGCGTGCTGTGCATTTTGTCTCTACCGCTGCTTTAACCACCAACATCTCAGATCATTAGCAGTGAAAAGGTCAGAGTTCCTCTTAAGTCTTCTTGATGCTTTTATTATGAAGTGAGTGCGCATGTTTTATCGCATGCTTCTGTTAGACCAGTCTTGTTTACAGTGAAATGCATTTCCCTCTTGCACTTTTTACATTGCAATTATACAAGGAGGGAAGCAAGTCAGCATCCCGTGTCACTCCAATGGCCCTTGTCTTCCAATCAATAAGCACTTACTGCAGAGGAGCTTTCTGCAGTCAAGCCTCCGTCTGTCCACCCAGCTTTCTGTCTCTCTACCCGTCTATCATGATCTGCAATGTCTCCTCTGCTTCTATCTGTCTGCCTCTCCGTCTTCTCTTCCCTCACCTCTGCAGTCACGTGTGTGTTCCTCTCTCTTTCCCTCCCTCAGCCCCTATAGCGTTGTGCTGCTGTGGTGTGCATTGGAGGTCATTCTGTTTTTTTTTTTTCTGCTGATATTGTCTGTGCCTTTTTCTCCCAGGAGGCAGTAGCAGGGACTGATATAGATAGGACTCCCTCATCGAGCCTTAAAAGCATAGGGGGAACAGCACGACAGAAGCGGTGGAGGAGAATTCCTCTTTGTTTTGTCGGTCTCCTTGAACCAGTTGTCTAATAGTTTGAAAAATGAGCCACTTACACTCTACTCTGCAGTACTGCCTCGCCACCTGAGCAGTTTATAGATCTTTTAACTCTACTTATTTATGCACACTCTTTATCTCTCAGAGGCTTTCTTACTCACTGTATGGCTATATCTTCCAAACGTTCACTCCCTTCTTTGACCTTCAGTTTCTGGATTCAAACGTACACATGAAAAGACAAGTTTGAAAAGTTCCCCGACAGAGCACAATCAAGCTCTTTCATTCAGTTTCTATTCTGTTTTTAGAAGCAAGTGTTGTGGTATGCAAAGTGGCAAAAGCCTAGAGGGTGTGTCCAAAAATCTCTACCAGGACACAGCCACTATGCTTTTTTACTTTGAAGAACACAAGATGAGAGTAAAAAAAAAAAAACGTAGGGAAGGAAGAGGAAGCGGGGAAGGAAGCATACTTGGAGAAAAATACCTGCTTATTAAAGATCACACACTGGACACCATGTATATTCATGCAGCTGCAGATTGACATTCAAGGCTCAGGGCACTGATTCCGTGGAGAGAGAGAAGAAGTGATGGACAAAGAGAAGACAGACAGACAATTAGAGCGGAGTGATGACCTGACGATACAGAGGGAGATGGTAAAAGGATTGATGGTCAGGTAGCAAAGAGCTCAGTCCCGCAGACAGATAATCAGACAAGCAGCTAATGCAGAGCTGCTGCCAACGAATCCTCATCTATTTGTCATGTCACACTGTGGAAGCAGAGGCAGAGCTGTCACTCATTCCCACAGTGCTGTTTAACAGACTGCAATACCTGTTTGGATGTGTGTGCTTTAAAGCCTTCTTTCATTTTACGCTGCTTCAGCATCCATGATTAGGTTGTGTTTGTTTAACAGAACACACACACACCTGTAGATCAGTGGAGATCTTTTATAATGGAAAATCCATCCAGGCTATGCGTCATCCTTCTCCCTTGGCTCTCTGATGAAATGTTGTCATGGCTGTATAGAATCAATAATAGTATAATATCAAAGATTAAGTCACACACACACACACACACACACACACACACACACACACACACACACACACACGCACATCATTTCTTTCTTTCAGAAATCACTTTGTCACATTGTTTCACGTCCTGAAATGGTTAGTAAATGTTTCCGAATGCTATTGTGAGAGTGATGATGCACCAAACACCTCATGGAGTATGTAAGCAGGAGGATTTCAAAGGGATGAAGTTCAGGAAACATATTTACCAATGTTTGATTATTTGCGTGTGCGCATCCAATTTGTAGACCTTCTGGAATTAATCTTTCGTAAATACTTACACCCCGAGCATGCAGTGACACTCAGAACTTTATTCTGCATTTGTTCCACAATGGAATAAAACCTGATATTGGCACGCTCTGCATTTTTAGATGTATTTGGCAAAACCCAATATTATGTATTATGTACATGCTTTTTGGATTGTTTGCTTTTCATTCATTCATTTATTTTCATTGTTTTCTATCTCCTATCCCCTTGAATTTATTCTGATGTTAGTATTTTGGTATAGTATTTGTGTCTGTTGTCATTAACATATTGTTGTAGGCATACATGACGATGTGTCTTATTTCTCATCTTGTCTGTTGTGTTTGCATAGAAGCCTACAGTGCACACTGAACATAATTGTATTCTAATCTACATGAACTCTTGGAATAATATATATATATATATATATATATATATATACATTTTTTTTTTTTTTAAGAAAAACAGGAATTTCATTGCAGTCCTTACACCCTGCTGTTTTACTGGGAAAAAGAAGCTTTCACCACTATACTTTGGTGTAAGATGATTTTAAAAGATGTCCAAGAAGCATCTATGAAAGGTTATGATTGGTGTGATATAGCATTCACCTTATTGGTGTTTTTTTCTACCTCTCAGCCTGTGTCTGGTGCATTTTCATGTCAACAGAAAGACTGCGGTGTATTGTTCAGTTTTTTCTGAATGAATAGTGTGTAGAACTTGTGTGCCGTCTTGTTGTGTAGATAAGCGTATAAATGAGGGTTTAGAAGTCATTGGGTTTTCCTATGTTTATACGACTATATATTTTTTGGCCCCCCAAATCTGCTTAAGTTATTCTGGAGGGCAGAGATAAGAGCCACACACACACACACACACACACACACACACACACACACACACACACACACACACACACACACACACACAGAGTACACAGAGTACACACATTCTGCAACAAATTATATCTTGTTCTTTTTGCCCTTCAGTTGCTTTATCAGTCTCTTTGCATGTCACGGACTTGAACACACATACACACATCACACATTCACAAGGACTTCAAGGGTTAATGTGTACCATTAGTAACTGGAGCAGGCTGTAAGTGCGATGAAGTGGCTCTATGCAGGAACCAAAGTGACAGTGCTCTGAGGGACTGTGAGTGGATCTCACCTTACACGTGTTCCCTATGACATTAATATGGCCACTATTAATCAAGGCAGTGAAACAAATGCTACTTTTATTATCCTGGCTTTGGTGGCAATATTCCTCAGCTCCTTATTCATTGCAGCCATTAATTAATGGTGTACCGCAAGGCTGTAAAACTGTCGTTGGTTAAAAAAAAAAAAACCGACAACAGTTTGCAGTGTTGTAATTGAGCTCCACTTTGAGATTCGGTTTTTAAAGAGCAGAATTCTTTTTTTATTTTAGAAAACTCTAAACGATGTATGTTAGGGTACAAATACTGTAGTTAGTTTAGTCATATCCTGCTTTGCTTTGCTGCAGCTCAGAGTTTCATGAATCTTATAATAAACATTACATTCTTAAGCCAAACCGATCTCACGTTGTGGGCAGTACATGTGATTACATATACACATGTGGCCTTAAGTCTAAATAAGGCAACAGTAGCAACAGCAATGATGAATAATAGAGCGTGATAAAAGCCGCTTTGACTTTAGTACAGAACTCTGGATGGAAAAGAGGCTGTGAAAGAGGAAAAAAAAGAGAGAGAGAGGGAGAGGAAATTACTACATTTATGTTATGTGCAATATTTCAGTATAGAAAAGGACAACAATGCGCTATTAACGTCGTTCAATGATTACTTTAAGCCCTACAATCTTTGAGTTGTATGAAGAATAACCAAAATGTGGCAGGAGAATTTGAAGAAAATAAGCTGCGAGAGTAGGGTATGGACCATCTGTGTGATTACATAGATTAAAAATAGATATCCTGCTAGTATAGCTGTCAGTCAAAACACTCCAGACATGGCAAGCTTTCCCCTGCAAATACCATCATCACTTTCCAGTTTATATCAAAGGAAGCTGGGTACAAATGAAAGTGTGACATGTCTGGCAATCAGACTTGATTTTTCATCTCGTATTATAGAATTTAGAAACTGAAATGCCAAATTCCAGATCAATCTTAAATACATTATTCTGCCTCGTGTCTAGGTTATTGGCAGTTTGCATCAATCTACACATGTTGGATTGGTAAGATTGTTTATGAAATGTCTTCAATGACAATCAAATGTCTTGTTTTTGCACAAGATTAGACCTGTAGCGGTAATTTTCTTTTAACCAAGTTCCAATCTTTACTTTAAACCATTAATGCCTTTTCAGGTTCATCTATTACTATGGTGTTACCTTCATAGGCTTTGCACTTAACTGCACCTCTCCATGCATTTCTTAAACATCGAGAGTAACGGTAAAAGACTCTGGGAGGAGAGTTTTGCACACTGGCATGCTAGTTAGGCTGGCTCTGCTAATTGGCTTTCTTCATCCTAAATCAGACAAAGAGGATTACTGAGCCGAGCACTGTTTTTTTATTTTTTATTTTATATACTTTATTAATCACCTAAGGGGAAATTGAGGTTCGCACTCTGTTATTGTGAAGACATGCTTCTCACACACACGCAGGCCTCAATCACACACAAGCACAAGCAGGACCTGTGGACATGCATTAATGAAGAGATGTCAGAGTGCCTTGCTCAATGGGCTCCTCAGCAGTGCTCGAGAAGTGGTCTGGCACCTCTCCAGCTACCAGACCGCGTTCCATATTTTGGTCCACATCGGGAGTTGAACCGGCAACCCTCCGGTTCCCAACCCAGGTCCCTACAGACTGCTGTCCCTGTTAATTTGTGTGTGTGTGTGTGTGTGTGTGTGTGTGTGTGTGTGTGTGTGTGTGTGTGTGTGTGTGTGTGTGTGTGTGTGTGTGTGTGTGTGTGTGTGTGTGTGTGTGTGTGTGTGTGTGTGTGTGTGTGTGTGTGTGTGTGTGTGTGTGTGTGTGTGTGTGTGTGTACAAATGTGTTGCACATCCATTATGGTAGTGAGATCACTTGCCCCCCATGAGGAAGAAAAGGAGCTTAATGGTATAGGACACAACAGGGAAGCCACTCTCCTTCAGGAAACTGTGGCATGATGACCCATAAGTCCTCCGTATGTCCCTGTAACTGTTCCTTATCTGTTGTCTGTCTGTTACGATCTCCTTCACCAGCAACATTTATCTATTATCCACCTCTTTCATACGTTAAGGACAGTAAACGGGTTTTCAAAATGTTGCCTGATGGATTTCGTTGCAGTGGTAAAACACCTCATTTAGTCCTAGTGATTGCCAACGGGAAAGGAAAAGTACATGTTTCTCCTGCAGATATTCATGTTGATCGAGCATTTTTGCAGAGACAATTTAACAGCATCTCGATCAGTGGTTTAAAACTAAAACTTGACCCATCACAGGCCAAGAATTGGTTTGCCAGACGTGACAAATGGCCAATGCTCGTCGTTGTGTTCATGTCCTCTCCCATAATTTACCCGAGGTGTGAAAAAACTTGTCTTGCTCAGAGCTGTGGATCACCATGAAATGTAAAAACACACATAAGGGTCTTAAAAAAGTAGAAAACATTATTTTTTTTCCATTTATGGGAACAACATTCTGCCAAATGCTCTGTCCAGTCATCACACTTAGATCAGCATTAGAATCAGTGCCAACACTTAACACCAAAAACTCTCTTGAAATCATGAAATGTGTTGGAGACAAAACAGTCTTAAAAAAGGTCTGAGATGTGTAAAATTCCAGGTCACAGTGGAATACGATGTCAAATCAGAGCTTATTTGCTTCATAGGCGTCTTTTTAATGTGATTACATCCCATTTAGTCCATCTCTCCAATTTGGGATTCACTAGCAGAGCGCTCTCATTAGGAGCGATCTCAGCAGGCTTTGATCTGGGGCTTAAGAAAGACCTGCTTCATACCCGTCTTTTCCCTAAACCCTCCTCTTCTTTTCCCTGTGTGGGCTCGTGGCTTACATGGAAAGCTGTTTAATCAGTTAATAATACAGTATCAACTTGTTTTAAAGTCAGCAGTTGAATGTGATCCAGGCCGCTGTACACTGCATCCACTGTGCCAGAAAGGTTCACAGATTAGGTTACAATATAGCTGTGTTTGTGTTTCTGGACTCATTAAATGCCTCTTGAAGTCCCCCGACAGTACAATCTGCCAATTAGTCTCATTAGGGTTTTCTCCATTACTGGTTGCTCTGGAGAAGAAACTGCTTTGAGACAAATGGTGTCCCTTCTTTGTCTATGTTATTTAAAACTAAAGTGTAAACCCCAAATCGCCCTAGAACTTTTTTTTGCAAACCCCTTTTGTGTGCAGTGATTCAAACACACTGGTGTCAGCCTTTTTGGTCTTTTACATTTCATTTCATTTCATTTTTACAATCCAGCTTATTATATCCGAATAAGGTATTATTTGGTGTTGTGAACACAGCCCAATTTCTTATAGGTCCTCCCGGAGGTGAGTTGGAAACTAAAAGGAGGGTGTCCCGCTGATGCTGTCATGACTGTTTTTGCACAGTTGCAACTCATAATAAACTACTCTGCAGGTTGAGTGTATACCTATTTTTCCAGCTCACAGTTATTTATGAGTCTGCTCTGGAACCACTTCACAGGCTTTCATATCTATACTCTTCTGGCCTGTTATAAGCTAGGAGACCACACACAGTCTACAGTAACAGTATAGAGATAGTAACACACACTTTTCCTGTAATTATCACCTATACATTGCTTTCAGATGATTCTGCACTTTAATTTGCCTGCTTGCTACTCCTCCCAGCCCCCACTGTGCTACTATATAATAATGCAGACCTTGTGTATTGGGCTGAGTGTGCGCAGCCGTGTGAGAGCCATCAAGCTTTAGTGTCTATAAATTGCAGGAGTGATCACTGCTTGGCAGAGTCTAGGCTCCCTCTGCTCTCTTGTAGCTCTTAACAATTTGTTTTATTGCTCAAAATTCACTCTACTGTGGCTCTCATTGGGGCCAGCAGCCAGAAAACAACTGTGCACTGATTCACTTGCTCACACTTGTTTGCATGCACAAGTTAAGTCTGTCCCCTTTTGCATGTACAGTACATAAAACATGATTTAGGGCACATATACACATGCTTGTTATTTCTGTATGTTGCATTTTCTGCTCCGACTCTGCCCCCTGTTTTCTGGGAACCAGCTGCATTGAAACACACTTCTTTTGTATGAGAACAGCTGGCTGCAAAGTCATTTGGACACACGCTCGCACACAAGCACAAGTGTGGACAGGCCCTCAGTTACACACACAGTTATCCATGCAAGCAGAGCTTAAACAGTCTCTATTGTCAGCGATAATTGAATGCATAAGCTTGTCAAGAAAGACGGGGGAGAGTTCACAGTGTTCCAGCTACATGAGCGAGCTGGTTGCTCAACTACATAGAAATCACCTCAATAATGACATCAGTATGTTGGCACCTAGACCTGGGTACACGGGCGCATTTCGCCATAAGAGAGGGCCCTGGATTGAGTATACTGGCAGAAAACCGACTTGGACCGCTCTGTAGCAAGCTTTTCTATCGTAAAAGGCGGATGCAGCACTCCACCCAGTCACTGCTCTGCCTCCCTCTTCTCTGTCTTCCATGACCAGTACCAAACCAGTTCCTTTCACTGTTGTTTCCCAAGAGCAGCTGGAGTCTGAGACACAGCAGCGTTGTATCGTCAAATGGAGCATTGTTTTGAGTGGTTTGGGGTTGTAGTCTGTTTTCTGTTTTCCTCTGATCCCAGACAAGGCTATGTGTATATGTGCTGCAGGATGTGTCTGTGGCTAGTTACCCGATTCTCACAGCAGCCTTTTCTCCGACATCATGCTAATGGTAACCCCACTGCTGTTATAAAGGTTGGAAATTGTGTGGATTAAGGAAGTCTGAAAAATAGTTATCCTCACTGCATCTTGTTTGATTAGTAATTGACAAAATAATAAACAGAAAAAAATAGTGAACGAAAGCAAATATTTCAATTAAAACGTGTTCTTGATATGTTTAGCAAAATGCTAACTTAATCAGTAAGCCACTTACTACATTTGTTTGTTAGCTAGGCTGTGACTGAAAGCTCTTATTACTATTTGATCATATTATGTCATAAAATAGTATGACATAATATGTATTATTATATAATATTACACAAAGTGCGAACTATGAACTTCTTAGCACATAATGTTAACTATGAATTGACTTGCTAGCTAACATTAATTCCTATCTAATGTAATGTTTGCCTAAAGTGGTCGAATAGCTTTACTACTATCAAATATGTTGTTTCATGTTGAAATGTTCTGATATCCTTCCAGATATTCAGAATCCTTTTTTATTTTCAGTAGTTCAGTTATGAAGAAGCAGTTAATGGATCAGTATTGTCTGAGTATCTACATTCATACTTCCGACCTTGAAGACATCATAGAAAAATGGCCCCATTTTAAATACGGGGAAAGTTGAATAGGGGCTTGGGTTACTGACAGTCTCTTAATGTGACTATTGCCCTGTCCATTTTGTCTATTCACCAATATTAAATCAATTTTTCTTCCTCCATCATTCTTCTTATCCTCGTGCTATGGCATCTTCATTCTCACATTTCAATCTCTTAACACTCTAACCCTCTCTCAGCTCATTTGCCATCGATTTTTCTTTATCAATTCATTTATCTTTTACTCTTTTTGCACTCTCAGCCGCTTTGTCCACCCTTCACTGCAGCCAGGCTCTGGTGTAGGGGGGAGGATGGGGGGAAGAGGGTGAGTATGAGAGAAAGTAGCGGAAGAGGGTGGAGAGGAAGGCGAGGCACATAGTTGTGGCTGGCTAATTGAAAGCCAGACGTTTGGTCAGTAAAGTCCCAAAGTATGGGAGGGGTCAGGAATCTGCAATTGTTGGATATGTTAGTTTATGTGAGAAATTGAGATGAAGCACATTTGTGTTAAATGATCCTCTCTCTGGCTGTGAAGATTGACAGATTGAGCAACTTCTTTGTATAGTGTGAGCTTGTGTATTTGTTGGCTGTTTTTCTGAGTGAACGAGGGGGAAAGAGATGTTTTTTGTTGTTCTTGTTTTATACCTGCTGTTTTTTTTTCACAGTTGTCCTCTGGCTTCTCTCTTTTGTCCAACAAGCTTTTGTATTTGGTCAGTCAGCTGGGTCATCTCATGCTCACAAAGAAAACAACGTCAGAGACAAAAGAAAAGGTGTTACAGTTTTATAGTGGTTAGAGAAACCAGCACTAAACTAGAGCAATTCTCCAGCCATCCTTTCCATGACTTCTGATCTCACTATAGAAGAAAATCAGCAGAAGACAACTTCTCCACTGGAAATAGTGATTTACATTTACTGTGCATATGGAAAACATATTTTTAGATGGACTGCATAAAGCGTCTGTGTGCTTGTGCTACAGAAACAGTTAAGACCTATCCAATGAGCTAGGATAACAAAACATACTGCTGTGCTTGCAGCTCTTCAGTGTGTAAGATTGGGCTTTAGCATGGCTGTGGTCCTGTGGTGCTAATGTTAGCATACTACGGTCTTTACAATGACTAATGTTAAAGTGGTTCATTTTTCACTTCGTTTAGTAGGTTAGTATATTGCATGCAAACAATATGGCATAGTATAGTAAGTCATTGGGCATGAAAAAAAAGATCAATAACCCAGAGGGGAACATTAATATCTGAACTAAATTTCATGGTAATAGTTATTGAGATAATTGTTACTGTTATTTCTCTTCTTATTTTTTTTTAATCAACCCTTGGGGTAAAGAACACATCAGTTTAAACACATTTTATTCCCATTCATCCACTATTTGTTGACATGTTTGAACTTGACAGATTGGCCAGAAGACTGACTAAACTCTTAGCTCTAGAAGTACATTCCTTTTATTATTAATGTGGGTAATTACGCCCTCCCCCACCCTTCTGCATCCTTCATTCCCAAATGGTTTGAATTACCGTTAGATGTTTTTGCTGTACAAATTGAACTGTGCCGTTGCTTAGTTTGTTTAATACTTGTCTGTGTGTTAAACCTCACCTCATCGACTTACTCTGTGTTGTAACTGCAGCCGTCTGGTCTGCTCAGGGATGATGGTCAGAGGTCAAGGGGTCAGCGATCTGAACAGGAAAGCCCACTCGTGCAGAACAACACATCGTAAACAAACCATTACACACCATCTGCGGCGGCGTCAAATCCCCGACCGGCATGTGTCTGTTTGTGTAGCTGTGTGTGTAAGTGTCTCTGAGATCACACCCTCAGACACAAAAGTGAGGATCAACACACACACACACACACACACACACACACACACACACACACACACACACACACACACACACACAGCCAGACGGGGACAGAGAGGTGACAGAAGAACTGACCATCTGGGATCTAATGTGGCATCAAATGACCTGCTAAAAGGTCACGATTGTGAGGCTTTCAAAGTGTACTTTCTGTCCTTTTTACTAATAGCAAATAAAGTTGCTTAATCGATTTGTTGCATAAATCTTATCTTTTATTCTCAACATTGATTTAAGATGTGTTTATGCAAGGGAAGGCTGCTTTAAATGCACGCCCATTTTTTTTTTTATCTCTCTGACACATCTCTAAGTGCGGCTGTAAGGTAACTGTCATGTTTAAGTACGACAGTTGATCTTAAATCAAAAATCTTTTTTCAAGGTTGATTAAGTAAATATGACATTTTTGTCTTTAGCCATTAGTGTGGCTGTCAAATTTCAGATACATTTATTACGTCCTCTCCTCTTACTTTTACAGACACCATTTATAGCAATTATTTCCACTCCTGCTCACTTACACTGCACTACGCTTCATTACCCTGACAGCCAAATTGTTCATATACAACCTACCACCTCTCATGCTCTTGCTAAATCTCTTTCTCTGGCCACCTCTTTTCTGTCACTTCTTTCTTTCTTCTTCCTATCATCCTTATCTTCTCTCGCAAGTCCAGCTCCTTGCCCACCTCCCTCCTTTTCCCTTCATATAACATGCTCCTCTCTTGACAGCCAGTGCTTTCTCTTTCTCTTCACCCACTCACTGCTTGATTATGTTTCTCTTTCTCCTCCTCTCAGCTGCCTCTTGCACTCCATTGAGACCTTTTGCCCTGTCAAAGCCAATCTCCTCCTCTCTTCTCCTCGTAACCCTCTCCTGTTGTTCCCTGTTGTTTTCTCTGTAAGCACCACCTCCCTTCTCTGTCTCTGCTGGATACTCAACATGCATTGCACCCTGTCTTCAATCCACCCTTCCTTCACCCTCTGTCTGGCTGCTGTCTGCACTGCCACTAGCTCAGGGAGGCAGCCTCTCTGGCAATGCCCACTGGTCTAACACCTGCCACTCTGAACACACTGTGTGTGTGTGTGTGTGTGTGTGTGTGTGTGTGTGTGTGTGTGTGTGTGTGTGTGTGTGTGTGTGTGTGTGTGTGTGTGTGTGTGTGTGTGTGTGTGTGTGTGTGTGTGTGTGTGTGTGTGTGTGTGTGTGTGTGTGTGTCTGTGTGTGTGTGTCTGTGTTTGTCTTGCGTTTTAATGAAAGTTGTTGTTGCCTGTGCCTAATCCAATGTTGTTTTATCTCTGACTTTACCTCACTGTGAGTGTTTGTGTCAGCTTGCTTTGCTGTTGTTAGCCATGACATCCACACAGACTTGTGGATTAGATTTGGATCGAGGCCGCTCTGTTTCTATTCCGAGATCCCCAGAAGGAGAAGCCTGTTAATTTAGCTGCTAAAAATACAGGACCTCCTCCTGGGCAGGTCAATCTTAGACCCACTGCGCAGAACTGGACTGTGGTGACAGCTCCTTTACTCTGTTTGTGTGTGTGTGTGTGTGTGTGTGTGTGTGCTGTATGTGTGTGTGTGCATTTCTTCAAAGTTAGCTGGCCTGCCTCCGGCTCGTTGGTGCATGAAGCGTGGTTAGTGGAGCCGCTTTTGACACAGCCGAGGCTGACTCCCGTTTCTCTCTTTCTCATCGCTTCATGGTTCTTTTTTCCCTTTTGTTGTTCAAGTTATATCACGTAAAACTATGAGACGTGTTCTGATTGGCAAATCTCTAACGTCAACACTATAAATGGCTCATAAAACAAAGACAAAATGAAAAAATGTCACCAGAGTCAAAGTGTTATTTTTTACATTTAAGAAATGATCTTTTCCAATTCTATAACCAAGGGAGTTGCTTAAACTATATAATGGTTATAAATGTTGTCATCAATCAACTATTGGTGTGCATACAGTAGTAGTTTATTTACTGTGTCTTGTCTACCCACCTTGGAGGTCGGACTTGTGTTTAAAAGATGTAACACGTACGGCACTTTTTTTAATTTAACCACAGTAGACTTAACTGATCCTCTTCAAGTATTTACTGCATTAAAAAAAGGAGGAAGGCTTTGATGTTTATTTTGATCACCTCCTTTTCTTCCATGGTCAGTTCGAACTATGTAAATACTCCAACCAACTCTCGTAGACCATAATGAAAATCCCTGACGTGCTTCTGGCAGATGTCCAGTACTGTCGCTGTCATTCGTTTGTCCTTTCCCTCCCTTTTCACTCAGTCAGTGTCTATGCAATAACAGGCTTATTTGTGAAACAAAGTCGCTGTTTCTTTAAAGTGACTCCAGACTGATCATTATCTCCATCAGTATAAAGACACTCAGTCATGCTGCTTTTTTATCAGATGATTTGTTCCTCTGTGTTCTATGTTATTGTAGAAAGTCAGACTGTAATCCACGTCAGAATATTACTGACTGTATTTCACGTTTTAATGGTTGAGTATGATGGGAAACCAAGTCTTTGATTTTCAACGTTATCCTCAGCTGCAAGTGTAGCTTTCACCATCATGCAGAGCAAATTAGAATAGTTTCTAACGAAGCAAATTGGTTTTTGCATGCAAAGGTTAATCAGATATGTCATTTTGAAGTGTATGTCCAATCCAGAATCAGTGGGACTGGGAATCATGCTAATGCCGGGACAGGTAGAAAGGAGGAAAGAGGATGTGAAGGAGACAGAAGAGAAGCCGATTGAGGACGGTGAAGTGGAACGGATGGTGTGTGAGAGACGGCGGAAGAAAATGAGCAGGCAAAGTATAAAAGCTTAAATCACAAGAATAAAAAATTCATAAGATTCAGACAGAGAGGGGGGAGGAGATAAATGAGAAACACAAATGTAGAGGAGGGTAAGGTGTATTCATCAGGCAGGGAAGAAGGGCAAAGGGAGCATTAGAGGTTTTTTTATGTGAGGAGAGAGGGAGCTTGTTAATGTTTTTAGCACACATTTCCTCCTTTCACACACACATTCCTGTACTCCCTGTTTGTTCATTTATTCATCCTGCACAGCAAGAATTTGTTTCACCGGTTTTTGTTTTTTTTTAAAGACTACCTTACTCATTGATATTCAGTGGTTTGACGTTATTTATGTGCAAATGCATGAATCAAAGGTGTTTCAGCTCAAAAGCGAAGCCCCAGCGTCGACGTTCAAGGTCAAGCCGGCTTTGCTTGTGCTACTCTTTGTTTGATTCTTTCATCCATTTGTGCTCTCTCATCCCTCTCACCTCACACGTTAGCTCTTTCTCTCTCGCTGTCTCATGTTTGAAGTTCATGCATGTCGTGTTTTTTTATTCTGCCGCTGAAAGTGAAGAGGGCCTAAATGTGTCTAAACTTTGGACAGCATGAGCAGAGACAGAGCTCGGATTATGAAACCTTTACTGTCTGCATGTTTGTGAGTTTATCAGTGTGTGTGCACTCCTGCAAAAGTGTAAAGATTATTATAATTAGCTGTATATTTTTCTTCCCCCAGACCAGCCAGGTCACATAACGCTTCATGATATTTACTCAAAGAAAGAGGCAGTGGCAAGAAGGCACTAAGTGTGTTTGTCTGGATGTGTGTGTCTGGCCTGCAGAGGCCAGAAGTCATTATTTTCTTGAGAATTGCTTCTCCCTGTGTGTGTGTGTGTGTGTGTGTGTGTGTGTGTGTGTGTGTGTGTGTGTGTGTGTGTGTGTGTGTGTGTGTGTGTGTGTGTGTGTGTGTGTGTGTGTGTGTGTGTGTGTGTGTGTGTGTGTGTGTGTGTGTGTGTGTGTGTGTGTGTGTGTGTGTGTGTGTGTGTGTGGGCCTCGCTGCAAGAGGGCAAAAGGTTGTGTGTTTGAATATTGTCTATGCTGCCTCTTACACTCTCACCCACACACAACGCTGAACCCAGACTCCTTAATGCATTTAGACACACTTTAATTCACTCCATAGGATACATGTAATATACTGAAGAATGTCAACCTTCCAAAGTGTTATCTTATATTTTACTTCAATTTCCAATAAGTCCTTCTTTGCATCTATCTGCAGAAAAGTATTTTTAAAAAGTCTTAGTCGCGTATTTTTCCTTGTGTCAGAGAAAATCTTCTTTCAATTGTTTGCTTATCTGTCTTTAATTTCCCTTACACATTCTCTCTCTCTCTGCCCCCCCCCTCACAGGACAGTGACATCCAGAAGAAGATCGACCATGAGATCCGGATGCGAGACGGGGCCTGCAAGCTGCTGGCGGCCTGCTCCCAGAAAGATCAGGCGTTGGAGGCGGCGAAGAGCCTTCAGACCTGCAGCACTCGAATCATGGCCTACATGTCAGAGCTGCAGAGGATGAAGGAGGCGCAGGTCATGCAGAAAGTCCCACGGAGGTCATCAGATGCAGGTCCGATGGACGGCAGACTCCCATGCAAAGGGAAAGTGGCCATATCAGGTAAGGTAGACTTAAGTGTTTGGAAGTGTGGAAGAAGGGTTTATATGTACAAAAAGGACAAGTGGAACACTTAAAAGGGAACATTTTTTGTAAGAAATTGAAAATAATTTGTCCTGTATTGTTAGAGATGTGGATTTGGACAAAGGCGAAATAGAATCTTCGTGGTCCCGTTAGTCCCTCTTGCTCCAGTTTCCTTTCTCTATTAGAGGATTTTTTTTTACCTTCTCTTAATCGACTGGTGAATGTGATGTCAGTTGCGATATGAGAGAGGGCAGTAAAGATGAATGATAATAGCAATCTGTTAGCATCACATGTGCTTGCTTTGCATGGAGATAATTCACACCAGGGTGCAAAACAACCGAGTGAAGGTTTTTTTTCTATTATTATCATTCCAAGATGCTCTTGCTTTGTTTGTTTTTGGCACATGATGAGAAGGTAAAAAATAATGGGATGTAACAGTGGGAGCAGCTGGAGAGCAACTTAGACACACTAACAGTCAGTAATAAGCTTTTGGCAGGCAGAGACTGAAAGTATCATGAACGCACACACACACACACACACACACACACACACACACACACACACACACACAGATACACTGACATCAGTCAGATAGTGTGATTAACATTTTTGTGGTTTAATCCCACCTGTTGTCATTACAGATCTTCGGATCCCTCTCATGTGGAAAGACACAGAGTACTTCAAGAACAAAGGAGGTGAGTACCGAAGGCTGTAGGTGTGAAGAGATTCATTCATGGGTTATTAAAGATTAATGCCTCTAGGATTTGTTAATGATTTGCTCCTGCTGTAGGACGGAAGTGGCTTCACACAGTTATCAAATAGAAAATTCACATGATGGAGCGTTTAAGGCTTTGCATAATCACAGGGTTTAGTGTGTGATGCCCCATGAATGAAGAACAAGAATCGATTTTTTTTTTTTGTTAGCGAGAGAACAGTGCGCTGGTTTAGACTTCAGACTTTCAGGAATAGCCTGACCCATGGAACTGAGCAGATATGCTGTACATTTAGAAAATCTATGTTCCCCATGCCATGTCCATAGCTTCACCCCAGGAACTGATTACTTCAATCTGTTGCAGCTTTACCAGAATTCTCCACAATTCACAGGGATGAATTTCTTTAGACGTGTGAAACTCCTGGCAGCACAACCTGACCCACTGTGCAGTCCTGCTGGTTTTGCCTTCTGGCTCTGAGCAGCACACAAGTACTAAACTGGGTCATTACTGGTAATAAATATTACCTTAAAAAATGAAACCTATTGTGCATTTAAAGAAACATAATCCCCCCCAAGTATTCAGCTGCAGCTTAGTCAAACACCAGAATGGCATTTGAATGGACAATAAATCAAAGGAAATCTTTACATTGACTATTTGCCATCCCACCTCATCTCAGTGGAGTCAATGTGGGTCATCACTCGGCCCTTCATTTACCGGTCTCAGTGCTCATTCCCTCCCTTTGCAACTTGAATTAATCTGCATGACCCGTGCATATAAATGAACCCAGGAGACAGGTAGGAGGCTCCTAACAAAGCTTAATGAGGCTGTTAGTCAAGGTCATTAAGCAAACCGAGCACATAAACTGAGCCCTGGAGGCAAAGAGGAGCGAAGCATGTTCCTGTCTCACATGTCCAATCATGTTTGGAGTGTTGAGCTCACACTTGGAATGATATGTCTGAATACTAAACTAAATTATACACACGCACATAAACAGGAGCAGACCACCTCTCTCAGCCTTTTTTTAACTGTGACCTTGAATAGTTTGCATAGCAACCCTTGATCACATTGAAGCGTACCCAACAAGCAAAACACTTATTTCTATATAGATTCATTACAGCTGATTAGTTTCCTTAAAGGTTGCATCTGATGTTATTTTGTACCCAAAATATGATTGAACGGTAGTTGTCTATTTTTCTTCTCTTTTTGTTCTGTCTGTCATATGTTGTTGTAGAGCTTCATAGATGTGCAGTGTTCTGCCTGCTGCAGCTCGGGGGAGAGATCTTTGACACAGATATGGTTATCGTGGACCGGACACTCACAGATATTTGTTTTGACAACACCATAGTATTGTAAGTTCTCTGTCTGCCTAATAACGGAAAATGCATACCAAAACTCTACGTGTGAATATAGTGTTTAAAAAACCTGTTATGCGTCTCCCTTTGACAGTAATGAAGCCAGCCCAGGTTTTGACCTGCGCGTGGAGCTTTACAGCTGCTGCTCAGAGGACG